>NC_134856.1:20852500-21152500 GCF_049852395.1 Peromyscus maniculatus bairdii | reverse complement strand
GATAGATAGATAGATAGATAGATAGATAGATAGATAATTCTTTAAAAAAAAGAAAGCCTAGAACATATACTGTATGTGAGGGGGGGATGTAGGAGGAAATGCAGGCATGACCTGGTTTCCGGCCTACTTGGCACACTGCACTTCTAAATAAGGAGCACGTGCTCCTGAAGTCAGAACACTGAATTCTGAAGTAGTCCACGGATGAGTCTGCACTCTCCATGTCTCCTGTAATGTGCTTCCGAATAGAGACCCTGGTGGTGTGAACTGGCCAATCAGTGATGATGTGCTAACCAATCACAGTTGACAGGCTTCCACTGTGTAGGTGGTTGCTCAGTGCAGTAAAGCAGACACCAACCCCTGAAACCATATCTGGAGTAGTTTGTATCAGCACCCTTAACAGACCACGGGCATTTCGGTCTTGGGGGGTGGGGGTGGGGTGACCTGGTAATGAGGGCAGGGGTGTGGTAAAGAAACTGTGTACATGTCTGCTCCATGATATGGTTAAGGTTTTTATTGAGAGAGAGAGAGACACAGACAGACAGACAGAGAGAGAGAGAGAGAGAGAGAGAGAGAGAGAGAGAGAGAGAGAGAGAGAGAGAACAGCCTGAGGCATCTGGAAGAGTCCAGAGCAGAAAGAGAAAGTAGATTGAACCTGGCCAGGACTAGAGAAGGGGAGAACAGTAGAGATGGTGATTGTGAGGGCTATTCTTGGTTCTCAACTTGACATCTGCAATGAACTAAACCCTCAGAATGGAGTGGTACACTTGTGAGGGATTTTTGCTCAATTCGAAGTGGGAAGATCCACTTCTAACCTGAATCTGTTGAGGTGGAAAAACCTCTAGTCTGGTCCCCACCTTCTGGAAGCCTGTATAAGGACATGGAAGAAGGAAGCTTTTGCTCTTTGCCTGCATGCTCTCACCTGGCTGGCAAGTCCATTCCTTCACTGACCTTAGAGCCCACATCTTCAGGATTCCAGTGTGTCCTGAAGACCAGTGAGGCATCCAGCCTCATGGACTGAATAACTACCGAATGCTGTGTATCACATATATGTATGTGTGTGTGTGTGAGAGAGAGAGAGAGAGATTCATTCTCTAAGTTCTGTTCCTCTAGGGAACCCTGACTAAGGCAGTGAGAGGAAGATATAAAGTATAGCAAGAGAGAGTGGGAGAGAGAACAGTGAGCGTAGCTAGATTATAGAAGGAGGGGTTGAGGGGTCCCCCTGAGCTGGAGGAAGTTAAGTAGGGGAGAAGGCGAGAAGGTCTAGGATGGTCATGGACTTGAAATGTGTAACTGGCACTTGTGATACTGAAGAAGCCTGGAGGCCAGCATGTGCTTTGATATGCTGATAGGTGCCATAGGTAGCTGGTCATACGTCCCATTTTGCCAGAGGTAAGGGAAAGGACTCCTTTTGGTAGATAGGAACCGGTTTCACAAGTTCCTGAGGAACTCTGGCTTTTCCCCAACTACCAGAAACCCTCCTATAGTCCAGCTTGAGTTCATTTCTGCGTATTTGGACAGCCTGAGACCTAGCATATACTAATATCTCCTCCCTGTGAATGTGTGTGTGTGTGTGTGTGTTTGTGTGTGTGTGTGTGTGTGTGTTCTATCAAAGGTAGTTATCCCCAAGGACTCAGATTTCCCGAGTCTTCCTCCTCCTCTTTTCACAGATTAATCACATCAGATTGTAAAGTCCTGCTCCTACCAATAGGATGAGATGCAGTCACCACCCATGTCAGGAGCAGAAGACAGAAGCCATCTTGACTAAGTGTTCTTGCAAGCCTGGTCTGGTTTCTGTCAAACACTTTTTTCCAGAAAGAATTGCTTTGCCAAGCTATTTTGACTTTGTTTGTGTGCTCTCTTATTTCCAGTATCACTTAAGATTTAATTCAAATGCCAGGTGGTATTGGCGCATGCCTTAAATCTCAGCACTTGGGACACAGAAGCAGGTGGATCTCTGAGTTGGAGGCCAGCCTGGTCTACAGAGTGAGTTCTGGGACAACCAGGGCTACACAGAGAAACCCTATCTAAAAAAACAAAAACAAGGCCGGGCAGTGGTGGCGCACGCCTTTAATCCCAGCACTCGAGAGGCAGAGGCAGGCAGATCTTTGTGAGTTCAAGGCCAGCCTGGTCTACAGAGCAAGATCCAGGAAAGGCGCAAAGCTACACAGCAAAAAAACAAACAAACAAACAAAACACACAAAAACAAAAACAAACAAACAAAATTTACTTCAAAGGGGCTTGAGTTAAATTCCCTGCACCCACATAGCAGTTCACAACAATCTGTAACTCCAGTTCCATGGGATGATGGCCTCTTCTGGCCTCCATGAGTACTGCATGCATAATACACAGTCATACATAGGCAAAACACCCACACACATAAAATAATCTAAAAAGAAAAAAAGAAAAAGCCAAAACATTTAATCCAAAAGTGGGAAAAGCACTTGTGGCTCTCCCAAGTCTGGTGCCCTCTTCTGGCCTCTGAGGGCACCTGCACACACATGCACAGACACAAAGATAAAATATTAAAATCTATAAAAAGAGTTAATCCAGCTGGGTGGTGGTGGTGGTGGTGGTGGTGGTGGTGGTGCATGCCTTTAATCCCAGCACTCTGGAGGCAGAGGCAGGCGGATCTCTGTGAGTTCAAGGCCAGCCTGGTCTCCAAAGCAAGTTCCAGGAAAGTCGCAAAGCAACACAGAGAAACCTTGTATGGGGAAAAAAAAAAAAAAAAAAAAAAGTTAATCCAGTTGGGTCTGTCAGTCACCTCAGGAAGGAGGATTCGCTGTTTTAAGTCAGGCTAAAGAGATTGGAGAAACAATTATCCCTTTAATGAGATAATGTGCTTTTCCTTCCCAGAAACCCTGCCCTCAGCCATCCCTCACAGAGCCACCACCACGTAGTTCTGCTAAATGTGCCCACTTTTCTTACACAGGAAAACTTAACTTTTTCTTCCTTCTGCCTCTTTTCCCCAAATCCAGGCATGCTTGCCCTGACACTCTGGGCTTCCTTTTTTCCTCTGAAGACTACCACCTTATGCCACGTGGCTGCTTGATGACTATGCTGGACCCTAGCTCAGCTTCCCTCCTCTGCCCCCTCTTCCAGGCAGCTGCCTGGATTTAGAGCTGTCCTACTCTGCTGTTTTTCTCTTAAACTCTAATTAAATTGTCCCCAGGCTTCCTTCTGAGTCCATTTCTAAATCCCTTTATTAATGAGACTAATGAACCAGCAAGGGTGCTTAGCTTCCCTGGTACTGTGGAGAGTGTGTAAGGCCAGGAGGGAGAGGTGCAGTCTAGGGATTGATGGGCCACATGGAGGATTTGGGATTTTGCTCTGAGAGAGGTGTGAATTACAGAGGGCTTTGAGTTCAGCGGTATCACATGATCAAGGAGGGTGTCTGTGTGTGGGTTTTCTTTTTCACTTTTGAGACAGGGTCTCATTATGCATCCCTGGCTGGCCTAGAACTCACTATGTAGGTCAGACTGGCTTAGAACTCACAGAGATCTGCCTGCCTCTGCTTCCCTAGTGCTGGAATTAAAGTTGTGCAACACCATGTCCAGTTTATTACATTTTATTAGTGTGTGTCTCTGTGTGCACAAGTACCACAGTGCATGGAGCGCAGGTGTCAGCTCTGGAGAGGTGGTCCTCTCCTTCCACTCTATGGATCCAACCCAGGATTCAACCCAGGTCGTCAGGGTTAGTGGCAAACGCCTTTATCTGCTGAGACATTTTTCAGGCCCAGATCATCTGGATTCTTGAATTTACCCAGAAGTCATACTCCTACCTCATGGTAAAAGAAAACATCATGCCAGGCGATGGTGGCGCACGCCTTTAATCCCAGCACTCGGGAGGCAGAGGCAGGTGGATCTCTGTGAGTTCAAGGCCAGCCTGGGCTACAGAGCGAGTTCCAGGAAAGGCTCCAAAGCCACACAGCAAAACCCTGTCTAGAAAAAGAAAAGGAAAGAAAGACAGAGAGAGAGAGAGAGAGAGAGAGAGAGAGAGAGAGAGAGAGAGAGAGAGAGAGAGAGAGAGAGAGAAATCATTGTCCCCGGTTCTGCCCCATCTGTGACCCTGAGCAATTTCTTTCTACTCCAGCCTCAATTTCCCCACTGTGTAAAGTTGCACACAGACCTTCCTCCTTCACAATTTTAAGCGTTAGAGCTCTGGCACCAGCGCAGGTGTGGTCAGACAGGGTCCCTGGGGGTTAAGGAGACAAGAGAGAAGCCACACTGGTCTTGGGCAGGAACTTCTGAAGACACAGGACAGTCAAGGGGACCCTGACTCTGCTCAGCTTGGAGGGGCTAGGAGACCGGCGTGCAGACAGTCTTGTGATGTGGGTCCTTCCTGCACCCCTGCACCCCGCTGTGCCCACGGCATGACAGCAGTCCTCCAGGCCTCGGCAGCTGCAGGCCATGGCTGCTGATCAGCTTCCCTCCTGGCTGTGAGTCTTGTTTGTTTGTTGATGTACAGGGGATCCCTGTTACTGATTGGTGCTTGATAGGCAAGGGCTCTACTATGGGGTGACACCCCAGCACAGGGCACTCTGATTAACGCACACATCTCTCATGTACCCCCTGCTCGCCCTCTTGACCCCTGAGTCACCTCTCCAGCCCCCCCCCCCACACTTTTCCTCAAACACCATCCTCCCGACACCCTGCATCCTTATTTCAGGCCCAGGTCCCCTCCACTGTCCCTGGTCCTCCGTCCCACACACTCACCCCAGCACTCTTACCCCATCTCTCTGCTTGCTGCCTCTGCAGTGTCTGCCCTACAGGGTTCTGGTGGGGTGGGGTGGCCCACACACTGTCCTTACATAGAGCACCAGCATGTACACAGTGGTGACTGACTCACTGGCTGCTCAGCGGCCAAGTGTGTAAAGAAGGAGAGAAATGGGTACGTGTCTCAGCATCGTGGGAAGAGCTGAGAGGTGATGTGTGGCCACCCTGGCCAGTAGGATGAGCAAGCAGGCCTTGACCTGATAAGCATTTTCTGGGGTGTTCTTCTCTTTCTTTCTCTTCTTCCCCAACCCACACTTTCTTTGAGAGAGAATGTTGTTGTTTTCTTATTCTTTGTCTCTTTGGGGGCCTGCCATCCAGCTCCCAAATAAATTACACGGAGGCTTATTTTTAATTATGAATGCCTGGCCTTAGCTTGGCTTGTTTCTTGCCAATGTTTCTTAACTTTAAATTATCCCATCTGTCTTTTGCCTCTGGGCTTTTCCTTTTCTATTCCTGTGTGCCTTTCTTTGTTTTTTACTCTGTGGCTTGCTGTGTAGTTGGGTGGCTGCCCCTGATATCATTCTCCTTCTCTAACTACTTCTTCTTTCCTCCCAGATTTCTTCTTCTATATATTCTCTCTGCCTGCCAGCCCCACCTATCCTTTCTCCTGTCTTGCTATTGGCCTTTCAGTTCTTTATTAGACCATCAGGTGTTTTAGACAGGCAAAGTATCATCACAGAGTTAAACAAATGCAACATAAACAAAAGTAACACACATTAAAATAACATTCTACTACATTTCCCCCTTTTGTGTAAATAAAAATGAAAGGTTTTAACTTTCACAAAATAAAACTACATACAGCCTTTAATCCCAGCACTCGGGAGGCAGAGGCAGGTGGATATTTGTGAGTTTGAGGCCAGCCTGGTTTACAGAGTGAGATCCAGGAAAGGCACAAAGCTACACAGAGAAACCCTGTTTCAAAAAACCAAAAACCAACCAACCAAACAAACAAAAAACCTACATACAACAAAAACAGTTATCAAGTAAGAATTACATTTACAATATTCTGTCCATTTGTAGTTAGCATATTCAGAGAAAATAATGTATTATCTATCTTATCTTAGTGAATCCAAAATTTTACACCTAATTTACCTTCTATCATAACTAAAGAAAACTGCAACTTATCAACTCCATCAAAGACCCAGAAAGATGTAATATTTTCTAACAACAGAGATATTTGGCTACCAGGACAGTCACCCAAAGTTCCTCTGCAATGCTAGGCATTCATCTTCAGCCTACAGGCCAAAACTATGTGGCAAACTTTTCAGTGAAGCAGGAAATTTGAAGGACTGTCCTGCCCTATATTGGCAAAGTTCATCAGTCACTTTCCTCTGTGTCCTGCAGAATATCTGGCAGTTTCTTCTGTGAAGCAGGAACTCTGAAGGACCATCCCACATTGTTTTGGCAAAGTTCAGCAGTCACTTTCCTGTGAGTCCTGCATGTCCAGTTTATACAACATACTGTCAATCAGTCAAGGCAAGAGCAGCTTCTTGCTCTTGGCTAGCTTTGCCACATTGAAAGCAAACTCTATAAGGAGTTTCTTTGATGCCCATCATCTCTGAAGCAAATTGGTGCTGCCAGGAGCAGATGTGTCTCCTTGTCATGAAAAGCCCTAAGTTAACAAAACATTTTAAATGCCATATTCTGTAGGTCTTTGAAAGGTTTGAAGACCATTTATATATCTAGAATATACCTATTTAACCTAGAAAACATATCTAATGTGACTACAGGTTTAATTATAATATATTAACTGCCAACCTCATTTCTTATACCTTGCATTTTTAAATGAGCTGCATAAGCACAATACTCCAAACAAGAGTAGAAACATGCATACACTGTAACAAAATTAAATTTAAATTTGCATCAATATACCAAAATTCATGCCAATACAAAATATCTGAGATTAACAGTTGTCTTTTTATCCTATATTTCCTTAAATTATAACAAACATCCATAGCCCAACAAATAACCAAAGACCATCCACACCCCCAACTCTTGGGAATGTGGGTGAGGTTTTCTCCATACTACTTCCTGCGCTGCCTGTGGACAAAGTATCTTTAGATACTGAGAAATTTTTGAGATAATGACCAAGTCCTGGGAAGACCAGCAGTAGCCTTTGCTGATAGATATCACCTGTCAAGTTTCAGGAGGTCTCACCAGATCAAACCTGATCCATGTTAACCTTGAAGGAATCCACAGCCTCTCATCTCCTGTGGGAACAAAATTCTAAAGCATTTTTTATTTCTATTTGAAAAATACTTTTTTTTAACTTCATTTTTTAGAGTTAAGATAGCCCCAGCCGGGCGGTGGTGGCGCACGCCTTTAATCCCAGCACTCAGGAGGCAGAGCCAGGAGGATCTCTGTGAGTTCGAGGCCAGCCTGGGCTACCAAGTGAGTCCCAGGAAAGGCGCAAAGCTACGCAGAGAAACCCTGTCTCGAAAAACCAAAAAAAAAAAAAAAAAAGATAGCCCTAACATATCTAGGTTGGTTTAGCAGTCCAGTTCACAATCCCATATGTCCTAGCAGCTGTCTTTTGCCCTTCAGCATTAAAAATAATTTCAAAATCAACACGATAACACACAGGATCCAGACTCCCTGTGAATTTCCCTCTTATGTGGCTTTTTCCTTTTACTCTCTCTTTAAGGACTTTATTCTATAAACTACTCATTTCTTTCTATGACTAGACCCTTTTTCTTTTCTTTAGCCTACGCACATTGTTAAACACACTGTAACCTGTTTGAAATTTTTTCCATCTGGACCTCTTTTACTGCAAATCTCTAGTTTTTTGACCACACAAGCAAACTTAAAACTGCTAACCTACACCTGGATCCTCTGCCAGTGGCTCTTGGCTGGCTCTGCCTGCTTCTTGGTCATGAAAGCCAGGCCTAAAACCCACAGCTTGGTCAGAGGTAGGTAGCCAAGAACTGCATTCAACCTTCCTAGAGTTCTAGAATGCTGATACTTGTGCTGTGGCAAGTGTTTTTTACTTAGTTTATTGTCCCTAACATACTAGCTGCTCAAGGGCTCACTATCTGGCAGAAAGTGTCGGGCAGAAACTCTTAAAGTAGCCATATTTTTTAAAAGCTTTTTCCAGCACTATGGAAATTGAGCCCCGTGTTGGGTGCCAAAATGTTGTTTGTTTTAACTCTTTGTCTTTTTGTGGGTCCAGCCACCCAGCTACACAACAAGCCACAGAGTAAAAAACAATATAGGAATACAAAAGGAAAAGCCCAGAGGAAAAAGATAGATGGGTTGATTTAAAGTTAAGAAAATCTGGCCAGCAACAAGCCAACCTAAGGCCAGCCATTTATAATTAAGAATAAGCCTCTGTGTGTGATTTATTTGGGAGCTGGGTGTCAGGCCCCCAAAGAGACAAAGAGTAAGAAAACAACAAGAGAGTTTCACTGTGTAGCACTAGCTGGCCTGAACTCACAAATATCTGTGTTCTTTTCCCTCCAGAGTGCTGGAGTTAAAGGCAAATGGCACCTTGCTTAGTCTTTTTGTTGCTGTTGTTGAAACAGGGTCCCAGGTAGTCCTAGCTTGCCTTGAACTCATTACGTAGTTGAGGTAGACTGACCTCTTAATTCTCCTGCCTCTAAGTAAGGCCTGAGGTAGCTTTATGGCAGCCTTCTCACAGCCTGCAGGCTAAGCTTTAAGAGTGGACCAGGGGACAGCTGGCAACTGTTAGTGTAGCAGCAAGCTAAGGGTCCTGTGCAGGATTTGATTCCAGCAATCTGGAGGCAGAGGCAGGCAGATCTGTAGTCGTAGTTTTTCTTTGGGCTACCAACCATCTCCTAAATAAAGACACAGAGATTTATCATTAATTATGAATGCTAGACCTTAGCTTAGGCTTGTCCCACTAGCTCTTTTAACTTAATTTAACCTATTTCTATTCATCTATGTTTTGCCTCGGGACTTTTTACCTTTCTTTCATTCTGTTTGTCCTACTTTCCTGCTTCCTCTGTGTCTGTCTGTCTGGTCCCTGGTGTCTCCCAGTCGTTTCTTTTTTCTTTCCTCCTTGAGCCTAAATTCTCCTACTTACTCTCCCTGCCCAGAAGTCCTGCCTATACCTCCTCCCTCGCTATTGACTGCTCAGCTTTTTTTTTTTTTTTTTTTTTTGGTTTTTCGAGACAGGGTTTCTCTGTGTAGCTTTGCGCCTTTCCTGGGACTCTCTTGGTAGCCCAGGCTGGCCTCGAACTCGCAGAGATCCGCCTGGCTCTGCCTCCCGAGTGCTGGGATTAAAGGCGTGCGCCACCACCGCCCGGCGACTGCTCAGCTTTTTATTAGACTAATCAGGTGCCTTAGGTGGCAAACCATCTTTACACAGTTAAACAAATATTCTGCAACACAGATCTCTGAGTTTGAGGCCAGCCTGGTCTACAAGGTTAATTCCAGAACAGCCAGAGCTACACAGAGAAACCCTGTCTCAAAAAACCAAAACCAGCCAAACAACAACATCAAGGAGTTAGAGGTGGGTGAGAGCCTGATGGTGCTGGGGACTGAACTTGAGTCCTCTGAGCAGCACTGAGCATTCTTAACTGCTGAGCCCTCTCTCCATGCCAGACTGTGAACTTTTAGTGGGTCTGGGGTTCTTGTCCTCCTCCTCCAAGTCTGACTACTCTTTCCTGGTTGGTCCTATTCTTCCCCTTATTGGCTCGTCCACATTAACTAGCTGGCACTCCATAGACCTAGGATGCTGTGAAGCTCACAGAGGAGAAAAAGAAGATCGACTTTAAACTGGCTGAGAATGCACTAGCTGAAGGTGGAAGTCCCTGAGCTGAAGACTTAACCCCTGGCAGGGAGCTCCTTCAAGCCAGCCTTTAGGACTCAGCAGAACCAGTCCTTAGCCTTAGAGACACCATGCTTCAGCTAAGGATGGGAGCTCACCCAAAGCAGCTGCCAGCCTCTGGATGTGAAGACCCACAACACATTCAGGAAGCTTAGGGTGCTCAGGAGCACCACCACCAAGACTTCAAACTGTCTTCATTTCAAACCTGCACGGCAGTCTGCTCTAGGAGGTTTTCATCCCATTTTAAAGTTGCTAATCCTGAACTGACAATACAATACCCTTTGTTTGCACTCTTTCCTGTCGGCCCCTCCATTCGTGGAGAAGGGTGGGACAAGAACCCAGTTGGGGACAGGAGATGGTCTCCCCTGACCCCTTCACCTCCACATCTTGAGAGCTGGCATAATCGGTATTCTGCAGGAGGCCTGGATCTTTACTTCTTTAATGACTGAATAATATTCAGCTACAGAACGGACCTTGTGCTGATTGACACTTGGGTTGTCTCCACCGTGGGCATCTGTGAACTGTGCGCCTCTGAGTACACAGATCCGGAGTCCCTGCTGTCAGTTATTTGATTTAGAAAAAAACTTTTACATTTATTTATCATTTGTGGGTTTGCAGATGCATAGGCCATGGTGCTGATGTCCAAGGAGGTCCAGGGAGAGCTTCTAGGAGTCAGGTCCCCCCTTCCACCATGTGGCCCCTGGGGATCTGAGGTCCCCAGACTTAGTGGCAACCTACTGGGTCATCTCACCAGCCCGATTATTTTAAAATTATGTTTCATCCCCAGCCCCTCACTGGAGTATTCTAGGCAGGTGTTCTATACTGTGCCCCTACCCCTCTCTGCTTTCAGGTGTGTCTAGTGTATGCCACTGAGTGAAATGGTGATCTCACTGGGCATCTGGTGTGCCTGCGTGCGTGCGTGCGTGCGTGCGTGCGTGCGTGCGTGTATGTTGTAGATATTATTTTAACTGGGCAAAGATGTGTCGTTACATTTGTTTATGCTGTGGAATTTTACTTTAGCTGTGTTAGGCTGTGTTACTTTTGTTTGTGCTGCATTTGTTTAATGATGTAAGGATGTGTGTTAATTATGTAAAGATATGTTGCATATCCGGGTGGTGGTGGTGCATGCCTTTAATCCCAGCACTTGGGAGGCAGAGCCAGGAAGATCTGTGAGTTTGAAGCCAGCCTGGTCTACAGAGCAAGATCCAGGACAGGCACCAAAACTAAACAGAAAAAAAAAAAAGAAAAAGAAAGGAAGGAAGGAAGGGAGGAAGGGAGGGAGGGAGGGAGGGAGGGAGGGAGAGAGAGAGAGAGAGAGAGAGAGAGAGAGAGAGAGAGAGAGAGAGAAAGAAGCTCCAAGGCAAAAGGTAGATCAGGTTAATTTACATTAAAAGAGCTTTTGTAACAAAGAATAATATGTCTCTGTGTCTTGATTGGGAGCTGGTGGGTGGCCCAAAAGAAAAAGCCTGGTACATGAGGGTGTTAGTGGCAAGGTCTTACTGTGTATCGGTCATTGTGACCTCAAAGTTATGATCTTCCTGCCTCAGCCTCCTGGTTGCTGGGTTTGCTGGTGTGTGCTGCAGATGGTTGACACCTCCCTCTTTAGGATCTGACACACGGTCCTCAAGGCTGCATGCAGACACCCCAACTGGATGAGCAGATGGGGAGATGATTGTATTTTCACTGGCACCTGCCTCTTTCTGGAATGGTTGTGACTGCCAGTACTTTCTGTAGGGTGAAAAGGGCCAAGGAAAAACACCCCCTGACCCTGACTTGATCCAGGACCAGGGCTTGAAATCCCACCAATCCCTGAGCTTGCCCCAGAATCAGACTACAAAAATCCACCAACCACAAACCACCCTGGAAAACTCTGCCCCCCACCCCCACCCCAATATAAACTTTGTATGTATCCTGTTCAGTTTGCTGCTATTTCTTACAAGAGGCAGCTGTGCTCTTGATTTTCCCTCCCAATAAAGCTTTTCAGTGAGGTTTGTTGTGAAGTGTGACACTTTCATGGAAATGAGCCCAGCTATAATAACAATTTTCACAGGAGCGGAGGGGAGCGGGGCAGAACTGTAACACTTTTGCTGCGGAAGCTTTCCCCTAGTGGAACAGAGTTGTTACATATCACAAGATCTGAGCAGAGCCGTAACACTTCTCTGGAGCTGTAACAACTTCGCTGGGGAAACCCTCGCCTGCCTGCCGGAGCGGAGTTGTTACAGTTGCGTTCCGGACCTTTCCCTGGAGCAGAGCTGTAAGCTGCTACCTTACAGTGACTGTGGGTGTTCCTGGGCTCCCGACTGCCAGGATGCCTACCTTTCCATCTGAGCTGCAATGCTTACCTTTTCCCCTTTCCCAGTGCCCAGAAAACACCACACAGAGGAGTCCCAGGGAGGCAGCTGAAGAGAGATGACCTTGGAGTCCACCATATTAAACCCCTTCGTTCCCAGCCCTAGGACACCCCTAAAGAGGCTTGATTCTCACCCTGACTTTGCACAGGTGCCCAGAAGCTCCTGTAGAACAGGAGGGGCAGGGGTCTGTAAGTTGCAGAAACACCGCCAAGTGCCACCTGGCACCCCAGCAAGGCGGCAGAGCTTCAAGTCCCCTGTGCCAGGCCCTCTCCCATCCCTGGCCGCCGTTGCAGCCGCTGGCCCAGACCCTCCCTCTCGCCAGTTCTCCCTTGGCAGCCTTGTGGGCTCCTCCTCTTTCTTTTAATTTCAAAACAGGATGCCACTCTAACCCAGCATGGCCTTGAACTCATTGTGTAGCTCAGGCTAGCTTTGAACTCAAAGTGGTCCTCCTGCCTCCTACTGAGCCTCTCCAGTGCTGTGGTCAAAGGGGGTGTACCCATCCGACCCCCCTCAGCTCTTGCTTCTTCTTTAAAAAAAATGGGGCAAGTGAGGTGGATGGGGGTAAAGGCGCTGGCTGCCAGGTCCAGCAATGAAAGCTAAAGGCCTGAACTGGGACATACTGAAAGGAGAGAGCAAGTCTCTCCTAACTTCCACACACGTGCCAAGGCATATGTGCACCCACAAACACACACACCCACACAAAATAATTGTTTTTTCAAGACTCACTTTATAAACGAGGTTAGCCTTGACCTCAGAGGTCTGCCGGCACCTGACAAAATAGGGTTTGTGGTTTTGGTTTTTGTTTTAGTTTGGTTTTGTTTTTAGTTTTTAGTTTTCCAAGACAAGATTTCTCTGTGTAGCCCTGGCTGTCCTGGATCTCGCTCTGTAGACCAGGCTGGCCCCAAACTCACAGAGATCCACCTGCTTCTGCCTCCTGAGTGCTAGGATTAAAGGCATGTGCCACTATGGCTGGCTTATTAATTTATTTTACTGTTTTTTTTTTGTGTGTGTGTGTAATTTTGAGGTAAGTTCTCACCATGTAGCCCCATAAAGCCCTTCTGCCTTAAAATTCCCAGAAATCACAGCACTTGGGAGGTAGAGGCAGGCAGATCTCTGTGAGTTCGAGGCCAGCCTGGTCTACAGAGTGAGTTCCAGGACAGCCAAGGGTACACAGAGAATCCTGTCTTAAAAAAACAAACAAACAAACAAAAAAAACCCAGAACCAGGATTTTAGACATGCTCCATTATACCTGGCTCTTGTTTCTATGTTTTGTGATCCTGTGTATACAGCCCATAGCCTTTCACATGCTCAGAAAGCACTTTCCACTGAGCTACATCCCCAGCCCCTCAGCTTCTATAGTAAATAAATGGAATATATAATAGAGACCCAGATATCATGCTGCCCTTTTTCACAGCTGTATAGCATTCCAGTTTGGCTTTCCACAGTACTTCTGAGGGAGGGTCACATTAAAATCTCAGTGGTGCTCATGATAACACACTGCCTTTAACAGTCACTCTCGGGGCCTGACGGTGGCTCTGGGGTACTACCCATGCTTAGCCCAAGTGAGGCTCTGGGCTCCACGCCCAGCACACAAGGAGGAGGAGGAGGAGGAGGAGGAGGAGGAGGAGGAGGAGGAGGAGGAGGAGGAGGAGGAGGAGGAGAAATTCCTTATTTCCCCATTAAGCACCTCAGTACTGAATTCTCCCACCCTGCCCCAGATCTTGGTGATCGAAGGTCCTCTGGATGGGGTGCAGCTGGCCGTGAGGAACCTCCTCTGCAGGGTTCCTGTGGGACCGAGTGGCAGCTGCTGCTTATATTTCGTCTATTTATAGCTCCAACCCCCACTCCTGCCCAGCCCCGGCTGCTGTCACCAGTGAGCTAAGGCCCATGGGAAAGGGGAAGTGTGTTGCTAGGTGCTGGGCTTGTTTGGGGTTTGGGGGTGCCCCTGAGCTTCCTGAAGCCTTCATTTCTTAGAAGCTAGGAACACTCAAGTCACAGCTCTGCCCCTTTTCTCAAGCTGGCCCACAGCGGGGAGAGGAGGTGGTGGGTGTGGGCCCAGAACACTAATGGGACCATCACCCAAGCTCCTCTCCTTATCTGTGAAATTCACTTTGACTGCTGCTGCCCCTCCCGTGACACTTCCCTCCTCTCCCCTCCTCTCCGCTTCCTTGTTCACTGGCCTCTCTATCACCTCTCTTGTAAGCTCTCACTGCTTTAGCCTGGCCAGCCTTGAACTCAGGATCTTCCTGCCTCAGCCTTGCAAGTTCTGAGTAGGATTAACAGGCCTCCCCGCCCTCCCCCCTACACACACACTCTCCAGTTTTTGTCTCTGCCGCTGCACATCTCAGCACCAACATCTGTCCCCCGGGGTGGGAACCCCCGCGGCTCCAGTCTCAGGGCACTGTGAGCTCAGGCCGGGTGACCTTAGGGGCAGTGACAAGTCGGGTGGCAGGTACTCTTCCCTTCACCCTACTTCAGGCCCGGGCCCCAAATAGCCTAACTTCTATATTTAGGCGCTGCCGCAGCCCTGTCAGGGACTATAAATACGGTCGCTGCGCTGACTGCTGACACACAGACCGACTGGGATTCATTAGCACAGGGTGAGGAGTAGATCGCTGAGGCCAGGAGTCTGCAGCTGTGGGGCGCCAGACTGGGGGAACCCGGGTGCTGCGGACTGTAGGAGGAAGAGCAGGCTTCCCGCCCTCTTCCCTCTCCCGTGGGGCTTCCTGGCTCGGCGACAGCTGTCCTGGCTCACAATTGCGCGGCCGCCCTGCTGGAGCCCAATGCCCACTCATCCGCAAGGGGCTGCCCGGCCTCTTCCTCTGCCATTGTCTCCAGCCAGTGGCATCCTGTTATGTCCCCTCCAACCGGGATCCCAGCCGACCCCTGCCCTGCCTGGGCTCATACACGCGCTGTTGGGCCTACGCGGATGGGACATCGAGGTCCCAGTCTGCTTACCACACCCCAAAGGCAGCTGCTAGTCTTTGCATTGTTTGCCCACGCTGCAGGGTCACTCCCTCAGGATCCCCATGAGCGCCTGGAGAAGCTCCACTCACAGACAGGGAAATTGAGGCTCAAAGAAAGCACATCACTCCCCAAAAGGGCAGAGCTTTGCCTAGACCCTCACATACCGGGTAGACTGGAGTGCTTTGTGCTGCCAAACAATTCATTATACTCTGTGTGCTTCCGTTCCCCCTCTGTCAAGTGGAAGCCATGCTGCCTGGAGTTATTGGGAGGGTGAGTGAGTGCTAGGGTTGAGTCCCTGGGGAAGGCTACGAAGAAACAGCAATGGCTGCTCTCTAGATTCAGCAAGAACACTGAATTCTGGGTTCTATCTCCAAGACTGTAGAAAAAAATGGGGTGACAGTATCTGTTGCAGCTGTAATAAGAATAATTATGATATGAGAGGGAGGCTAGATGGCTCAGCAGTTGAGAGTGGTGGCGCACGCCTTTAATCCCAGCACTCGGGAGGCAGAGGCAGGCAGGGCTCTGTGAGTTTGAGGAGCCTGGTCTACAGAGTGAGTTCCAGGACAACCAAGGCTACACAAAGAAACCCCATCTGGAAAACAAAACAAAACAAAAAACTGGTGTTGGCTGCTCCTGAAACAGAAGACATGAGTTCAGATCTCAGCATCCATCAGCTCCAAGAATCTAGCGCTCTCTTCTGGCCTCCTTAAGCACCTGCATGCGCATGCACATACACACAGACATACACATAAATTAAAAAATTCCAAATTAAAACAACATTTTACTAAGAACAAAAAAAGGTAGGAGTGCTGGATGGTGGTGATGCACATTTTTAATCCCAGCACTTGAGAGACAGGGGCAAGTGGATCTCTGTGAGTTTAAGGCCAGCCTGGTCCACTAAGTGAGTTCCAGGACAGCCAGAGCTGTTACCCAAAGAAACCCTGTCTAAGCAACAACAACAAAACAAAACAAAAATGAAACAAACAAAAACCTTAAAACAAAACAAAACAAAAAAAGATAGGAGCCGGAGAGATGGCTCAGCTGCTCTTCCAGAGAACGTGGGTTCAATTCCCAGCACCTTCATGGTGGCTCACAATGTAACTCCAGTTTCAGGGGATCTGACGCCCTCTTCTGGCTTCTGTGGGCATCAGCTTCACAGTGGTGCATATATACATGTAGGCAAAACACCCATACACATAAACATTAATTAAAAAAAAAAAAAAGGATGAGCCTAGTCCCAGCACTCTGGGGGCTGACACAGGAGGCTTATGGGTTGGAGGCAAGCTTGGGCTACAAGGCCAGATCTCAACTAAAAAAAGAAAAGGTCAAAAGTCCTGCCTGAGGTCTAACAGCTGAGAGGGCAGAGGGTCAGACATAAGAACAATATAAGCAGACAGACAGACTTTCTGGTGGCTAGATGGTGATGTTGTGGAGAACAGAGAAAACACCGGAGTCTGGGAGTGAGCAGAGCCAGGCAGCTCTCAGGCTGTGCTCGGCAACCAGTCTAGTATGGTGGGTAAGTTCCGGGTTCAGTGAGACCCTGTCCCAGAAAATAACACGGACAGGGATCAAGAAAGACACGAGACACCAGCTTCTGCAAGACACCAGCACACACATACACATGCACCCGTGTACACATACATACACACCCATGTGCACACACATATACAGGCACCCATGTACCCATACACACACCAAAAGAAAAATAAAGAGAAAATAAAACAAAAGGGAAGAGAAAAGAAAAAAGAGAGTAGCCAGGAAGAACTTCTGGTCTACAAGGGAGTCCTGGGGTGGACTTGTGGTTTAGATGAGGGTGTGGGGGCCTGGGGTGGACTTGTGGTTTAGATGAGGATGTGGGGGTACCAGTGATGTTCAAGCCCAAACCAAAGAGCAGGGAGGGCCTTCAGAGGTTACCTTCAGTGAGCATTTCAGTCAGAATCATCCCCCGGTGTAAAGACCCCTGAGACCAGACCCTGCCAGGGACGAGGGACTTGGGTCAGTGGTGAGCATTTGCCTGGCATACTCCAGACCCTGGGATTTTTCCCTGGTACTGAGAAAAATGCCAAAAACAAACCAACACAAGCCAAGTGCACAGTAAAGTGCTCAATAAAGCCTGTAAGACCCGTACCAACAACCATGTGATTAAAACCTCACCAGGCAGGGTGATGTGCAGCTTTAATTTCACCCAGGAGAAAGAGGCAGGCAACTCTCTGAGTTTGAGGCCAGTCTGGTCTACATAGTTAGTTCCAGAACATCCAGGTTGTGTCTTGACTTGGGTGTGCAATGGGGAGAGACTGGGGGATTGGGAACAAGGCAATGAACCAGCATGGGGCATGAGAGGCGGAGCCATGGACCTGCAGACAGGTCAGATTTGGGGTGGCAGAGGAGGAGACATCATAGAGCCATCAGCCTGAAGCTTTTCCCCACCCTGTACCTCAAAATACTGGAATCAGGTTTTTTGTTTTGTTTTTAAAGGGTTATTTTTATTTCGTGTATATGCATGTTCACCTGCATGTATGTCTGTGCAGCACCCTAGTGCCTAGGGAGGTCAGAAGAGGTCATAGATCCCCTGGAACTGGAGTTTAAGATGGCTGTGAGCCGCCGTGAGGCTGCTGGGAAGCACACCCAGCCCTCTGGAAGAGCAGCAAGTGCTCTTCACTGCCAAGCATCTGTCCAGCCCCTTCCTCTTGTTTTGAGGCCCAGTCCATCTGTAGCCCTGGTTGGCCCGGGATTCACAGTAATCCTCTTGCCTTTGCCTCCTGAGTGCTGGATGACTTCCGTGGGCCACCACACATGGCTTTCTCTTAGTCTAGTTTTGTTTTGTTTTGAGCCTGTATCTCGTGTAGCCCTGGCTAACCTTGAATTTGCTACGTGCTTTAATTGGGGTTCTCTGAAGTAACAGAACTGACAGAATGAATATTTATATGGGATTTGTTAGAGTGGCTGCAGTCCAGCTAGTCCAACAATGGCTGTCTCCCGACAGCCCAAGAATCCAGTAGCTGTTCAGTCCATGAGGCTGGATGTCTCAGCTGGTCTTCAGCATATGTCAGAATCCCGAAGAAGTGGGCTCTAATGTCAGTGAAGGAACACACTTGTCCATCAATGGCTGTGAGGACAAGCAGGCAAAGAGCAAGAGCGTCCTTCTTCTCCCAAGTCCTTTGTGTAGGCTGCTATCAGAAGGTGAGGCCAGATTTAAGGTGGATCTTCCCACATCAGATGATCTGGATTTAAGGTGGGCCTTCCTCTCTCAAATGATCTAATCGACTAAAACAAACAAACAAACAAACAAACAAACAAAAACTTTCTCGGGTGTGCCAATGGTCTAGGGTTTTTAGTTTAAATGTGTTTGTCTTGAATTCCTGATCCTCCTGTCTCTCCTTTCCTAGTGCTGGGATAATAGGTGTGAGCCTCCATGCTTGTTTTAACCCCATTCAACAGACTGGAAAACCAAGTCCTAGGGAGACTCTGCCTGCCAGCCTGTGGGGACAGTGGACCCTGAGGTCCCACCATTTGGGAGGAAAAAGCCCAAATTCCACTGGAGATTTGGACTGGCCCTCTCTGTCCCTCCCCTCCTCTCTACTGTCTCTTGCTCAAACCCCAAGGGACTGAACTGAACTAAAACTGGACATTTCTCACAGCAGCTTTCCTAATGCGGCCACCGGCCACTGTGAATTACTTTGCTCCACACATTTTCTTTTCTTTCTTTCTTTTCTTTTTTAAATTCACACACCAAGGCTTAAAGAGAAACTTCTATCATGCTTAGAATTCTTGGTTGTAGCCTTCTTTCCACAGACCTCAAGTTGAATGGTCTTTTCACTAACTGAAATATGGAAAAACAGGTCTAGGGGAAGGACAGACCAGAACGGAACTGTAAATACTTCTTGACCCCTTCTAAACACAGGTAGAAAGGTACCGGCGTATGCAATCAGTGCATCCTACCCAATGTGTTTAAAAACACCATTATAATTAATAAGGTGAAACTAAAGATTTAAGTTTAATTTTTAAATTTAAAACCTGTGTAAGAAGCTGGCTTTTTCCAAATAAAATTTATTTTATTTTTACAAAATATTTCTTCTTCTGTATGTTTAGTGTGTTAGGTGTGTGTGTGTGTGTGTGTGTGTGTGTGTGTGTGTGTGTGTGTGACTGTGTGACTGTGTGACAGTGCACTAGTGTATGCCATGCCTGGGGGGACTAGAAGAGGGCCTCAGATCCCCGGGGACTGGAGTTGCAGACAGTTGTTAGCTGCTCTGGGAATGCTGGGAATTGAACCCTGACCTCGGGGAGAGCGGCCAGTGCTCATTCACCCGTGTTCTTAACCAGTGAGTCATGTCTCTGGCCCTAACAGCACACATTTTCTACAGCTTCCTGTATTTTATTTTTTTCTCCCGCGACGTCAACCAGGATAGCCACAAACTCCCAGAAGCCCTCTCGCCTTGCCCTCCCCGGTGCTGCCATTGGAGGCTTGCGCCTTCTTCCCAGTCAGCGGCACGCCTCCCTGTGCTCCTGGAATTTATTAAGGTAAGAAGAAGGCCTGGAGCTCCTGGTAGTTTATGCCCATGGCTCCAGCAGACTCCAGCCTTGAGGCAAGAAAAATCAGGGGTTCAAGGCCATCCTAGGCTACATAGAGTTCAAATCCAGCCTGGGCTACCTGAAATCCTGTTTCAGAGAAAAAAGGAGAAAAAAAAAATCAATGATGTTTTGAAAAATCACTAGATGTGTCTGGGAATGTAGTTCACGTGGTAGAGGGTTTGCCCTGCATGCACAAAACCCTGGGTTTGACAACCCCCCCCCACCACCACATAAAAAGAAATGATAGTTACATGAGTTATCCAAACAGGAAGCCGGTGTACGTTATATGATTCTCTAAAGATTGTGGCAAGGTCAGCGTGTGTAACCAAAAAGCCCTGAAGTGGTTAGAGATGTCCAGTGGTCAAATCCCTCTTCCTCTATTTATTCTAAGTTTTTATTACGTTTAACTTGTTGATTTATTTATTTAGTGCTTGTGCTTGTGCCGGTCAGAAGACAATTTTCAGGAGTTGGTTCTCTCCTCCCACCATGTACGTCCTGGGTATGGAAGTCAGGTCGGTAGGTTTGGGGGCACGTGCCCTTACCCACCGAGCCCTCTTGGTAGTACTCCATTTTTTATTTCTTGTTTTTTTAATTTTTGAGATAGGTTCTCAGTGCGTAGCCCTGGCTGACCTGGAACTCTTATGTGGCCAAGGACGGCCTCAGGGTTAGCCTCTGCTTCCCAGAGTGCGGGGATTATTACAGGAGTGCAGGACCATGCCACACCCCTTTTTTCTTTGTGAGACAAGGTGTCATGTAGTCCTGGCAGGCTTCAAATGCGACAAAACGAGGGGTGACTTTGAACTCCTGATCAGTGCTCCTTCGCCCGTCTATGTGGCACTGAAGCTAGCCAGGGCCTCGAGCATGCTAAGCCAGCCCCACACACACTGAGCCACATCTCCAAACCCTGACATTGCTCCTTCCCGGCCTGGCATCCCAGAAGGGCCCTCGGCAGGCGCTTCCCGGATTCTTATTTGGCCTCGGGCTTCTCTGAGCCTGGGTTTCCCTGGAAAAGAAGCGGGAAAATCCTGCTAGTGGGAATGGGGGTCGCTCCGGAGCCCAGGGCGCCGCTCGGGTGGGAACTCCACCCAGCACTGTTCGACGTGACTGGGTCCCTGTCCCCGACACCTCGCCGCCGGCGCCGCCCAGCTCGGCTGCGGGCCGCCTGTCCGCGGGGAGGAGGGGGGGTGGCTGGGACGCGCGCGCGATGGGTCGCGTTTGTTCCAGGCGCGGGCGCGCGCCGCGCCCTGGGGCTGTTTCCCCGGCACTTTCCTGTTACTTTCCAGCGGGGAGGACAGTTCCGGGGAGGGCCCTGCCCACGCCCGGTGCATAAAGGCCCAGCCCAGTCGGCCGCCACCGCCCGCCGCCAGCCCAGATGCCGTCCGTCCGTCCGTTCCGCGCCACCATGAGCTCCCACCGCGGCCTCCTGATCGGTGAGACCTCGGGGTTGCGCGGGGCCGGGAGGAAGCTCGCGGGACGTGGTCTGCCGGGGCAGGGACAGGCAAAGCCCGCGCACCTGTGCGCCCCAGAATGCTCTCAGGGGTGCTGGGCCCTAATGGGCTTGACTGCTGCCCACTTGGAGGCTAAGAGAGGGAAACTGAGGCGTGGGGGCACGTGAAGGGAGTGGCAAAGCCGGCTTGGTGACTCACGGCTATAGGGAGGCTGAGGCAGGAGGGTCACCATTTCCAAGTCAGCCTAGGCTACACAGGAAGACCCTGTCTCTGTCTCAAAAGGACAAAAGAAAAAAAAAATGCAGGCTGCGGGCTGGAGAGATGGTGCAGAGGTTAAGAGCATTAAGAGAGGACCTGGTTGGTTCCCAGCACCCACATGGTGGCTCACAAGGGGCTGTAACTCCAGGGGATCCAACACCCTTTGCTGGCTTCCACAGGCACCAGGCATACATGTAGTGCACAAACATACATGCAGGCAAAACACACATACAGCAGTAAAATAAAAATAAATAAAAACAAATGCAGGATAAAGTGAGCTCCGCTGGCTGGTCGCCCATACAGGCGTTCTTAATGTGGAGCACAAGCCAGTGCGAGAACAACCCTTTCAAGGAGGGTGGCAACCCCCAGTACGTCCCGTGTTGTGAGTGCCAGGAACACTGCAGAGGCCCTCCTCGGGACCTGCCTGGGACCGAGCCGCTGGCTGAAGGGATCTTGCCAGGCTGTGAGTTTGAACTTGGCCTTTGTGGTGACTTTCCCGCCCCACCCTGGGTGCCTCCAACCGCTATCTGACTGCTAAGTTACCTAAGTAACTTGATAACAAACAATGAAGAAATGGAACTTGGGGTGCAAGCTGGGGTTACCCCAACCACAATGACTGGCCTGCGTGCCAGCAACAGGTGGCAAGTGGCAGGCAGCTCCGTGGCCTGTGGGCTCTGGAGCTAGGAACTTGAGTCCCAGGGGGGCACAGTTGGTGGCAGACAGCTGCAGAGGCCGGCCTGGCTGTCACTGGGCTGGGCCACAGTGACCTTGGGCTGCACTTTCCTCCTCTGTAAAATGGAGCAAGACCAGCTGCATTTTACCGTGCTCTTCCAAAGGCCAAGAGTTTGTACATAAGCTTTCTGGTTCACAGTTTGAATGAAGCGAACACATCGTGTGGTGTCCATGTCTGCAAGTGGTACCCTGGTAGTAGAGGCAGGAGGATCGGAAGTTCAGGGTCATTCTCAGCTGCATATGGGGTTTGAGGCCACTTGAGACCTTGTCTCGGAAAGCAACCAACCAAGGCTGGTGTCTTTAATCTCAGCCCTAGAAAGGAGGCAGAAAGATCCTGTGAGTCGGAGGTCAGCCTGGTCTACATGGCAAGTTTCAGGCCAGCCAGGACTATACTGTCAAAACACCCCTACCTCCCCAGAGAGAGAGAGAGAGAGAGAGAGAGAGAGACAGAGAGAGAGACAGAGACAGAGACAGAGACAGAGACAGAGACAGAGAGAATGCATGCAGAGAATTAAGTGGACACTTCTATCATTGTGATTATTATTTTTCTGGGTGAGATGCTGGGGGGTCTTTGGCAGGAAGTACAAATGCTGCCCTACCCCCACTCCTGGATCCCTAAGCCGAGCCTGGTGGCTCCAGTCTGAGCCTGGGAATTTGAACCAGATGTGTCTGGGAGCAGAAGGGAGCAGCTGTGCTCCTGTTTGGGTAACTTCCAAGTCTCCAGATGTAGGCAGCCTGGGCAGTGTCTCCAGGGTGGTGGGGTAGAGCCCAGCCCACAGTGAGGGAACAAGGAGCCCCCCCTGCCTAGGTGACCACTGCTCGGGTCTGCCTTCCCTTGCCCACCCTGGCCTAATCACTAATCTTTTTCCAAGCTCCGAGTCTCATTTTGTCTTGGTGGAGATTGGACATGACCCCAGCCTCTTGATGCTGTTGAATCTTTTCAGGTTTCTTTGGAGACAAGATTTCATGGTAGTTAAGGATGACCTTGAACTTCTGATCCTTCTGCTTCCTCTTCTGAGGGTGGAGATTACAGACTTGTGCAACTAGGCCTGACTTCATTTTGAGCTTTTTGTTTTGTTTTAGAGGCAGGGTTTGGCACAGTAGCTATGTGGCCCAAACTGGTTTCAAATTTGTGATAATCCCCTACTTCTGATTTGTTTTTGTGGTGGTTGTGACAGGGTCTTGCTATGTAGCCTTGGCTGGCCTGGAGCTCCCTAAGTACAGCAGGCTGGCCTCGAGCAGAGTTCCACCTGCCTCACTAGTGCTGGGGCCTGGAAGTGTGCATCACCACGCCCGCCTGCCATGGTTCTGAGTCTTAAAGAGTTACTGGGGTCTGGAAGTGTGCATCACCACGCCCGCCTGCCATGGTTCTGAGTCTCAGAGAGTTACTTGTGGGGATGGAAAATGGCTCCGTGGTTAAGAGTACTTGCTGTTCTTCCAGAAGGTGGGGGTTCCGTTCCCTGCAACCACGCGGTGGCTCACAACCATCTCTAACTCCAGTTCTAGGAGACCCAATGCCCTCTTCTGACCTCCCTAGGCACCAGGCAACAGACCAAACATCCATACACATAAAAATTAATATTCTTTTTCAAAAAGTTACTTGAGGACTGGGAAGAGGACTCTGTCAGTAAATGTCCCGTGTCGAGGAAGCTGGGTGTAGTGACACACACTTGTAATCTCCATGTTGCAGCAGGGAGACGGGTAGATCCCTGAGTCTTGCTGGCTGCCTAGCCTGCTTGATGAGCACAGGCTCTTTGAGACCCTGTCTCAAAAATCTAGGTGGAAGGCACCCAGGCCAGTCACACAGAGAGACACATACTGGTATTATACTTTAGGAACTGAATTGCCCCAGGGCCGATCCTGGAGAGAAGATCATTTTGTGGTCTGTCCCACAAAGAGGAACTGGGTTCTGATGGGGTGGGAGTTGGGGGGGTCCAACCCTATGGCTCAAGAGGAGGAAAAAAGAGGAATTCTAATTTGAGGGGGTCACCCCAGCTTTGAGTGGGTGAGTTTCACCCGGAGCCTCTGGTTCTTCATTGGCCTCAGGGAACCCAGTCAGACAAAGACTGAGACCCTCTTAGAGACACTGTCTCCCCCACAACTCTGCTCATAGTGGCTGACCCAGGATCCCCCTAAGAACCTGGCATGCAGCCAGCCCAGTGGTGGGTGAATCATCCAGGAAGTGACTCAATCCACCCCCCCCCCACCAGCCCTTCACCCTAGGGCTCTCTCTAGGACTCCTGTTAAGATCCTCTTCTTGCTGCTGTATTCCCCACATTGGGAGCAACTGTGTCCCCCAGGCTCTCCCCAGGGCCCCTGCTTCTCAGACATCGCCCACCCTGCTTTCCGTCTGCACACCCACTCCCCTCTTCTGAGAGGGAAAACAGGACTTCACACCTGCTAGGCTCCCACCTTCACACATGCTACACCCCGATCTTTCTCTTGGTTTTTATTTTGAGACAGGCTCTTGTGCTGTGGTTTGTGCCCAGGCTAGGGACTTTAGTCCTCTTGCCTTAGCATGCCAAGCAGTTGGCGTTACAGGGCACTCGGCTTCCAGACTTCCTCTTTTTCTTTTGAGATTTATTTAGTTTGTGTACATGATTGTTTGGCTTGCCTGTATGTGTGTGCACTATGTGAATGCCTAGTAGCCTTGGAGACCAAAAGAGGGCACTGACATCCCTGGAACTGGAATTACAGTTGTGAGCTGCCATGTGGGTACTGGGAACTGAACCCGGGTCCACTGGAAGAGCAGCCAGTGCTCTTAACTGCTGAGCCATCTCTCCAGCTGCCAATTCTTTTTTCTTTCTTTTTTTTTTTTTTTTTTTTTTTTTCTGTGACAGGGTTTCTCTGTGTAGCTCTAGCTGTCCAGGAACTCGCTTTGTAGACCAGGCTGGCCTTGAGCTCACAGAGATCCGCCTCCTGACTGCTGGGATTACAGGCGTGCGCCACCATTGCCCTGCCCAATTGTTTTGTTTTATTTGTTTGTTTGTTTTTTTAATTTTCTTTTTATGGAGCTGAAGAGCTGGATCAGTGGTTGAGAGCACTGGCTGCTCTTCTAAAGGACCCGGGGTTATATTCCCAGCACCCACATGGCAGCTCACAACTGTCTGTAACTCCAGTTCCAAGGGATCTGACACCCTCACAGAGACTTACAATAAATTAATCTTTAAATTTTTTTTTGTTTTATTTTTTGTGTGGGTGGATATGTGCATGTGGGCATGTGTGTGTGCTCACATACCACGACACACATATAGAGGTCTGTTCTCTCCTCCCACCACACGGGTCCCAGCTCTTAACTCAGAAGTCAGTTTGTGAGACATGGCAGCGAGTGCCTTTATCCAAGCTCTCCTCCTCCTTCTCCTCCTCTTCCTCGTCCAGTCCCCACCCCCTTTTCTTTTTTTGGTCCTGGGGATGGAACCCAGGGCCTCATTTCAGTCAGGTTCCACCAAGTTACCCAGGCTGCCCTTGAATTTGTGTTGGTTTTAACTTAAGAGCCTCCTCCTCAGCCTCCAGTCACTGGATTACACACTCCTTGCCTTCCAGCCCTGATTCCCTCCTCGTTCCCTGCTTCCCACTTCCTCCTCATCATTTCTTTTCCTTCCGCCCCTGCTTTCTTGGATGTCTGTCTGTAGCGAATGCTGTTACTTCAGGCTTGCAGTCCTGCCTCGGAGCGATGCCTGTCAACAGCAGCAGGTACCAGGGCTGTGTTCAGCAGTCACCCACCCTCCACCACAGCCACTTCCTGACTTGCTGCCACCAGCTTGTGTGGTTGACAGTGGGTAGCTGTGTGTGGTGGCAGAGTGTCAGAGCTTAGATGGGACCCGGAAGACAGAGTCCAAGCCGCCATTCTTTCCTATAGAATGACAAGGGTCTGGCCTGGTGGCACAGGCCTGACCCAGCTCCTCAGGTCACTGAGGCAGGAGGATTTCAAGTACAAGCCCAGCCTGAACAACTTAGGAATAAAGTATAAAGAGGGATTGGGAATGAGGTCCAGTGGGCCAGCCCTTGCCTAGCATGCAGAGGCCTTGGGTTCTATCCCAGTATTGTGAGAGAAAACAATATAAAACATGATAGCTCCAATAAGGTGGAGGCTAGAGGGTCAGGAGTTCAAGGTCATCCTTAGCTACACAGCCAGTTTCAGGTCAGCCTGGGCTACATGAGATCCTGCTCAAACAAACCTGAGGTGGGCAAGATGACTCAGCCAAGTAAAGGAGGCTGCTGTATATAAGCCTGGTGACCTCAATTTAGTCCAGGGGACTCCTTGGAATGAAAAGAGAAACAACTTCCGCATAGGTGTGGTGGCAAACACACACACACACACACACACACACACACATACACACAACTAAATGTAAATGTGCTGGTTAGTTTTTTGTCAACTTGACTCAAGCTACAGAGTCATTTGGGAAGAGGGAACCTCAGTTGAGAAAATCTCACAAGTTGGCCTGTAGGCAAATCTGTGGAGTATTTTCTTGATTAATGATTGTTGTGGAAAAGGCCAGCCTGCCCCCCCACCTTTTTATTGAGACATAGTCTCTCTCTATAGCCCTGGCTGTCCTGGAACTTACTCTGTAAACCAGGCTGGCCTCCAACTCACAGCTTCACTACTGTCTCATGCAGTTTCCTTTTCTGTGGTGATGAAAGTGATGACAGCCTCCCTTTGTGGGGACAAAGCCTACGTAGCTAAGGAATTAACATTTTTTTATTTGTGAGACATAGTCATTCTATATAGCTCTGGACTATATACTGGACTACATAGACCAGGCTGGCCTTGTACTCAAGAAGTCTGCCTGCCTCTGCCTCCCAAGTGCTGGGATTAAAGGTGTGCACCACAGCCCCCATCTTGACATTGTCATTTACACTTACTCTTAATCTTAGTTTGGTTGTGATACAACAACCCCTGGGCAGGTGATTCTGGGTTATATAAAAGAGCAGGCCGAGCAAGCTGTGAAGAGCAAGCCAGTGAGTAGTGTTCCTCTGTAGATGTACTCTTCTGTCCTGCCAGTCAGTTCTGTCCCACCAGCTCACTCCTCAAATAACCACACAGAGACTTAATATTAATTATAAATGAATGGCCGATAGCTTAGGCTTGTTACTAACTAGCTCTTATGACTTAAATTAACTCATTTCTTATCTAAGTTCTAAGATGTGACTCATGACTTGTTATCTCATTTTCTACCTGTCCTGCTTCCTCTGTGTCTGGCTCTCTTGACTCCCAAGAGTCCTTCTCTTTTTTTCTGCAAGTCCTGCCTAACCTCTATCTGTTCGGCTATTGGCTAGTCAGCTTCTTTATTAACCCAATCACAGTGGCATATATTCACATGGTCTCTGCTTCAGTCCCTGACTCCAGTCTCCTGCCTTGACTCACCCTGAAAAGAGACTGTAACCTGTAAGCAAATAAACCCTTTCCTACACAGCTTGCTTTTGATCGTGCTGTTTTATCACAGCATAACGACCAAACTAAGACAAAGATTTAAGTATAAAAGACAATGTTAAGGCTCGGCAGTGGTGGCGCACGCCTTTAATCCCAGCACTCGGGAGGCAGAGCCGGGCGGATCTCTGTGAGTTCGAGGCCAGCCTGGTCTCCAAAGCGAGTTCCAGGAAAGGCGCAAAGCTACACAGAGAAACCCTATTTCGAAAAACCAAGAGGCACTCAGAATGGTCCAGTGTTTGACATACCGTCGTAGGCTTTCCTACAACACAGCCTCTAACAAAACTAGGCTGTCTCGGACCCCTGGCAACAGGATTGTTTACCTTTATACCAAGAAGATTGGGAAAGCACCTAAATCGGCATGTGGTGTGTGCCCAGGCAGGCTTCGAGGGGTTCGTGCTGTGAGACCGAAAGTCCTTATGAGGTTGTCTAAGACCAAGAAGCATGTCAGCAGGGCCTACGGTGGGTCCCTGTGTGCCAAGTGTGTCCGCGACGGGATCAAGCGGGCTTTCCTTATTGAGGAGCAGAACATTGTTGTGAAGGTGTTGAGGGCACAAGCACAGAGTCAGAAAGCGAAATAAATATGCAGCTTTTTAAATAATAAAGGTCAAGGCTTGGTCTGTGGAGAAAAAAAATTCTATTACAGATTTTTGTGAACTGCCACATGGGTGCTGGGAATTGAACTCATGACCTGGAAGAGCAGCTGGTGCTCTTAACTGCTGAACCATCTCCCCAGCCCTGGTTGATTTTTTTTTTTTTTTTTTTTTTGAGACAGGTCTCAGTATGCATTGTAGCCCAGGATTGGCCTTGAGCTCCTAATTCTCCTGCCTCAACATTCAGAGTAATTGAATTATAAGTAAGTGCCATTAGCCCTGGGAACTGGAGCTTGATGTCTTGAGTATTAACTACAGAATCTCAGCCTGGGCAGGGTCAGCACCCACTACCCACGGATGCACAGCTTTGGCCTGCTGTCTCTGCTCTGGGATCCAGCTGACCATCCTCTGCTTTGTTTCAGGGGCAGTGGTGTGCATCCTGCTGAGCCTGTCAGGAGCTCAAACCCAGAGGGATCCGAGTAAGTCCATCGGACACGGGCTCCACGGCCAAGGCTGGAGGGGAGGTGGGGGGGGGTGTCCCACTGCCAACCACAAGCCTCAGGAGCAGATGGGCAGCTGCTGGGGACGATAAGGGCCTCCTCACACCTTTCTAAGATTCTGTTCTGGGTGGCACTTCCCCCCTACTGGGCCTCCTTTACTTTCTTACCAAAGTATCTGTCCCCCACAGACTGCCCCGCCTGGGGGTGCCCTCCGGACTCAGAATGTGTCAATTCCAGTAGCTGTCGATGCATGGCAGGCTTCTCAAGTGTCAAAGAGCTCATCACTGAAGCCACCGAGAGCTGTGAAGGTACAGAGGCTTGGGGACGGGCATGTTGAGAGATGACAAGGTGTGGTCTGGGGCCAGGGGTCTCAGCTTCATCAAAGACAGAAAAAGAAACCAAGACGGGGAGGCAAGAAGTGAACAAGTAGGACGTCCCAGAGCAGGGCCTGAGTGCCAGGCTCTGTGCCTGAACTTGGCTTTGGGACTGGAGATGGGGAGGCTGGTTTTCCATTCCACCCCAGAGGACGGAGAGGAGCAGAGCTGGCCTGCTTGCAGCCTTCAGGAGTAGCTCAAGCTATAGCACAGCCTCGTGCACACAGCCCGTAATTTCCCTCCGATGCTGACCCCGCAGTCCCTGGCTGTAGTCAGGTCGATGTGGGAGTCCCGCAAGAGGACTCTTGGATTTCGGGGGCTAACCCTCATGCCTGTTGTGTTGTAGACATCAACGAGTGCCTTCAGAACAGTGTGCTCTGTGGACCGTTCGCCACGTGCAATAACTCACCGGGAAGCTACAACTGCTCATGCAACCTGGGATATCGGCTCCTTTCTGGGAAAAAATATTTTGCTAACAAGAGCGAGAACACATGTCGAGGTAAAAGCTTGCCAATGCATTTGCCTCATTCACATCAGCTTCAAGGTCACCAGCATAATTGTTACAGCAGCCACAAGGCAGGGTCCTGATGTTGGTTCTGCCCCTGTGGTTTGCTCTGGTCATGGGTCACAGCCACAAGCTTAGAGATGTAGGGAGGAGGGGACATTTGGTAACCCCCCCACCCCCCGGCCGCCTCATCCTGATGATACCTGTGTGTGACTCAGAAAGCCCTGTTTAATTGAGTATTGTGGTGCTTGATATATATGATCCAACACTCTGGAGTTTAAGGCTAGAATATGAGTCAAGGAATGAATATGTAGTGAGTTCCAGGACAGCCAGAACTATGTAGAAAGACACTGTCTGCAAAAAAAAAAAAAGTAGCCAGGCCTTTATTCCTAGCACTCTGGGAGGCTGAGGCAAGCAGATGTCTGTGAGTTCAAGGCCAGCCTGGTCTTCAGAGGGAGTTTCAGGACAGCCAGGGGTACACAGAGAAACTCTGTATCGAAAAACAAACAAACAAAAAGAATTCTTCATGCTTCTTTCCCTGTGTCTTCTGTCTGTCCTAACAAAGGGCTTTGCTCTGTATTTATTAAACAGCACAGAAAACACAGCATGGGAAAGGAGTGAGGGATTGATTCTCTACAGAAATCTTTGACAGAATTTTACAAGGGAAAAATAATTTTATTTACCCAGAACAGCAAATATCATGGCAAGCAGACATTGCCGGCCTGTATCCACATGTTGTTTACAGCATTTATGATGGATATGTGTTGTATAAAGTTGTTTCCAACCTATTGGTTGTTTTTAGTAAATGATTACCACAACACATATTCACACACACAAAGACACACATACATTATTCTGGGGTCAGGAGTATGGGAGAATACATAAGATTAAAGCTATGCTTTAGCTTACGCTGTAAAGCTGATTACATGGGCAATCCAAGGCACATAAGGTTGGTAACGTTCTCTTAAACGCAGGTTAAACAGGATGACAGTAGGTTGAGTACATGCTCTTAAGTGATCTCAAGGCAGATTATTAACTTGATGGCAAGATCTGGAAAAAGTTCATTCTCTTTGAATGCAAGAGATATTTTCAAAGCCAAGTGTGTGGTACTCGCCTTTAATCCCAGCACTCGGGAGGCAGAGGCAGGCAGATCTTTGTGAGTTTAAGGCCAGCCTGGTATACAGAGTGAGTTCCAGGACAGCAGAGCTACATAATGAGACCCTGTTTCAAAGAGAAGGAAGAGAGAGAGAGAGAGAGAGAGAGAGAGAGAGAGAGAGAGAGAGAGAGAGAGAGAGAGAGAGAAATGGATTTTCAGAAAAATGCGTCACTCTATGAAGTGACACAGGTGTCTCCATGGACCCCAAGGAGGGTGACCGAAAGCATCCCGCTGAGAGTGGAACCCAGACGATGCTTAAGGCCCTGGCTGAGCCATCACCCCGCACCCCAGACTGCTGCCTGCACCGCTTAGAGGACAGGCCCACCTGGATCACAGGAGCCCTTGGGCCACATCTTCTGCTCCTTCTCTACTACTTGGTTCTGGAAGTTCAGAAGTTCTTTCTGCTCATCTGCATCTCATTTTCATAAGCCACCATCCTCTGCCCATCTACATTTCATTTGTATAAGCCAACATCCATCTGCCCATCTGCATCTCATTTGCATAAGCCAACATCCCTCTGCCCGTCTGCATCTCATTTGCATAAGCCAAAAGGATGCCATCCCGAATACTCTGCCTCTACCAGGAGCACGTTCTGCTGCAGTGTCTGCCCTCTTCCCAGCATCAGTGGACACTGGGGTGACACCTGCCCCCTCCAGGAGCCATACAATTACTGCTGCGCCTAGAAACCTCCCTAAGCAGCCTGCTACAGTACGCCCACGGACACAGCCTGGAGACCCAGGAGAAAAGACACCCAAGGGTAGGCTGCGTTCTCTGCCACTGCTCCTGCTGGAAGACCACACTTGGTACCTGGACCCCCTTTTTGCTCAGCCTTGGCCATTGCTCCACCCAATCACCATTCTGACTATCCTCAGCAATTCTGGTTCCTTGAAGACAGCATAGAATGGTGTGGCCAGATTGGGCAGGGTGACATCACCCCCCCCCACACACACACACACCTCAGAGAATGGAAGGCGAGCACTGTCCAAGGAAGGTGTCATGGAGGACAGTACCCCAGGACTGCTCTCTCCTGATGCGTCTACCGCAGCTGCCAGGCCAGGCAATTCAGGGCAAGGAGACAAGGCTACGCTCAGTGCATCCCCAGGGCTGTGACCACAACAGGAGAGAGGGCAGAAATACCTATTACTCTCGTGGACACAGCTCCCTCTCTGGGCACTGTGATATTGAAGGGCTGGCTTCAATAGAATGCATGTTCTTACCCTCCATAACTTTAGCCAAGGGATGCCTGGCTGCACGTCAGCTTGTCACCACACAGGCTGGCTCTCACTGTGTGGCACCCTGACCTATCAGGTGTTATCCCTTCTTGTCCTGCCCCTTTATTAAGCGCCTTTCTAGAGGGGGTGTGGCTCGAGAGCAAGTCTCAATCCTCCATCGAACAGAGGGCTGGGGAGTGAGTGAGGCTGCGTGGTCCTGAATGTCCCTGGAATTCCACATAAAACTCTCTGAAGGGAACAGTACCTTGTAAGAATGGAGACAGAGGCTGCCATGGGAATACAGAATCACCCCTGCACCAGCTCCTAAGGCTCATATGTGGCCTTTGCCCCAAATCTTCAGGCCAGGATACTGATAGCTGCCACACCCCTGTTGCTGGCAGCTGGGGAACCCTCTACTACTTCCTTTCACATCTGGACAACAGAGTCAGAGCCACCACAGACCTTATATGATGCCTTCATATGAATTAGAAGGCGGTCTGCCCACAAGCATCTGGAAAGTTCCAGATGCTTCTGTGTCACGAACCTAGACAACCCTGAGCCTGAGGCTTCAGCTTCAAGCACACAGTCCTCTGCTTCCACTCATGAGGTAGATGAGGGCCGGAACCCCAGAGTCTGTAGGAACCCCAGCGTCATTTGCCCCAACACCCAAGGTAGCTGTGTGTGCAGGTGTCTGGCCTTCAGCCCAGGCTGAGGCCCCAAAGGTATGCCAGGTAGACCCCCCAGGAGCAACTGCAAGACCAGACAGTCGCTGGGAGGAGGCAGGCGGGGCTGTGGCCTGAAGAGGGGGAAGCTCTTCAGGGCCCCGGGAGCTCCAGGACTATGGCGACTCTCCTGAGGATTTAGCTCCCAGCAGTGTTTCTGTTGGCCCCAGGGTGTTCTGAGCCCACAGCTCTGTGGGGCTCCCAGAGTTTGGCTCCTCCTCATCTGTGAGAACAGTATCAGTCCTGTTCTGAGAAGGGCTAGAAAGCAACAAGAGGCCTTGGTCAAGAAGTCCAACCCCCTGACTCAGTCTGCTTCCTGGTTTTACCTCCGGTAAACTGGGTCCCCCGATCCTTGCTGGGCCTGTCCCGCAGAGGCCACCATGATGTGCTCTGCAGGTAAAGTTGAAGGTCACCAGGTAGCAACTGAATTTGAGACAGTGAGAAGTTGGGAAAGTGGGTACAATGCATGAAGGTGTGAGTCGGGGCAGGGATGACTGTTTGGTTTTGTTCCCAGATGTGGATGAATGCACCTCCGGGCTAAACCACTGCCACCCATCCACCCATTGCATCAACAAGTTGGGCAGCTATTCTTGCATCTGTCGCCAAGGCTGGAAACCTGTTCTTGGATCCCCCAATGGCCCAATCAACACAGTGTGTGAAGGTCCGGGTGCCACCTTCCTAAGGACCCGCAGTCTTGTTTAAGATTTATTTTAGCCAGGTGTGGTGACACACCTTTAATCCCAGCACTTGGAGGGCAGGCAGAAGCAGGCAAATCTCTGAGTTCCAGGGCCACGCATAAAGACCCTTAAAATGTATGTGTCTTAGGTGTATATATATGTACCACTTGGGTGCAGGTGCCCAAGGAAGTCAGAGGAGGCTGTCAGATCCCCTGGAACTGGAGTTATAGGTCGTTGTGAGCCACCTGGTGTGGATACTGAACCCAAAGGTTAACTCTGAGCCATCTCTTCAGTCCCCACGTTTACTCAAGAGAATGAAAGGAGGCTCTGTTAGGCCAGGCTTTGATCTCCTGAGGTTGAATTTGAAAAACTGTGGGGCCCAGGAAAAGAGCTGGAATACCAAGGGGAATCCCGGGGAGAATCCAGATGGCCTTCAATTACTAAAAAGCCCATAGTTCAATTTTCGTATATACATTTGCCTTAGGCCTCTGCATATTCCCTAACCCATCATGTACCACTCACTGAGGCCACCAGGGATCAGTACCTCAGGCCAGGGACTGTAGCAGTACCAAGGAAGGGACTGGGACCAGACAGGAAAGCACCTAACCTCCTTTTTTTGTGTCTCCAGATGTGAATGAGTGCAGCTCTGGGCAACATGAGTGTCACAGCTCCACCATCTGCATCAACACCTGGGGTTCCTACAAGTGCCGCTGCCGCCCAGGTTGGAAGCCAACCTCTGGGTCCCTCAATGGTCCAAAGAACACCACCTGCCAAGGTACCTGGCCCTAGTCACCCAGCACCTCCATGCCCTGCAAATGCACTCTGAGATTACTGAACCACAGTTCTGTCCCCACAGGACGGCCCTTCCCTATCTGGACACTGCCGCTCACAGCCGAGAGCCAGGTGAGTAGCCCGTGGGGACCGAGAGGTCAGACCCCTTCAGTCTGTCTGTCCCTTCAGCTGTGCTGCTGTCCACCCGTGACTCACTGCTGGGGGATGTCTTTCTGTGTGCTGTGAATATGTGTTGCTCTGATTGGCTGATAAACAAAGCTGCATTGGCCTATGGCAAGGCAGCTTAGAAGCAGGCAGGCAGGAAATCCAAGCAGATATACGAGGAGGAGATAGGAGAGTCTGGGGAGACACCAGCTGCCGCCCAAGGAGCACCATGCCAGCAGACTGGTAATACCACAGCCATGTGGCAACTCATAGATTAATAGAAATGCGTCAAGTTATAAAGAGCTAGCTAGCAAGAAGCCTGCCATAGGCCATACGATTGATAATTAATATTAAGCCTCTGAATGATTATTTTATTAGTGGCTGAGGGACCGTGGGGCCGGGTGGGACCTGAGAAAACTTACAGCTACAACTCCCTTTTTCCCTTCCCAGAGTCTCTCTCTATTCTCTGTTGAAGTCCAGAATCTGCTCAGAGACTTCAGTCCAGCCACAGCCAACTACACCATCCAGGTGAGGGGGAACTCTGGGGACCCCAGTGCAGTAGGGCACAAGCCACAGGCCTCGGTGCGGACTGACAGTGTTCCATCCATTCAAGCAGTACTTCTGGTGTGAGGCACAGGGGTCTGACACGTGCAGCCATGTGTGTGGCTATGACACAGGCTTAAAATGGCAGTGACCAAGGCAGTTAAGACTGAAGTTAAGCAGAGTGTGCTGGCCTATGCCGTACGGAGCCTCAACAAGGATCTCAAGTTCCTGAGCTACACAGCAAGACCCCATCAAAAACAGCAAACAACGCAACATCAAAACACCCTGAGCTTAAAACCCCCAGAGCAAATAAACAAGATGTGGTGGTATATGACATGCCTGTCACCCCAGAAGGTAGAGGCAGGAAGATCAAAAGCTCATGGTCACAAACAAGTAATTTACAGATTATAGGGCTGGGGGTGTGGCTCAGTGGTAGAGCACCAGGCTAGAGTACCCCAGTGAGGGGCTGGGGGCGTGACTCCGCAGAGCCTTGGCGGTCACTTCCTGCTGGTGTACGTGTGCTGTTGTGACATGCAGGTCGTAAACCTCATCTCCTTGTTTCCTGGCTACTGTGTAAGTCTTAATGCATCCCTCCAGCAGGTTCCCCAGGCAGCCCATGTGGCTTTCCAGCGTCTGCTCATGGGAAGGGTGGTCCGGGTCCTTCAGTTTCTGTGATTCAAAACCTCAACAGCTCTGTCACTCATCACCTCCAGAAACTCATTGAGGCCGTGGACAAGCTGCTGGAAGGCCCCATGGATAAAGAGAATCTAACCACCACTGAACGGCACCAAGTGGCCACTCAGTTGCTCAAGAACATGGAGCAAAGCCTTCGGATCCTGGCCCAGTTCTTACCCAAAGGCCCCTTCACCTACACATCCCCTTCCAACACTGGTAAGGGTCTCTCCTGCCCCACCCCCAGGTACCACCCGGCCCTTGGTCTCCCCAGTCACCCACTCTCCCTGTCTCTTCAGAACTGTCCCTGATGATCAAGGAGCAAGACAACAAAGATGTTACCACAGTGCACTACAGCCAAGGTTGGATGAAACTGGACTGGGCTGTGACAGCTGGATCCAAAAGCTCAGAAAATGGTAGGGGTCCAGGGAGGGCACCCCCCAGGGAAGCCAGAGTGAGGTCTGGGATGTGGGACAGGCAGACACCAGCCCACTGGGAGAGCCTTGACAGACTTGTCCTCTGGGAGGATGGCGTACGGAGGAAGGACAGCAGACAAGCCTGCATGTCTGCCCCCAGGCTACTCCTTGGCTGGCATCCTGTCCATTCCAAACCTGCAGAAGCTGCTGGCTCATGCCTCCATGAACCTGAGCCAGAGTCAGGATACGTTGAAGGAACGCTTCGAAAAACAAGTTCTAGGTGTTTCACTCACGCTCCTCTCAAACGTCACTTCCATTTTTCTGACCAACACGGACACTGGGAAGCTCGCCTCGAACGTCACATTCAACTTCTCCTTCCGTCCTGTGAGTCCTTGAATGGGGGGAGTCGGGGAGGGAAGCGCTGCTGCTCACTCCCTAACCACAGTCAAAGGGGCCCTTCTGGACCCCCACGTAGGAGAGAACCAACCCCCAAAATGTCCTGACTCCTTCCCTCCAACACACACACAAAACAAATAAATATAATAAAAAACACTAAAAACACCTAAACATTTAAAAATGACAGCTGGATGTGGTGACACACGCCTTTAATTCTAGCACTTTAATTCTGAGCCTACAAGATGGTTCATGAAGCAGGCAAAGGTGCTTTTCCCACCAGGCCTCAGTTTAATTCCTGGCCTGAGTCGGGTCTCCAAGCCCTACACTGTAGGAGAAAACAACCCAGTTCATGATTTCCCCTCTGCCTTCCATATGAAGGCTATAGCCCAAGTGCAACCCCATCAATGTAGTCTCAGAAAGGATTTTACGTGTACGATGTCTTGCCTGAATGCATGTCAATGCACCACATGTATACCTGGTCCCATGGAGGCCAGGAGAGGGCAGCAGATGCCCTGGAACTGGAGTTAGACAGTTGTGAGCCACCATGTGGGTCCTGGGAATTGAACCTGGATCCTCTGGAAGAACAACCAGTGCTGTTATGATCCACCCATGTCTGCTGTGAGTGAATTAAAGGTGTGTGTCACAGGCCGGGCTGTGGTGGCACACTCCCAGTGCTCAGGAGGCAGAAGCAGGTGGATCTCTGTGAGTTTGAAGCCAGCCTGGTCTACAGAGCGAGATCCAGGACAGCCAGGGCTACACAGAGAAACCCTGTTTCGAAAAACAAAACAAAAAGGGTCACATCTGGCTATATATATATTAACTGTAAAAGTTAAAAAAAAATTAGTCTAGGGCTGGAGAGATGGTTCAGAGGTTAAGAACACTGGCTGTTCTTCCAAAGGTCCTGAGTTCAATTCCCAGCACCCACATGGTGGCTCACAACCATCTGTAATGAGATCTGGCTCCCTCTTCTGGCCTGCAGGGATACATGCAAACAGAACATTGTATGCATAATAAATAAATAAATATTAAAAAAAAATTAGTCTAGGCTGGTGATCTAGCTCAGCTGGTAGAGTATTTGTCTAGCATACATGAAGCCCTGGGTTCAAAGATTAAAGTACCACATAAAATGTAATTCAAACACTCAGGAGGTAGAAGCAGGAAGATAAAAGTCAGCATTATCCTCAGCCACAGTGAGTTTGAGGGCAACCTGGAATGTATGAGACTGTCTTCAAATTATAAATAGACAGATATATAGCAAGTACATTCAATAAATCTGGGTTTTTTGTTTGTTTTTTTTTTTTTTTTAACTACAACCTGTAAGCAACCATTCCCCACCGATTCTTTTAATTTCTTTGGCATTTATTTCCTGTTAACTGCTTGTGATTTCCGGGGTCCTGTCCTCCTGCCATTGCTGGCCCCCCAGGCTCTCTGCGCAGAGTAGACGTTAAAGCAAGGTCCTCTGCTTACCCCAGACACACCCTAATCACCTATCTGCCCGTAGGTGTCAAGGGAGCCACGTAAAGAGCCGACATGTGCCTTCTGGGACACTGGTGACGATGGGAGAGGGCACTGGGCCACCGACGGCTGTTCGATGGATTTCACCACCGGCCTCTGCCACTGTAACCACCTGAGCAGCTTTGCCATCCTGATGGCCCAGTACCATGTGAAGGTAAATGGTAAGCCCTGAAACCATAGGTAGCCAGGCCTGCCTGGGCAGGACCGTAGGTCCCTTTGGATAGTCCCATGCCCCGCTTCTCGGTTCCTCCGCTGGAGTCCTTTGCGACCCAGTAGCTGATGGATGCAGGCCTCTGCCCGAGCCCCTGCACAAATGTGAAGTACTGGAAAATGCACCAGCTCGCGTCAGTGAGTAAACGTGCCTACAGGCAGCCAGCGCTAATGACCTGAGTTTCGTCTCCAGAGAAAACATACAGTGGCAGGCAGATGCTTCACGCCATACACACAAATACATAAATGTGATTTTTAAAAAGCCCTGTGTAGAATATCCCAGAAAGTATAGCTTTCTCAACATGGCCAAAACCTGGGCCTCATGGTCAGCTGAAATCATTAGCCAGGCAGAGTTGGCCCTGTGGTCCAAGACAGGCTTGTGGAATCTGGCTTCTCGTAGGAGCTAAGGTAGGCGTTTTGGGTGTATGGGAAGAGAGCCCCCTGCCCCCAGGAGAGGTGTAAGGGAACACCACTCATCCTGAGCTCCTCCCCTAGGACCCGAGACTGGAGTTGGTCACCAAGGTGGGGCTGTCGCTTTCCCTGGTCTGCCTGCTGCTGTGTATCGTGACCTTCCTCCTGGTGAAGTCCATCCAGAGCCCTCGAACCATGGTGCACCTGCACCTGTGCATCTGCCTTTTCCTGGGCTCCGTCATATTTCTGGTGGGCGTCGAGAACGAAGGGGGCCTGGTATGTTCCTGTCCTGACCTCACTTGGAGTCAAGACCTACGAGTAGGCTAGCCTGGTCTGTCCCGGGGCTCAGTGTTGGAAGGTGCCCCATCAGGTTCTGCTTGAGCCCAGCTGGTGGGGTGTTCGGCTTTGTAGCCATTGGTCCTACCCTGCACTGACAGCCCCACCCTCCACCCACAGGTAAGCACACGCTGCCAAATGGTAGCAATGCTGCTACATTACTTATTCCTGGCTGCCTTCTGCTGGATGGCTCTGGAAGGCGTAGAGCTCTACTTCCTTGTGGTGCGTGTGTTCCAAGGCCAAGGCCTGAGTACACTGTGGCGCTGCCTGATCGGCTATGGGGTGCCCCTCCTCATTGTGGCCATCTCAGCAGCTTCCAGAATGGACGGATATGGGCACGAAACATAGTGAGTCTATGATGTCGAGTTGAAGGCTGGAGTGGAGTGTTGGGACCTGGTGCAGGGTCACTGAGAAGGTTCTTTCTTCTCCCCAGCTGCTGGTTGAACTATAGGATAGGTGGCTTTCTCTGGAGCTTTGTGGGACCCCTGGCCTTCATCATTTTTGTAAGTACTCTGGGTACTGGAGGCCGGAGCAGCGAGACTACTAACTACTGCAGTCCTCCTTCTAACCCATGATCCATAATCCCCACCCAGTGTAATTCGGCCATTTTCGTGATCACTGTCTGGAAGCTCACAACCAAGTTTTCTGAAATCAACCCAAACATGAAGAAACTAAGGAAGGCCAGGTGAGAGGGGGGGCAGCGGGGAAGGCTGGCACAGCCAGACTGAGGGGGGCTAGGGTCTGAGCAGGGGGCTTGGGAGAGCTGGAGACAGACTGCAACTGCCCGCTCCACAGGGTGCTGACCATCACAGCCATTGCCCAGCTCATGGTGCTGGGCTGTACCTGGGTCTTCGGCCTGCTCCTCTTTGACCCCGACAGCACATGGCTATCCTACATCTTCACCCTGCTCAACTGCCTGCAGGGCCTCTTCCTCTTCGTGATGCTCTGCCTGCTCAACAAGAAGGTAGGCAGACAGGCGGCTGGGGGAAGAGCCAGGGTGGAGGGAGCCGAGGCCAGGCCCGACTCCCAAGGCCAGCTCCTTTCTCCCCTCTAAGTTGGTACCTTGGGCTCACAGGTGAGGGAAGAGTACCGAAAGTGGGCCTGCATGGTTGCTGGCAACAAGTACTCGGAGTTCAGCTCCTCGACAGCAGGCACCGGCTCCAGCCAGAGTCAGACACGGGTAAGGGCCGGCCTGGGGCAGGCGGGGAGGACAGGCCTGGGAGCTCAGCCTCAACCAGGGCTCCTTCCTCTGCAGGCTCTCAGGCCCTCAGAATCTGGAATGTGAAGGCCAGTTCCAGCCAGGTCAGCAGCACACACTCAAGGCTGTCACGCTTCTGCCTTCTGTTCCTGCCAACTTCCCAGCTTTGGCCCCATTTCTGATAGAGAAGGGATGGATGGACACCTGGCAATGAGTTCCGCAGCAGGGTAAAAGGGCCATTGGACCTGCTTCTGGTTACCTCTTTGCCCCATCACAGCTAATGCCTACCACAGAAACGGAAGCCAGCTAGCAGACCTGCAGCCACTGCCCTGGTACATGAAGCAGGCAGTCCTAGGGACAGTGCAGGCCCCTTAACCTGGGCTCTTCGCAACTATCTTTAGCACATAAGAGGCCAGGGTACTGGGTTCAATTTCCTTAAGCTAAGACTGATGATATGTCAGCCATTGATTCTGCCTGCTGCTGAGGCTCACGGTACAGAGGCGCAGCTGCCCCACTTCAGGGCAGAAGGGTCTCACAGTTAGGTTATATGTTTTGTAATCTTTTTAAAACCTCTTGATGTTGACACATAACATTAAATATACTGATGAAAAAAAGGTGGCATGCTTATTGGTGCTTGACCTGAGTCCATGAAATAATGACCAAGAGAAGAAAGAAGGGTCTGGAGCCAGGCATCCACAATAAAAGTTTATTCTTACACAGCTACAGCTTTGAAACAATAAAAAGATACACCCATGTGTCACATAGGAAGAGGATTGGCTACACACACATGATGGTTATCGGCTCTGTTCAATGTATGTGGAGATGTCGATTTCTTCGGGAAGCTCGGCCACATTCACCTCAAACCGGTCCTGGACATCATTGAGGACTTTGGCATCGTTCTCATCAGATACAAAAGTGACTGCCAGGCCTTTGGTACCAAAGCGACCAGCACGAGCAACCTGCAGGAAGACGGGGGTGGGGTGGGGGGGTGGTGTCAGGAGACAGGAACCTCTCAGGATCTGAGGAAGGGTGTGGTTCTGATCCACCCACCCTGGGAGGGTACTCACTCGGTGAAGGTAGGTATCTGAGTCCTCTGGCATGTCATAGTTGAAGACGATGTTGACTCGCTCAATGTCCATCCCTCTGCCAAACAGGTTGGTAGCCACCAGGATGCGCCGCTGGAAGTCCTTGAACTGCTGGTAGCGGGACAGGCTGAGGGAGACAAACACAGGCATCAAACACAGGTCCCAGGGCAGCCTTGGCCACGGTGGACATCATGCACTCACCGCTCCTCCTGGGGCATGCCTCGGTGAATAGCAATGGCTGGGAAGTTCTGTTCCACTAGGAGCTGGGCCAGGGCCATGCACCGCTGCACAGACTTGACAAAGATCACCACCTGAAGGAGGAGAATGCTAGTTAGGCCATTGAGAATCACCCACAGGCCCAGATCTTGGTGTGGGCAAGTGCAAGTGTCACCTGGTTAAACTCTAGGACATCAAGGAGGTCGAAGAGCTTCCGGTTCTTCTCACTGTCCTTGAGCTTGACGTAGTACTGCTGCAGCCCGTGGAGAGTGAGCTTCGTCTCGTCGTCCACAAACACCTCCATGGGCTGTGTGGGAAGGGAAGCAGGAAGGGGCGAGCAGGGCTCACTTCTGGGTGTCTCATGTGCCCGGAACCTTCCATGGAGCGGCTCCTCTGCAGTGATGATTCCCAGAGGGCCTGGTGCACCCAACCTCAGTAAATCATTCTCTCCCAATAGCCGGACGTAAGCTCTGCTCTGGCTCAGGTGTGGACCACACTCAGCTCCCAGTTTGACAAGCCAGGGGAAGTAAGGAGACTGCGCCGGCCTCCCAGTATCCTCCAGGCCATGGACCAAAGCTGCTGTGCTGAGGTGCTGGCCACGGTGGGCAGGCGGCCAACTGGGGCATCACCCTACTCACATCCTGCATGAACTTCCTGCAGACGGGCCGGATCTCCTTGCTCAGAGTGGCACTGAACATCATGCATTGCTTCTCATGGGGTGTCAGGCGAAAGATTTCTTGCACGTCCCGGCGCATGTCTGGATGGGATCCAACACACAGCAAGCCTGAGTGTCTTGTCTAACTAAGCAGACCCATACCAGAGAGGAGCCAGCCCTCCCCAACCTGGGACAGAGAACACTGGCACCATGGCCACAGTGGAGTGGGCCCAGGGATGTCCCCGCTGCCTGATGGGCTGGGCTCGGATGGGCGGGCGGGCGTGCAGGAGCGCAGGCATGGGAGGAGCCGCGGTCCACTTACTCGCTGCCAGCATGGAGCAGCCCTGCCAGTGCGCCTTGAGCCATGCTTCGGGAAAGGGAGCCTGAGGCAGAGACAGCCGCTGGCGTGAGAGCTGCAGCTGCTTCCTTCCCAGGACACATGCCCATCTCTCCCAGCCCCGGGTAGGTGGGTGGCAGAAGCCACCCTACTCCTCTAGATATCCCCTGGGTGTGCCTACATGTCCTAAGTGATGGCAGCTCATGGGGCCTATGGTCCCACTCAACTTGGGCTCAGCAGCAGCACATACTCTGTCAACATTGGAACTCTCCCTTAGACTTCTCCCGGGAGCCCCGAGTTCTGGCCACCCATGTGACCCACTATGAGAGCCACTGCCTGCCCCCTACATCAGGCCCCTACAAAACTGCTGTGACTGAGTGGGAAACGGCTAGGCAAGCCAGTGGGATGCTCACCCAGCTGTTCCAGCATCTTGTCACATTCATCTAGCACAAAGTGCTTCACATTCCTCAGGTTGAGGCTCCTGCTCCGTACGAGTGCCAGGATCCGGCCTGGTGTCCCCACCACAACATGGGGACAGTTCTTCTTCAACACATCTTCATCCTTCTTGATGGAGAGGCCCCCAAAGAACACAGATACCTATGGGGACAGAAAGCAAGCTGTTTCTATCTGTCTGGGAGCAGTGATCTTATTGGCACAGGCTCTACCCATCCTGGGGGCATCTGGAACACCAGCCCCACTCCCTTAGAGCCCAGGCAAGCCTTGAGAGCAGGGGCAAGCCTGAGAGGCTAGCTCTGATGAAGAGAGGCCCTGGGACCAGCACAAGCCTGTGGAGACTGGGCATAATTCATCAGGCTTTTTTAAGAAACTAAGTACCACTAACCTCAAGCTTGATAAATGCTGCTTGGGCTGGAGCTGAGGCCAGCATGGCCTAACATAGCACCTGAGGAGGCTTACCTTGACACTGGGCATGTACTTAGAGAAGCGCTCATACTCCTTGCTGATCTGGAAGGCCAGCTCCCTCGTGTGGCACATGACCAGTACTGATACCTGTAGAGTAGGCAAGAAACATCTTCTTTACCCAAATCCACACACCCCAACACACAGTGTACCTAATACTACAGTTCCTTCCACGCAAGCCACTTGAAGGTCCAAACATCTCCACCTTCTCCTTAAACCTATTCTCCTCAAACTCTCACGGCTAGCTACTAAAGCTGGTGTCTCCAGAGGCTAGGAACACAGAATGGCAGCAAAGACCCTAAACAAAAGGGTTACCCCAGGCTGCCATGTCTTCTCTCCCACTCACAGCATAGCCCTCACGCTTGGGCCATGCCCTAAAAAGACAAGTACCCACCCACCCAAGAAGACAAACCAAAGCCTCACACACGCCACTCAAGAGCTCCACCACAGAGCCACACTCCAGTCCACCACAATATGATTTTTTTTTTTTTTATAAACAGGGTCTTCCTATGGCCTGGAACTCTCAATCCTGCCTCAGCTTCCTCGTTGGACTCAAGCATAACTCTTAAGACCCTAGAATTGATCTATAACAGTGGTGTTAGAACACCTGTGTAACAAATCAGCAGTAAGTATAGTTTCAATTCCCAGCTTAAATAAAGCCAAAAGCCCACAAAGAGACTATGGAAGCAGTTTCATGATATCCAAGGCTGTACTGCCACATGGGACCCCAGCCCAGAAAGGAACCCACATCTACCTGGCCATTGATGGGCTCGATCTGCTGCAGGGTGGCCAGCACAAACACAGCTGTCTTGCCCATCCCAGACTTGGCCTGGCATAGAACATCCATACCCAAAATGGCCTGGGGAATACACTCATGCTGGACTGAGGAAGAAAAAAGTATATGAGTAAGAGACTGGATGCTGCCTCCCTGCACACTCCTCTGCCAGAGGAGGCGAGTAGGGTCAGGTTCCAGCCATCCTGCATAGGGGCTGTTGATATAACTGACTCATGGGGCGGGAAGGATGGGGGTGACGCCAGGGTAGCATACCCTCTGAAGGATGCTCAAAACCACAGTCAACTATGGCTCTCAGGAGCTCCGGCTTCAGCAGAAAGTCCCGGAAACCAGAACTGTGAATGGAGACATAAGATCCTTTGACATCTTTCTTCTGGGGAGCTGGAGTGCTCTCCTGGGGTGCTTGGGGCTCTTCATCTTCATCATAATCCAAAAGCTCATTTTCCACATCCTGTTCTGCCATGGCACTGAGAACAGAAGACAGGAAGGCAAGTCAGGAAGGCAGGTCAGGAAGGGGGCTGGCAGGGGCAAACCCTGTAAGCAGGCAGAGCTCAGTGGTGCACCTGCAGAACACCTCCCACTCCATCCTACTGTGCCTCATCACTGTCCTCTCAGCAACTTCTCCTCCGCACACACCACACTCTCCCATCCCATCCCCCCCTCAACATCCTAAGGTCTTCAGTGAACACCAACCAATCCCATTTGTAGCTGGGGATGAAGCTGGGGCTAGAACACTTACCTAGCAGGTTCTCTCCCCAACACCACAGAAAAGTAAGTGACAGCAATCACACTTCCCGGCCTGGCCTCATTACTTCCCCTGGTCAGATCCACCCCAAAGATGACCTGTTCCTAAGTCTCTGCACACACATTTGTTTTGTTTTGTTTTTTGAAACAGGATCTCTATCACCCTGTCTGCCTGAGACTTGCTATGTAAACTAGTCTGACCTTAAAGTCAGAGATCTGCCTGCCTCTGCCTCCCAAGTGTTGGGATTACAGGTGTGTACCACCTAAAATTTTCTTTGTTTTTAATACAGTGTTGGAGTGTGTGTATCCTTGACAAGCATTCCATCAATTGAGGAAAATCCCCAATCTTTGTGAGGGTTTTTGTTTGTTTTTAAAAAGACTTGAATAGGGCAGGAGAGATGGCTCATAGGTTAAGGGCACTGGTTGCTTTTCCAGAGGTTCTGAGTTCAATTTCCGGCAACCACACGGTGGATCACAGCAATCTATAATGAGATCTGATGCCCTCTTCTGGTGTGCAGTCATACATGCAGACAAACGCTGTATACATAATAAATAAAATCTTTTTTTTTTTTTTTTTTTTTAAAAAGACCTTAATACATAGGCCAGTCCAGAACCGCCGTGATCCCCCGCCCCCACCTTTGCCTCACAAGTGTTTGGATTACAGGCAGACACCATCTTGCCTGGTTAATGTGCCCTCCCTGACATTCAAGGTTTTTTTTGAGCACTAAGAAGGCTCCTCAGACCACCCTCCCCAAGGACCTCCCATCACCTGCATGAAGCAAAACCTAGAACCTGCAGTTGTGGCTGCCTTGGTGCTGAGAAAGGAACAGTGGGCAAGAGAGCGAGAAGCATCCGCCCTGCCCCGGCCAGCCTCCCCTGCTGTTTGTGGTCTACCCAGGGGAATCGTTAAGTGCTTTTATGAAGAGGGTTCCCATTGGGCCAGGCAAGCAAGAACGCCAGCCAGCTGAGATGCTAAATGGAATTCACAGGGGACAAGCTCCCCCTCACTTCATTAATCCCTCAAACACCAAGTACAAGGCTTGTCTTTTGTACTCCCTGGCCTGCTGAAACATTTCCTGAGGTCAGATGCTAACATATTAGGACTCACTTCTGGCCCTCTTATGACTTTATCCAAATTCAGTCATTTCTATGCCAAGGTCCCCCAACTTTGTCTCCAGACATTTGCTTTTTCCACTCCAGACCAATTACCAGCTGCCTTCCCATATCCTTAGAAGTTTAATTCAAGGGCCGGGCGTGGTGGCGCACGCCTTTAATCCCAGCACTCGGGAGGCAGAGGCAGGCGGATCTTTGTGAGTTCGAGGCCAGCCTGGGCTACCAAGTGAGCTCCAGGAAAGGCGCAAAGCTACACAGAGAAACCCTGTCTCGAAAAAACCAAAAAAAAAAAAAAAAAAAAAAAAAAAAAAAGAAGTTTAATTCAAGAGGCCTAAAGCAAAGCTTTTTGTTTCTGCTCAAGGCCTGCATCTGCATCCCCGATCTCCATTCTCAGAGACAGTCCTGACTGACCAGCAAATCTCACTCACCAAATCCAGTCAGGTCTACCTAGCCACTTCTCACATAGGCTACTGTGCTGGCCCCAAGTGGCCTTTTTTTGTTTCTTTAAAATTGGAACAGCTTTATGGAACAGCTATACGCTATACAATTCACCAAAGTACACAATTCAGGAATCAACAAACATGCCAACATCAGCACAATCAACTCTAACATACTTCACTACCTGTAAAAGAGAAAACCTTCTGGATAGGCTGGAGAGATGGCTCAGTGGTTAAGAGCACATGCTCTTTGGGAGAGAGGAATGGGGTTCAATTATCAGCACCCACACGCTTCACAACCACAACTCCAGTTCAGGAGACCCAATGTCCTCTTCTGACCTCCACAGGCATAAAGCATGCACTCAGTGAATATAAATGCAATCAGGCAAAAAACACAGGGGGAAAAAAAAGCCTCTGGGCCTGGGGGTGTGGCTCAGAGTTAGATGCCTAGCATGTGAGAAACCCTGGACTTACTTCATCCCCTAAACCACAAAGTAAGGCTACCTCTGTACCCGTTAGCCACCACCCAACTCCCAGAACCATTCATCTGCTTCTCATCTCTGCAGATGAACTGGCCTTTTCTGGGCATTTTCTATAAATAGGTTCAGACAGCATCATGTGGCCTTTTACATTCTAACACTCAGCCACAATACAACATGAACCAATGACTCATTCCTTTTCTTTTTTCTTTTTTTAGTTTTAGAGGTGGGTCACTCCTTTTTATACTTTTTATGGCCGAACAGTGTCCCTGCGTGTGAGCGTGTCACATGGTGTCATTTGGCTAACATTTTTGGTCTGAATGATGCCACAGCCTTCTGTCCATGGACTCCTATCCCGCACACAACCCCACCGCAAGCAGAAGGAGCCCACTCCAGCTAAGTAAATCACATCTGGCTTCTCACCGTACTGTTTAAAACAGGCTGGGTTCAGGCCTGGAGAAATGGCTCAGCAGTTGTCACCTAGTACCTATACATGGTGAATCACACTATGTGTAACAATTTCCTGGGATCCAAGCCTTTTGGCCTCTTTGGGCACCAGGCAACCCATGTGGTACACATACATACATACATGCAGGCAAAACAGTCACTCATAAAGTTTTATTTACTTATTTTTGAGACAGAATTTCTTTGTGTAGCCCTGCCTGTCCTGGAACTAACTCACTCTATAAACTCACAAAGGTCCTCCTCCCCCAACCCCCAAGTGCTGGGATTAAAGTTGTGGGCCACCACCACCACCACCACCACCATCAAATCAAATATTTTCAAATGTCAGGTGGTGGCACACATCCTTAATCCTAGCACTCAGGACAGAAGCAGCCTGGTCCACACAGCCAGGGCCAGAGCGTGAGACCCCATTGTAACAACAACAACCCCCCCCCACATGCCTTACCATCACCGCAGTTGCTGACTGCGCATGGGTCATGACCTCCCTCTCCAACACACCATGTAGTTGGGTCTTATTCTCCAGAAGTGTACTTCCTTTTAGCATCAACTTAAAAAGCACTCTTCTCAGCTAAGTGTGGAGGTGGCCCACACCTTTGATTCCAGCACGGGAGGCAGAGGCAGGTGAATCTCTGTGAGTTTCAGGACAGCCTGGGCTACACAGAGAAACCCTGTCTCAACAAACAAACAAAAGCACTCTTCTTGCCAGCCTGCTTATGTCTAGAAGAGGACCTGGGTCAGCAGCAGTGGTAATGAATGGACCTACAACTGGGGTCTTACGGCTGCACACTGACACCAGGCCTGACAGTTTCCACTGCAGCAAAGGGACAGGTTCATCTGCCCCTCAAGGAAGATTACTACCCAGAATCCACATAGTGGAGAGAACTGATGGGTTGTCCTCTGACACATACACAAACCCATAATATACACAAAATAAGAATGCTTTTAAAAAGTTATCAGTTACAAAAAAAAAAAAAAGTTATCCGTTACTAAAGCAGCAGACCCTGGCAAAGGTCTACATGGGGCTAAAGCAGAGACATCTAGGAGAGAAGAGCGAGGCATGCCCAGGGCATGTATAACATGCTAAACAATGGAAAATTACTAACTAGGCTTGGGGTTGAGTGACTCAATAAGAATTCTCTCAAGGCTAGGTAATGGTGATCCCTTTAATCCCAGCACTCGGGAGGCAGAAGCAGGCACATCTCTGTGAGTTTGAGGTCAGCCTGGTCTACAGAACCAAGTTCCAGAACACAGAGAAACCCTGTCTTGAAAAACCAAAAAGAATTTGCTCAAGATGGAGTGGAGGATAAGACCAATAGGAGGGAAAACCAGTCAGGGAAAGAGAACCATCTGGGGTGGGATACTGAGTAGGGGAGAGAAAGAAGATGAGACACCAAACACCTTGGGTGTAGAAAGACCAGACATCTCTGGGCTCAAACACATGAATGGCCAAGATGGTGTATCTGTATTTTGTTGTTGTTGTTGTTTTCAAGACAGGGTTTCTCTGTGTAGCTTTGGAGCCTGTCCTGGAACTCGCTTTGTAGACCAGGCTGGCTTCGAACTCAAGAGATCTGCCTGCCTCTGCCTCCTGAGTGCTGGGATTAAAGTTGTGTGCCACCACCGCCCGGCTGTACCTATTTTTATTTGAGAAAAGATCTCATGCAGCCAGCCCCTCAGGCTTGCTATGGAATTGGTGATCCTCCTATCTCAACCTCCCAAATGCTGAGTGTATATTAAAATGAACTTTAAAATTGCCTGAGGCTGGGGCAGGCAGATCTCTACGGGTTCCAGGCCTGCCAGGGCCACATAGTGAGATCCTGGCTCAACAACAACCAAAAAACCCTCAGACATTCAAGACTGGCCAGGGGAGATGGCAAAGCAGTTAAAACGCTTGATGCTTTCAGACGACCTGAATTAGGTTCCTCAGTTCCCAACCACCTTCCACTCCAGGTACTGGAGGTTTGACTCCCTCTTCTGGCCTCCATGAGCACCTGCACACAGATAATTCATTCACACACATACTCGCAAATTAAAAGTTCAAGGACGGCCTCGACTTCACAAGAATCTATCTTATGGCCCCTCACACGTGTACTGTTTTTAGGCAATATGGCTAAAAGGTTTGTGCTAGTTAGGGGATAAATGTGAAGCCGGCAAACGCTCGCAGACAGATGCAAGCGCATTGCAGTGAGTTCGGGGCTGACCTGATCTTCACAGCGAATTCCAGTCAGGGATCCTGTCTCAGACCACGAGATGGGCTACACCAAACGTTCCAGAACGAACTACTCGGAGCGGATACCCCTAAATGCGTCAGGCCTCGGTTCCATCGGGTTACGGAAAATTAAACAAGTGAACCCGGGGAGTGGCTGTCCCAAACCTAAAACTCCAATCAGGCCCCGGGAAAACGAGAGGCAACCGGGCTGGGCCGGCTCACGCCCGGAAAGCGGCACCAGGTGAATGACCGGCCTTCGGAGACTCTCCTGGGAGATCGGCAGAGCAGGACGGGAAGCAGGTGCCTGCAGACTCGGCGAGTCTGCCCGGAGGAAGCCTGGGTCATCCTGCCGCGCCCCCAACCCCAGCGTGAAGCAGCCCTCTGCCGACATACGGGCCGGCCTCGGAGCGCCGCCATGACATCGCTCCCGGAAGCCGACGCACTAACGGCTGGCCCGCCCCTGGCGCATGCGCACGGGAGCCCAACGGCCAGCTCGAGGTGGGTGCCTAACCGCCCCGCCGCCTCGCGCCCGCTCCTGCCGCTGCACCGCGGCGTCCCCTCAGCCAGCTCACAGCCCCGCACCGCAGCCCCGAGCTCGGGGACCACCACTTACCCGCCGCCCGGTTCGCCGCCGCGAGCTGCGAGGAAAGCCGCCCGTCTGGTTGTACGTCGCGCCCCTGGACGCGAGCTGCAACGCTTCCTGCCTGGACCCCGACTCTGGATCTTGCTCACTGGGCCGTTGGCTAATCACTCAACGGAGGAGGAAGTGGTGATTGGCTTATAAGGACGCTGTCGGGCGGCTATTGGTGGAAGGGGCGAAAGGGGGCGTGCCTGGAGACTGAGGTTCATTGGGCAATCAAAGAGTAGGCGTGTCCGAGTGGGTGGGGGCGAGCTAAGCGTTGGTCCCGCCCCGTCACGTGAGGTGAGCTTAGGCCTGCGTGGATGCTGCCATGTTTAGTGCTGGCAACCGCCTGTTAGTTGCCCATGCTTGTGCCCCACCCTTTTGAAAGTGTAGTTTCCTTGCTATCGTAAAATTTCTGACTCTTGTTTGGTTGGTCGGTTTTTGTTTTTTGTTTGTTTGTTTGTTTGTTTTTTTCCAGATAGGGTTTCTCTGTGTAGCCCTGGCTGTCCTGGAACTCACTTGCCCTGCTCGAGTAGGTGCTTTCTAATCGGCGGGTTCTCAGTTTTCTCTTTTTCTTATTCGCTGGGCTGAGGGTGGAATCAGGGCTTACTATGCTAAGCGAGCCTCTGCTGCTGAGCTAGAACCAGTTTCATTGTTTTGGTTTGGTCTTGGGGTTTGTTTTTTAGATTAATTTTTTAATATTTTGTGTATGAGCCTTTTGCCTATGTGTATAATACACATGTGTGCCTGGTGCCACCAGAGGTCGCTCTGGAACAGGCGATTATGAGCGGTCATATGGGTGCTAGGAACCAAGCCCCTGTCCACTGCAAGAGCCACAATGGCCCTTAACCACTGAGCCAGCTCTCCAGGCCTGGTTTTGATTTTTTTTTTCTATTTTATTTTATTGTTGTTGTTATTATTATTATTTGTTTTTTGTTTGGTTGGTTTTGGTTTTTGGAGACAGGGTTTCTCTATGTATCCCTGGCTGTCTTGGAACTCAACTCTGTAGATCAGGCTGGCCTCGAACTCGGATATCTGCCTGCCTCTGCCTCCCCAGCACTGGGATTAAAGGCATGTACCACCAATGTCTGGCTCTGGCTTTGATTTTTTTGAGATAGGGTTTCATGTAGTCCAGGATGGCCTGAAAACCTTTAATTCTCTTAAAGTACATAAAGGTAGAAAAAGGAGAGACTGGATCCCTGATAGTCATGGTCTGACTTCCACAGGTGTGCACAGACACCCCCAAATCAATTAATCCATGAAATGACCATGAAATTGATCAATGAAACATGTTTTGTTCTCAAGGACACATTCATGAGAGCCATCAGTGTTGTGGCTCATGCCTGTGGTACCAGCACTTGGCAAGCTGAGACAAGAGGAGTTTAAATTCAGATTAGCCTGGGCTATATAGTGAGATCCTTGCTCCTAAAGTGCAGTTGGTTTGAACGAATTAATAATTAACTCGGAGTCACCAATAATGCATCTGTGTCACATAAGGAAAGAAATCAAAGCACTTCCCCTTGTCAGTAAATCAAGAGCAAGCCCTGCTTTGAATTCTTTACATTGCTCTCCCTGTCTGTCTGTTGTTCCTACCTGAAGATTGTCCTGGGAATCTGTCCCTGTATGTGTGTCCATAACAAAGAGCTTTCTCTCTTTTATTGAACAGTACAGAGAGCATCCCATAGGAAAGGGATGAGGGACACTTGACAGAAATCTTTAACAGAGGTTTACAAGGGATTAAGTCAGTAAATCCAGCTGGCCCAGGTAACAAAAATATTACAAATATCATTGTTTGTCAAGCAATATCCATATATTGATTTCAACATTCATGGTGCATATTCCTATATTTGTTCTTTCCAGCCAATGACTATCATAACCAATGTATAAACATGCATGCATTGTTTGTGGGTCAGGGACATAGACCAGTACATAATTTGAGATTTCAGTTATGCATTAGCTTAGGTTGTAAGAATTGACATGGAAATATAAGCCAACTGAGGCTGGACTTCTGTTTTTCTCATAAAGGCAGTTTAGACAGACAGGCTCAGGACACAGTAGAAGAGCAGTCTTGAGTGACCTTCAGGTGGACTAACTCTGGCTGTGAGGTCTAGCAAAAGTTCTAGTCTCGGGCTGGAGAGATGGCTCAGTGGTTAAGAGCACTGCTTGCTCTTCCAGAGGTCCTGAGTTCAATTCCCAGCAACCACATGATGGCTCATAACCATCTATAATGAGATCTGGTGCCCTCTTCTGGACTGCAGCCATACATGGACACAGAACACTATATACATAATAAACAAATCTTTAAAAAAAAAAAAAAAAAAAAAAAAAAAAAGTTCTAGTCTCTTAGAATGTAAGATGTTTTGTTTGCTTGTTTGATTTTTTTTTTTTTTAATGCAGGATTTCTGTGTAACAGCCCTGGCTGTCCTGGAACTCGCTCTGTAGACCAGGCTACCCTCAGAGATCTGACTGCTTCTGCCTCCAGAGTGCTGGGATTAAAGGTGTGTGCCACCATTGTCTAGGGAGAGGTTTTCATAATAATACATAAGGGGGGTGGGGCGCATGCTGTGTGATTAATTTGTTAGAGTGCCTTGCTTACATGCTCAAAGCTTTGAGTACTGTATAAACGATGGGGGGTGTGGGGGGTGTGGGGGTGTACACGACTTTAATCCCAACACTCAGGAGGCAGAGGCGGATGGATCTGAGATTCCAGATTCTTGGAGCCAGGCAGTGGTGATGCATGCCTTTAATCCCAGCACAAGTTCCCACATTAAAAAGCACACAGTGTGTGTCTATAACCTAGTGCCGGGGAGGCAGAAACAAGGATCGCTGGGATTCAGCAGCCAGTCGATCCAGCCAAGTGCGGTGCAGTCCAAACTCAATCTCAAAACATAAGGTAGAGAGGCTGGGTGTGGTGGCAAAGGCCTTTAATCCCAGGACGCAGGAGGAAGAGGCAGGCAGATCTGAGTTTGAGGCCAGCCTGGTCTGCAGAGCGAGTTCCAGGACAGCCAGGACTATACAGGAAAACACTGTTTTAGCAACAACAACAGAAAAGATTCTTAGCTATATATCAAGTTTGAGGCCAGCCTGGGCTATGAAAGACCCTATCTCAAAAAACAAAAACATAGTGGGGCCGTGGTGGTGCACGCCTTTAATCCCAGCACTCGGGAGGCAGAGGCAGGCGGATCTGAGTTTGAGGCCAGCCTGGACTACAGAGTGAGTTCCAGGAAAGGCACAAAGCTACACAGAGAACCCTGTCTCAAAAAACAAAAACAAAAAAAACAAAAACAAAACAACAAAAAAAAAACATGTTGAGTGGAAGGAGATAGCGCTGAAGAATTGTGTGTTGATGATTCTATGCCTTGGGAAATTCAAGAATAGGATCATTTATAGTGATGGATCTTTGGGACGAGGCCTGTGAAGGGCACAGCAGAATTTAAGGTAGAATAGGTTGAGTAAAGACAAAAGGGTTAAAAATTGGATCTTATGGAAGAACTCTTTTTTTTTTTTTTTTTTTTTTTTTCTCGAGACAGGGTTTCTCTGTGTAGCTTTGCGCCTTTCCTGGAACTCACTTGGTAGCCCAGGCTGGCCTCGAACTCACAGAGATCTGCCTGGCTCTGCCTCCCGAGTGCTGGGATTAAAGGTGGTGTGCCACCACCGCCTGGCATGGAAGAACTCTCAACCAGTGAATCATTTCTCCAGTCCCTGTTTTTGTGGTTCTCATGTAGCTGAGGCTGGCCTTAAACTCACTCAGTAGCTGAGGAGGGTGAGCCAAAGTGGATGATTTTTTTTTTTTAAGACAGGGTTCCCAGGGAGGCTATATAGCAAGGGGGACCCTAGGATGACTGTGGCTTATAATAAGTTTTGGTTTTACTCAGTTATTGGGCAAACCTCAATGAAACATTTCACAATTAGGATAAGAATTTATACTGTATCAAGCTGATAATAGAAAAATAAAAATTTTAAAAAAGTGAAAAAAAAAAAAAGACAGGGTTCCTCTGTAGGCCAGGCTGGCCTCGAACTCAGAGATCTGCCTGCCTCTGCCTTAAGGTGGATGATCTTGAACCCCCGACCCTCTGCCTTCACCTGTAAGTCCTGGGATCCGCCTTCCATCGCTTTCCATCTGCTCCGTCTCTCGACAGAAGCAGCTGCTGTGTCTGCTGCTGCCCGTCCCCATCTCACCATGCAGAGGCTCGGGCACCCGTGCTCATGCCCAGGTTTGTGCATGGGTGCGGCCCGTTCCCCATCTCACCATGCAGAGGCTCGGGCACCAGTGCTCATGCCCGGGTTTGTGCATGGGCGCGGGGACATGAAGTCGGGGCCTCACGCTTGCAGAGCAAGCTCTCTTACACATCAAACCATCTCCTTTTTAAAGACTTGCATGCAGAGAGGAAAGGGTTGATTTCTTTTAGGTTTATTTTTATTTCTGTGTCTGTATGAAGACCTCCTGGGAGCTGGGGTTACAGTCACTGAACATGGGTGCTGGGCATCAAACTGTGGTCTTTTCCAAGAATGGTCAAACTCTTAATCGATGAGCCACCTCTCTAGTCCCTGCTTTATTTGTTTTGTTTTGCTTGTTTTTTGAAACAAGGTTTCTCTGAATATCCCAGGCTGGCTTTGAACCAACACCGTACCTCCAGCTTCAGCTTCTGGAATGCTGGGATGACTGCCCATGCCACTGCGCTGAGCTTGGTATTTGGTTGGCAAAGAACTTTATCTCGGGAGCAATGCAACCTCATTCAGCTCCACCCTGATAAGAACTTTCTGTTTTTCACTGACTCAGAGTCTAGTTCAAATACCATGGCAGTGTCCTGGGCTATGTGGCACTGCTAGACGCTGGCCTCGCATGCATGAGGCTGTGGCTTCCTTCCGCCTCTGGAGGAAAAACTGCCCTGACACATGGAGCGGAGCTACTGTCTCAGGCACCACGGCCTCTCCTCTAACAGGCCAGCCTGTACCCACAGCCACACCTCCGTCAGACACAGACCGGATTCCAGCGTGTCCCCATGTTCCTCTTTCCAGTCACTTGGCAGCTCTTTTTATTGTTGTTATTTATCTTTTGGTGGTTCTGGGCATGGATTCCAAGGTCTTCCACATGCCAGGCAAGTGTTTTTACCATTGAGACATGTCCCTAGCTGGACTGGAGGACTCTAGGCAAGTGTTCTCACCTCTGGCAGTTATTGACTAAATTTCTAGTACATTCTAGACTTCATTGAACAAGATAAACCCTAATGTCAGAGAGACAAGGAGCAGCAGAGAAAAGTTATTAACCCTTGGTGGGTCCTAGTGGCACAGGTCTGTAGTCCTGTTACTCCAGAGGCTGAAATAGGAAGCTTCCTAGTCTACATGGTGAGTTCAAGGACAGCCTGCGCTAGGTAGCAAGACTGTCTCAAATAAAAGTTGGGGCCGGAGAACTGGCTCAGCAGTTACGAGCAGTATTCTTGCAGAGGACATGAGTTTGGGTCACTGCACTCATGTCACAACCACTGTAACTCTAGCCCCAGGAGATTCAATGCCCCCTCTGGCTTTGGTGGACACCTGTACATGTACACAATTTATGCGTGTATACATAAATAAATAATTCTAAAAACCTTTTTTTGCCGGGCGGTGGTGGCGCATGCCTTTAATCCCAGCATTTGGGAGGCAGAGCCAGGCGGATCTTTGTGAGTTCGAGGCCAGCCCAGTCTACAGAGCGGGATCCAGGAAAGGTGCAAAACTACACAGAGAAACCCTGTCTCAAAAAACAAAAACAAAAACAAAAAAACAAAAAATCTTTTTCCCCCCAAAGTCCTCATTATCTATCTGAATGCTGGGAAAGTGGTTCTTAGTTGTTTTTTTAAAGATTCATTTACTTATTTTGTATATAGCATGTATGACTGCAGGCCAGATGAGGGCACCAGCTCTCATTACAGATGGCTGTGAGCCACCATGTGGTTGCTGGGAATTGAACTCAGGACCTCTGGAAGAGCAGTCAGTGCTCTTAACCTCTGAGCCATCTCTCCAGCCCAGTTCTTAGTTTTTGTTGTTTTGTTTTTCTTTAGAGACAAGGTTTCTCTATGTAACCACTCTGGCTGTCCTGAAACTAGATTTGTAGATCAGGTTGGCCTTGAATTCATAAAGATCCACCTGCCTCTGCCTTCCAAGTGCTGGGATTAAAAGGGTATGCCACCACAGCTGGCTTTTTTATGGTTTGTTGTTGTTGTTTTGAGACAGGGTTTCTCTGTGTAGCCCTGGCTATCCTAGAACTCTGTAGACTTAGCTGGCCTCCAACCCAGAGATGCCCCTGCCTCTGCCTCCTGAGTGCTGGGATAAAAGGTGCACCATCACTGTCTGACTCATCAAGAGTTAAGAGCGCAAACTGCAGGGAGGGGAGCTGGCTGGATGGTTAAGAGCGCTGGCTGCAGCTGGGCGGTGGTGGCACATGCCTTTAATCCCAGTACTCGGAAGGCAGAGCCAGGTGGGTCTCTGTGAGTCAAAAAACCAAAAAAAAAAAAAAAAAAAAAAAAACTAGAAAAAGCACTGGCTGCTTTTCCAAAGGACTTAGGTTCCATTCCCAGCACCAACAGTGGGTCACAACCTTCTGTAAACACAGGTAATCTGATGCCCTCTTCTGGCTTCTGAGGGTATCAAGCATGCATATAGTACACAGATATGCATACAGGCAAAAAACCAGACATGCATGCAGGCAAAAACCCAGACATGTAAACTAATTTAAAATAAAACGTTTTTTCAGGAGAACTGAGGTTATAGCTGATCAGTAGAACACCTGTCCAGATGCACAAGGCCCTGGGTTCAGTCACAAGTACCACATATAGATGTTTGTGGGCACTGGAGAGGTGGCTTGATGGTTAAGAGCACTTGTTGCTTTTGCAGAAGATCCAGGTTTGGCCTCCAGCACCCACTTGCTGGTCCACAACTATCTATAACTCCAGTTCCAGGGGATCTGATGACCTCTTTTGACTTCTGCAGGACCAGACATGTATGTGGTACACTGTAAATGGATGTTTCCTGTCCTGAATGCCTGGTCCCAAATAACCACTCAGAGGCTTATATTAATTGTAAATGCTTGGTCCATAGCTCAGGCTTGTTACTAGCTAACTCTTACACTTAAATTAACCCATATTTCTATTTATGCTTTGCCACATGGTGCTACCTTTATTAGCATGGCACGTTCATGTCCTGCTCCCTCTGTGTCTGGCTGGTAACTGCCCTTCTCCTTCTTATCCTTAGTTTGGTCTCCCCGTCTGTACTTCCTGCCTGGCTACTGGCCAATCAGCGTTTTATCAAACAAATTCGAGTGACAAATCTTTACAGTGTACAAGGGGATTATTCCACAGCAGTACACAGACATGCATACAGGCAAAACACTCATGCACAGAAAAGAAAATAAATATATAATTTTCAGGGTAGAGTTGGAAGGGCGGGATGGGGCTTGTTCTAGGTGAAGGTGACAGAAAAGGTCTGGCTTAGGAAGTGGCATTTGAACAAAAGTGGGAATGAAGATGAAAAGGAACAGTGTTACAGATAGAGGGAAGAACCAGTTCAGGGTCCTGAGGTCAGAACAGGCTTGTCTTGCCCAAGGAGCAATGAGAGGCCCCTATGGCCAGAGTGGACTGATGGAGGAGAGAGGTAGAAGACGGGGGACAGAGGAGCCAATAATATCCCAGAACTTCAGTGTTTTCCTTAAGGATCCCTGCACCTCTCCCCTGTTACTCTTTTTTGTTTGTTTGTTTGTTTTTTAAGACAGGTTTTTTTTTGTGTAACAATCCTGACTGTCCTGCAACTTGCTCTGTATACCACGCTGGCCTTGAACTCACAGAGATCTGCCTGCCTCTGCCTCCAAGTGCTGGGATTAAAGGCGTAGGACACCAACGCCTGGCATTTTTTTTTTTTTTTTTTTTTAAGATAAGGTCTTACTATGTGGCCTGGCTGGCCTCTCAAATTCACACAGATCTGTCTGCTTCCACCTTCTGGATTCTGGGATTTTCTAACCATCAGGCACATCTCTGCTCATTCTTTAACACTCAACTCCAGGGCCAGCTCTGAGAACCCTGGCCCGGCTCATCCCCCACCATGGTGTGGTTGTCTTCAGGCCTCCATAGTGTTAATGTTCCATTGCTACCTCTCACTGTGTCCACTTCTCCATTCTACAATGGAGAGAACAAGGCCTGTGAGCTACTGTTCTGTTTATGAATAGACATCATGACCAAGGCAACTTATAGAAGAAAGTATTTAACTGAGGTCTTGTTTAGAGTTTCAGAGGATTAGTCCATGACCATCGTCATCATGGGAAGTGGTGCAGGTAGGCATGGTGCTGGAGCAGTAGCCGAGAGCTTACATGCTGATATACAGGTACAGTGCAGAGAGAGCAAGTCTGGACCTAGCATTGGCTTTTAGAACCTCCAAGCCCACCCCCTGTAACACATTACCTCCAATAAGGCCACACCTCCTAATCCTTCCCAAACAGTTCATCAGCTAGGGACCAAACATTCAAATATATGAGTCTGTGGAGGCCATTCTCATTCAAACCAACACAACCAGAGCAGAAGGCCTTTGAAAATTAAGTCAAACCATGTCAAGGACTGGAGATGCAGACTCAAGCCATAGGGGAGGACTGTGAGGGTCTCAGAATGGTGATATGTAAACAGTTGATTAAAACAAATAAAAAAATATTTAAAATAGGCCAGTGACAGGCTGGAGAGATGGCAGCAGTTAAGGCTCATAACTACCTGTAACTCCAGTTCTAGGGAATCTGATACCCTTTTCTGGCCTCTGAGGGGACCTAGACCCATGTGCACATATCTACACACAGACATACACACACATAAAAATACATTTAAATACAATTTTTTTTTTTAATTTTCCGGAGCTGAGGACCAAACCCAGGGCCTTGTGCTTGCTAGGCAAGTGCTCTACCACTGAGCTAAATCCCCAACCCTAAATACAATATTTAATGTAATAAGAATTTAAATAATAAATTATTTAAAAGAATTTAAATAATTGAGCACAGGGGACCAGCCTTGGGGAAATATGATGGAAAGACATTTTAGACCAGAGAACAGCCTGTGCAAAGGCCCTGTGGTTGGCAGCAAGAAAATGAACCAGAGTGGCTGCACAGACTACCTTGAAGGCCAAATGAGGGTGAGAAACCTTTTCTAAGGCTGCTGCAAAGACAGGACTAGACTTTCCAGCATAGAGAGGCAGACCGTGGTGAGACCTAATGTGTCTGAGATTTAATGTGTTTCCAGGCCCCAGAGTAGATTGGAGAGAGGCCAGGGATGTTTCAGGAATCTGCTGGGATTTTTATCATTGTTATGTGGAGCCATTCACAATGAGTTCTTTGTCCCTTTTAAAGCCTAGAGTACAGCTCTGCTTCCACTGCACCCAAATCCCTCGCAGACCGTGATAAAGACTCACTGAGTAAATGAATGCTGGAAGGTTGAAGGAGAATCTGGCTGGATTCCCAAGCTCCATCCCCAGAGGCCGCTCAGAACCTGGCAGGCAAGGCCCTGGGCAAGGGTTTTCCCTGCCAATCCCATGCCCTCCTCAGCTGTGAAATGGGTGGGTTCCTTGCACATGATGCAGGGCCCGTGAACATCCTGTCTTGATTATGAAGGCAAGGAGTTTCTCTCTTTTATCAGTCTGTAAAAAGGAAGCTAGATGACTAGTTTGGCAAGCTATTTAATTCACCCAGCCAACATCTGAGGTATAATTAGGATGTCAGTTTGCTGAAGGGGTGAGTGAGGAGAGGTGTAGAGAAGGCGAGGGCAGTGTCACACAGGCCCCCTTGGGCTGTGGTTGGAGAAGAGACAGTAGGAGGAGGCTGGGAGACAAGAAGGGTTCCACTCTGTCCAGAAAGATCAGTGATGGTGCACTAGGCCTGTGGAGGACTTGGGCAAGGTGCGGAGGGAGTGTTTCCCCACCTCTGTAACTTTCCTCGTCTCTGTTAAAATACCCAAAAACCTGGCCCAAAGAGAGACTCCACAGCTTTGTCCCTGGGAAGACAGAGACACGTAAGATACTCTTGTCCTCCTGTGCCAGTGCCCATTCCTGGAGGGCTCCCATTGCAGGCACTGCCTCTACCGAGTGTGTCCTGCCTGGAGCCCTGGGGACCAAAGTCTGGATCCCTCACCGGGTTTCTGCGTGAGAGGTCCTCACAGCTACCACAATACAAACTACCTGCATTACTCTGGTCCCCCAAGAGAAATCCTGCAGAAGCCTCTACATTCCATTTGGACACTAGTGTGCATTGATGGTGACCATCTGAATGCAGCATCCAGGAAAAAGAAGCCAGCAAAACTTCACTGAGGGCAAAAACTAGAGCCCTCGGGGATCCACAGGAGCCAGTGCATCAGAGGCCATGCTGAGGTTCAAATCCCTTAATCAATAGTGGCACATATATTAAAAGTGACCGATGTCCAGTGAGAAGGCTCAGCAGGTAAAGGCACTTAAGGCCAAGCCTGATGACCTGAGTGTGGGCCCCCCCAAAACGATAGGGCCGAAGAAGAGAACTGACCCTGCAAGTTGTCCACTGGCCGCCACACATTTGCCTTGGCTTGCGCATGCGCGCGCCACACACACACACACACACACACACACACACACACACACACACACACACTAAACAAATAGAATAAAAATTAAAATAGGGGTTGGAGAGATGGATCAGTGTCTAGAAGCAATACTGCTCTTGTAGAAACCCAAGTCTGACTCTCAGCACCCAGGTGGGGCAGCTCACAAACTTTATGACTTTGTTCTAGGGGATCCAATCATCATCTCCCCTACCTGGTAACTTTATGGAGATATTTAATCCTCCCTACCCAGTAAAACAGCCCCCCCCCCCCCCCCCCCGCGCCATTCTAGGAATTTGATGGCTTGGACCAGTGACCCTTTCCCCTTCCTCCTCCACTTCCTCTGCACCAAGTTTTTTCAGAATAGCCAATTGAATAAGATTGTGAGGTCACCTGAGTTAGAATAAAAACCAAATGTACTTCCTGTCTCCGTGTGTTCGCTTTTCCCCAGCACTGTCTTGATCAAGCAAATTTTGTCTTGTTCAGACATTTCAGTTAGAATGGTGGTCTCTTTCCTGGCCACCTCGAACTTACTTCTAACACACATAAAATAAAATCTTCAAAACAATGAACGTGACAGCTGCTGGCATTTTTTTGTGCGCTTGGCCCACTCTTCCTCTTTAAGTTTTACGGACATCCTAGCCCTGAGGGTACGGTGGTCTCCAAAGGCCCGGGCCCTGGGATTTGAAGTCCTGTTCTCCCAGTCGCTTGCCTCCGGGGAAACGGGAGGATGCGCCTGTGCCGCTAGGCGCTGGGGAGGTGGATCGTGATTTTTCTTTCGAGGGGTCCGAGGCGGGGAGCAAGGCCTCTGCAGCTCGCGGCGGCTCAGGCCTGTTCAGAGTCCTGCACGCTTCGGGCGGTGCAAGCCGCGCGGCACAGCGAACGGGACCCCACTCCCCGCTGCAAGCCCCGGGGGCCGCCGGGAGCCCCGCCCCCGCCCCGCCTCCTCCCCAGGCGCGGACCTCGGCGCTCACGTGACCCGTCCTGCAGCCGCTGGGGCCGGAGGGCGCAGCTCGGCGGAGGCCTGGCCAGGCCGGGCCGAGCGGAGCAGGCCGGAGTGCGCCGCGCGCCAAGGAGGGTCTGGGCATCGCGCCTCCCGCCGCGCCCACTCGCGCGCTCGCAAGCCCTCCCTCGGCACTGGGACCCCTGGCGGGCGGCCGGAGGACATGGCCGGCGACGCCGTGCAGGTAGGCGACTTGTCCGCACCCGCGGGGCGGCCGGACGGCGCGGAGGACCCCAGGCACGGGGAGAGCCCGGGACGAGGTCCCCATCGGGAGCCCGCGCGGGCCCTGGTAGCAAGTGGAGGCGCCGGCGTGGTCGGAGGGAGGGGTGCTGTTCGGGATTCTGCCACCGCACCCCCTCCTCCGGCCCTCCCCGAGAAGCAGCGGGCGCAGCGGGGGCCCCACCTCGGGGTCTGAGGCCAGCTGCGGGCTCCGGTGCCACTGGTCCCCACGCCCTGCTCGGCTGTGTGCTCAGCGTTTGGTTTCTGGCAGGTACCGCTTCACCTGGAGCAGGTGCCTGGCGCCCTGCCGCGGACCGTGCCCCTCCCCCGCACAACAAAGCCCGGGCCACCCCCGCCCGCAGACGTCTTTACGATGGTCTTGACGCCACCCAGATGGGCACCTGTTGGAGGAAGTGCCTAAGCCACTTCATTAGGCCAGAGGCCGGGTTCCTCCTCCCGCTCCCCCACTCCCCCCCCCACCCCCGTAGCCACCCTTCAGGCTGACAGATGGAGCTGTATCCCAGGTGGGGCGTGTCCTGTCACACAGGCAGGAAGGATTTTATGTCTGGAAAGCGACAGGGCTGGGTCACCACTCCCCCACAACAGACACCTGTGACTGGCATCTGCCAGCCACATGGCCTTCCCTGTGTGACCTGTTGGGCGTTACTGAACTCACCTTCCCAAGAGGAAGCGGGGTCGGGGTGACTTCCCACCCTCTAATTCAGTGGCCCAAAGCTGAGATCTTTGTATCTTTGGGGCTCCGTCAGTGCTTCACCGTGCAGTCCATTGTCCTGTGTAACTGGTTCTCATCTTCTACACCTGCCCCCATGTCTCCCCTGTACTCTTCTGTCCCTCTTCCCCAGTCCTGCTGATGGCCTGCCGGCCTTGCCGAGGAGCTGGGCGTATCTGGTGCTGCCGATCTCACAAGGTCAGACCTCCAGGCGTGATGCACTGGGTGCCGGCTCCCCTTCAAGCCCACAGAGGCTGTGTAGGGCTCTCCCAGTGCATGCATGTGCTTGGTGTGGCCCACACGGGGCACATACGGAGGCTGCGAGTCCCAGAATGAGGCTGGACCCACATCTCGGTCCCCTTCCTGTCTTCTCCCTTAAGTTCATTCCTGCTTGGACTTGTTGCCCTGTCCCACCACCTCCATGCCTGTCTGTCTGTGTCTGGCAAACGGATGTCCTGTCTAGATTCTGGAAACGCCCCAGGCATTGAAATCTCAGGATGTGGGGTTCTGGATCTCTAACTGCTTTGCCAAGACGGGTTCCTTGAGGTGAGGGTTCTTGGTCTGGTGTCTCCAGGTCTGTGAGGGCAGGTGGAGAGGCCCAAGTTCTGATTCTTCAAGACCAGGCCAGGCCTTTGCCCTGCTGCCCTCAAGTGACTCCTTGTCCCTGGGCAGAAGTGAATCACCCAGGGGAGGAGGACCCAGGAGGCCCTGCCTCCTTCCCTGCATGCTTTACATAGTCTCAGGCCTCCTCGGCTGGAGGGGGGGCCCAGGGCCTTCACTCTTCCTCTGCCTGTATGCTCCCCATTTGAGCTGGCCCTGCTCCTGGCTGTGTACCTGCTTTGCCTGCTGGTGGTGGGGGTGGTGGTGGGGGACAGTGGGTGGGGCCTGGTCACATCGGAGTGTTGATCAGTGAGGCTGGGTGTCAGTCCCAGTGCCGTCTGTCCCCCCTGACCAACTCTCGGGTCAAATGCCATTTTTCTTTCTGAGTCTTGTTCCTGTTTTGGAGGAGGGAGTGGGGTTGTGAATGGTTAGGAGGAGAGAGGCGGAGCCTCAGCCAGTGCTCTAAGGACTTCTGTGACATCTTTACCTGTGAGCTGGGAGCCCAAGCCCCTTCCCGAGGCCCCGGCAGTGGCGTTTGGGCCTGGATCGGTCATTTTGTGGTGGGGGGCTGTCCTGTGCACCTCAGGATGTCGAGCAGTAGTGGCCTCCACTTGACAGGTGTCCCCACAGACCACAACCCGACATTGACATGTATTTCTAGAAGTGATGAGAAAACAACCCCGCCTTCACTGAGAGCCAGCCTCAGTTTCCCCCATGGTGACCACTCAGATATATAAAGGGGAGGTGACAAGACAAGCTCTGGGCTGTCAGCCTGCAGTCCCAGCTACCCTCCAGGGACTTAAGAGCCTCAGAGGACTTGGCTCACGGGGCTGCAGGGTGTGATGGCCCCAGGATGCCTCCCGGCTAGTGTTGGGAAGCTTGGCCCTGTCTCCTGCTGGCTGTGGGGCCTTGGGCGAAGGGCCTCAGCTAGTTTCTTCCTTTCTTCCATTCTTCCTGTTTTTGTTCTTGGTGGGTTTTTTTGAGACAGGGTGTCACTGTGTAGACCAGGCTGGCCTGGAACTCAAAGAGATCCTCCTGCCCCACTTCCTGAGTGCTGGGATTAAAGGCATGTGGCAACAAGCCTTGCTGGGCCTCAATTTCTTCATTTTGAAGATAGTTTGATATCTGCCTATGTATCTATCTATAGCATCTGCATCATGCCATGCTAGGCACTAGCACTGGCAAGGGGGAAGCAGGAGGGTCAGGAGTTCAAGGCCAGCCTTAGCTGTGTATTGAATTCAAAGCTGCCCTGGGTTACATGAGATCCCAGCACAAACCAATATGAAGCAGATCAAAACAAATAATACCTTTAACATGGAATGCATTAGTTGAGACCTGGACGGGATTGTAGTAGCTGCTGTTATTGTTACTTTTGAGGTACAGAGCTTGTACATGCTACCAAACTCCACCTACTGCCTATAGCTGCTCTTATCACCGTTACTACTACTTTTATTGATTTTATTGTTTTTAATTATGTATGTTAGGGGGTATGTACATATGCCCACAGAAGCCAGAGACATCAGATCCACCTGGAACTGAAGTTACAGGCATTCGTGAGCCATCTGGCAGGGCTACTAGACGTGAACTCAGGTCCTCTGGAAGAGCAGTGTGAGCCCTTAACTGCTGAACCATCTCTCAGCAACTACTACTATTTTAAAACATGATTTTTTTAGAGCAGCGGGAAATAGCATGTTCTCATATACACCTTGTCCCTGATATGTACAGCCTGGCAACTGCTATCACCGATAGTTGAGATTTAGTGTATATTTGGCAAGCAGTTGTGAGCTGCTGTTTGGGGCCACTCAGGGCTGTCTCCTCCTGGTGTTAGCTTCAGGGAGCTACTACTAGGCCAGGTGGATCCCCTAGGCCTCCAGGCTGTGATCAGTGCTGGTGGACATCTGGGGAGGAGGAAGCAGGAAGTTGATGCTGCCTGTCTGCAGGAAGCTGTATGCGCGCATGCACACACACACACACACACACACACACACACACACACACACACACACACTCCGTCCGCTACAGAACTGACTGTTCTGATCCTTAAGGGGAAGTTGGGGACAAGGGGCATGACATGAACAGACAGTAGCGAGGCTGAGGGCCTGAGGGACCTCAGGGCTGCTGTGGGGGCATGGGCAGGCGGTGCACCTGAAAAAAAAAGGAAAAGAAGTGTGAGCATGTACAAGCCCTGCACCTCAAAACAAACAAACAAAAAGAAAAAATGTGTGAGCACACCCATGTGCATAAGCTTGTGGGCTGTGGCCACTTGGCAGGTGGAGTGAGTCTGAGCAGCTTCCAGGGGGATCTCAGACGCGCTCACGGCTGCTTTGTCTATAAGCGTCTGTGCAGGCAGGCATGGAGTGCACACACTTGTGAGTTTGTGTTCCACCCGAGTGCTCAGATGGATGGGAGTGCAGTATGTGTGGGGCTACTCTGTGTACACATGTATTCCAGGCATGCACCTGCAGGTGGAGAAGTGCATGTTTATGTGAGTCAGTATTCTGTGCACACAGTGAGCGAGGCACAGACCTGCAGAGCCAAAAGCTGCACACCCTGTGACCCTGTGTTCTACCCACGCATCCTGCAGGTGGGGATTGGTCTGGTTTGCTTTCTGTTGCTGTGGTAAAAGACTGACCAAAAGCACCTTGGAGAAGAAAGGCTTTATTTGGTCTTATAGTTCATTATAGTCCGTCATGAAGTGAAGTCGGGGCTGGAGCTCACGACAGGAGCTGAAAGCAAAGCCGCAGAGGAACGTTGTTTACTGCCTCACTTCCTCTGCCTTGCTCAGCTCCTTTTCTCGTACAGTCCAGGCTCACCTGCCCAGGGGTGGCACCGCCCACAGGAGCTGGGCCCCCTACATCAATTAGCAATCAAGAGAAGCCCCACAGACATGCCCACAGGCCAGTCTGACAGAGGCAATTCCTCAGCCGAGGTTCCCTCTTCACAGGTTTGTCAAGTTGACCCCTGAAACTAGCTGTGACGAGGGGATACATGTATATGAGCCTGTACTGTGTGCGCGTATGTGAGCCTGTGTGCAGATCTCACGCCTGCAAAGCTGGAAATGTGATCATATCTATGGTCCATACATATGCTGTGTACCATGTGAGATCCTGTCTGCTGCATACATACTGTGGGTGTATATGTCCAGGGTGTGCTCTCAGGTCAGGAATTGAGGGCTGCCTGGCCCTGGCTTGCCTCCAGAGAAGCAGGCATGGCCATTTAGGGGGTGATGTGGGAAGAACCTCTTACATGGCACATGCCTTTAATCCCAGCATCCAGGAGGCAGAAGCAGGTAGATCTCTATGAGTTTCAGGCCACCCTGGTCTCCGTAGTGAATTCCAGGACAGCCAGGGCTACATAGAGAGACTCTGTCTCAAACAAAACAATCCCCCAACAAAATAACAACAAAAAACCCACAACAGAACAAAAAAAAAAAAAAAAAACCCAGGCCCTAGAGCTGTCCTGGCGCAGAGGATGCTGGGACCTGACAGGAAAGAGGAAGTGGCAATCCAGAGGCCCTGGCAGGGCTGAGGTTCAGGAAGAGGGCGTGGCCCTCAGACCAGACCCAGGACCCAGATGGCTGCTGAATCCCCTTTGGAGCTGGAGCTGGAGCTGGAGCTGGAGGTGGGGGCTAGGGTCTCCGTGGGATGGGCAGAAGGAGGCCCCAAGTGGCCGAGGCTGGAGGTCCTGCTCTGGGTGCCTCACACTGGGGACTAAGGGTAGGAAGGAGATGGGGCACAAGTGAGAATTCTCAAGGGGAATTCTCAAGGGGAGGGTGAAACTTCTGGGTGCCATGTCAGCTCTCAGGTTTCGAGATGTGGAGGAGATGAGCGTTGTTCTTTGGAGTACCAGATAGAGAGGACAGGAAGGCAGGGCCGGCCCTTGGGACCTCCTGGTTTGGGAATACCGAGGAGAGAAGTCAGGATGTGTCTCTAGGGTTCTCCTGGATTTGGAGTCTGGCAAAGGAAACATGTAGCCTGCCCTTGGGACCTCCTGTTTAGGGGTGCAGGAAACTGGAAGGAAAGAGGGATCTTTTGGAACCTTCCTGCCAGAATCCCATTGTATAGGTCACAAACTAAGGGAGATAGGGTCCACCTGTGGCGAACCTGGTCCGTACAAACGGGAGGAAGGAGGCCTTGGTCTTGGTCTATTCTTTGGCCTCCTATTTATTTATTTATATCTATTATGCATATGTATCTGTGGAGGGGTGTGCACATGCACACCAGTGCTGCAGAGGCCAGAGTCATCAAGTCCCCCTAGATCTGGAATTAGAGGCTTGACACTGAATTCAGTTCCTCTGCAGGAGCAATACATGTCTTTATGGAGTCATTTCTCTAACCCCTATTTATTTACTTGTGTGTGGGGTTGTAGTGGAGGTCAGAGGACAATTTTCAGGAGTTGGTTCTCTCCTTCCACTATGTAGATCCCTGGCGGGGAGGGGGTGAACTCAGGTCACCGGTCTTGGCAGCAAAGACCTTTAGCTCCTGAACCATCTCTCTGGCCCAGATATCGCCATTTATGAGGGTCCTGGAGGAGGATCAGGCCCCTGTTCTTGGAATTCTAGGGTACAGTAGGCTGGTGAGGCCACCTGTCCTGTAGCCCCTGACCTGTGTGTCTGGTCCCTCCCCCTGCAGAGTGAGCCTCGCAGCTGGTCGCTGCTGGAGCAGCTGGGTCTGGCTGGGGCAGACCTGGCAGCCCCCGGGGTGCAGCAGCAGCTGGAATTAGAGCGAGAGCGGCTGAAGCGGGAGATCCGCAAGGAGCTGAAGCTGAAGGAGGGCGCCGAGAACCTGAGGCGAGCCACCACTGACCTGGGCCGCAGCCTGGGCCCTGTGGAGCTGCTGCTGCGGGGCTCTGCTCGACGCCTTGACTTGCTGCACCAGCAGCTGCAGGAGCTGCATGCGCATGTGGTACTGCCTGACCCTGCAGCCGGGAGCGGTGAGCAGAAAGCTGGGGAGCAGGCAGGGGTTCACTGACCTGGAGTTGCACTCCATCAGGATACTGTCCTGGGTCAACAGAAGCCATGGCAATTGCCAGACTCACAGGGCCAGTCACACCAAGATGTGGTGTCACCCAGATGCCACCCAAAGCTGTCTTTGGCATTAGGCATACCTAGATATCCCTACATCTAGATAACACTAAAGACCTACACACTGTCACCAGATCCCGAGGACACAGCTACAGCTATTCCCAGACAGCACCTGTCATGTGAAAACCCAGAGACTCAGTCACACTAACACCCAGACAGTGCACGCTGTCACTGTCCTCGCTTCCTGCGATCATCCTAATGCAACAGCAGCTATCGACTGTTTCTCTGTTGTTCTTTGATTTAATACTTGCCATCCGGGGAGAAAAAGAAAAAAGAGAAGCCACTCCGGATAAAAACATTCATATACGAATAAATAAAAACAGCCAGGTAGTAGTGGCTCACACCTTTAATTCCAGCACCCGGGAGGCAGAGGCAGTGGATCTCTGTGAGTTCTAGGCCAGCCTGTTCTACAGAGTGAGTTCCAGGACAGCCAGAGCTACACAGAGAAATCCTATCTTGAGAAATCAAACAAATAAAAACAAACAAACAAACAAACAAAAAACCAACAACAACAACAAAAAAAAAAAACCCAGAGCCTTACTGGGTTTAGTGGTCCAGGCCTATAATCTCTGCTACTCATGAGACTGAAGCAAGTCCAAGCCCTGCCTGGGCAACTTGGTGAGACTTTGTCTCAAAAAACAGGAAAAGAAAAAAGAAAATGAGAAGAGGACTGGGATATAGCCCAGTGGCACAAAGCCCACTCGGTGTGTAGCCCCGAGTTCCTGCCCAGGACAGCATTAGATTAAAATCTTTAAATGCTGCAGCAGAAGTCTGGGGCTGGAGGTGAGCCTCGGCTGGTAGAGTGCTTGCCTTGTGTGCACAAAGAATTGGCTGCCATTCCCAGCACTGCGTAAACTGGGTGGAGCTTACCAACCCGTAATCCCAGCCTTCCAGCTGGCAGGAGGGTCAAGAGGTCAAGGCCGTCCTCAGCTACACTGAGTTTGAGACCAGGCTAGGCCTGTCTCAAGTGGCACATGCCTTTAATCCTAGCACTCGAGAGGCAGAGGCAGGCGGATCTCTGTGAGTTTGAGTCCAGCCTGGTCTACAGAGTGAGCTCTAGAACAGCTAGAACTACATAGTGGGACCCTGTCTCAAAACCAAAAAACAAACAAGAGAGAGAGAGAGAGAGAGAGAGAGAGAGAGAGAGAGAGAGAGAGAGAGAGAGAGAGAGAGAGAGAGAGAGAGAGAAGAGGAGAAAAGGACTGGCAGTAAAGAATGCATGCTGCTCTTGTGGAGGACCAGGTTAGAGTCCCAGGACCAACATCAGGTGACTCACAGTCACCTATAATCCAGTTTCAGGGACTCCAATGCCATCTTCTGGCCTTCATGTGCACCAGACATATACACATAAAGACATCCAGGCATACACACATACACATAAATAAAAATTAAAATATGTTTTGCTTGGTTTTGGTTTTTAGAGACAGGGTTTCTCTGTGTAGCCCTGGCTGTTTTAAAATTTTTTAGTTTGAGAAACCCTATCTAAAAATAAATGAATGGATGAATAAGTGAATATTTTAAATTTTTAAAAGTTTTGATCATAGTTAAAGTGAAATAAAACCCCACAGGTTGAGAAACTGACTTAGCCAGTAAAATGTTTGCTGTGTAAGCATGGAGACTTGGGTTTGGAGTCCAGAGAGCCAAAGTAAAAGCCAGGTGTGGTGGTAATCCTAGTGCTCGGGAGGTAGAGAGGGGACTCCAGGGTCAGTCAGCCACACCAGCTGAGTCAGAGAGCTCCAGGCTCAGTGAGAGAGCCTGTCAAGAAGGGGAGGGAGGGAGGGAGAGAGGGAGGGAGGGAGGAAAGAAAGTGGGTAGAGAGCAATTGGGGAATTTACCTGTTGTTCCTCTGGCTTCCATGTATACACATGTATGCGCGCGCGCGCGCGCGCGCGCGCGCGCGCGCACACACACACACACACACACAGAACCCACAACATAATTTACCATTGCCAGAGTTCAGTAGTGTTATGTGTGTTTATGCAGCAATAATACAAGGCCACAGCTGCCTCCTCTTGTACAAGGTGCATGGTCACAGGAACACAGAGGATACCCAGAGAGTTCACATGCACAGTCAGTGATGCCTTCCGGGCGACACAGCAAACATGACTCGTGATCCCAGAGACAGTTCCATAGTCATGTCAGTATCCACTGTTTACACCTGGAGAGACACACCAGTGTCACCAGAGCTCGTCCACCTGGTCACACCAACCCCAGAGGTGCCTCACCGTTGTCCCGTCCACAGCAGACACTACACACAGCCAGCAGACTCAGCTCCAGCCCCTCTACATACAGCTGTGTCCACTGTTGGGGTCCAGTACCATCCATCAGCACTGGGTGGAGTCAAGCTGAGACTCATAAGCCCCTTCTGCAGCGAGTCCTCCCTGACCCCATACATCACTCTGAGGTGCAGACCTCACCTCTGACTATAACAGCTAAGCCTCCAACCAGAATCCCAAAAGGCCCTAGCGATCAGAACTGAGTTGTACCAACAGAAACAGTGACCGGAAGCTCACACAGACCTCCTGAGCCTGTCACACCCACATCTAGGGTACTACACTCCTGCCACCCCCCTGAGGCTTACAGACATAATCACACTCACACCAGTGGGCTTACACACCCTTAGGTAAATGGGGGCGTTTATTCCAGCTAACCCAGGTGACCTGCATACCTGGTCACTAGCCCGCCTTCCTTCATGCTGGCCCACTCCTGCACTGAGGGCCATGTGTCTCCTGCCTGTGACTGGCCCCAGGCTCTTTTCTGGGACAGCTCTGAGGCTGGGCTGGGGCAAGGTCTCCTGGGCACCCTGAAGTGGCAGGTGTGTGATTCTCTTGCCCCTTGTTTCCTCAGATGCTCCCCAGTCCCTCGGAGAGGGCAGCCCTATCTGCTCATCCACCAACCTGAGCCGAGTGGCTGGCCTGGAGAAACAGCTGGCCATTGAGCTGAAGGTCAAACAGGGGGCAGAAAACATGATCCAGACCTACAGCAATGGCAGCACCAAGGTGGGACAGTGTTCTAGAATATTCCATCGCTGTGACAGGAGGCTGTGTCCCAGCTAGCAACTACTAGTCCTCTTCCTGTCTGGTTTGGCCTGCTCTAGGCATCTTACATTACTGCAGAATACAGCCATTTGTCTGTGGCTCTGCAAACACCCAGATGTTCTGAGAGCTGAGGAGGATGTAGCTCCAGCTGGTCCGAACTGGACAGTGGAGATCCAGACTTTGCAGATGAGGGAGGTGAGGCCCAGAGAAGGGGGAGAGCATGGTTGAGGTCACAAAACTCAGCTGTTGGTGGCAGAGCTAGAATCGAAGCCCCTGGACTATCTATCTCACTGTTCTGGCCCCGGGACACTGGAGTATGTGTTCTTGTATGCACACACAAATGCTCTGTCTTACCCAAGGCCTTCCTGGCATGGCAGCAGGGTTGGTGGTCAGACTTGAGTTCCCTGTCTTCTTGCCACCTTGCATGTCTGTCTCCAGGACCGGAAGCTGTTGTTGACGGCCCAGCAGATGCTGCAGGATAGTAAGACTAAGATTGACATCATCCGCATGCAGCTTCGCCGTGCGCTACAGGCTGGCCAGCTGGAGAGCCAGGTGGCTCCTGATGAGGCCCAAGGTGAGACCTTCCTCTGGACATTCCTGGGGTCAACTTTCACCCCTTAATGCTTTGCTGTGGAGGGCAAGGAGGCAGGAATTAATTTCACTGTGAATGGAGCCTATTCCTGCCCATTTCTGACTTTTCCTTTTGTCCCATTCAAGGTTTGGGCTGGGATAGTTGTTGCCAAATGCCACCCTCAGGCCAAATGCGCCCACTGGTTTGTTTGGTTCTACTTTCTTCCTTTTCTTTCTTCCTTTTGTTGTGTTCAGCATAGAGTCCAGATTTCCTATATTCCAGGCCAGTGTTGTATTATTAAACCATGCCCCAGCCCTTCACTGGTAGATTCTATGTAGGCTCTACCATTCAGTCACACCCTATCCCCCCCTTTTTTAAAAAAATGAGTTGCTTATTTTAAAGAGTTTTTTTTTTTTTTTTTTAATGTGTGTGCACGCACATTATGTGAGCAGGTTCCCCAGAGGCCTGAAGAAGGCATCAGATCTCTGGAGCTGGAGTTACAGATGACTGAGTCACTCAGTGTGGGTCTGGGGAACCAAATCTGAGTCCTCTGGAAGAGCAGCAAGCTCTGCAATGATTAAGCCATCTCTCCAGCCCTGTCCTTGGTTGCTTTTAGTTTAGTTTAGCTTAGTTTTGAGACAGGATCTTTCTATATAGCCCTGCCTGTCCTGAAACTCAGTCTGTAGACCAGGCTGGCCTCAAACTCACAGGGATCCTCCTGCCTCTGCCTCCTGAGTGCTGGGATTAAAGGTGTGCATTACCATGTCCAGCCTGTTTTTGTGTTTTGAGACAGGGCCTCATTATATAGCCCTGGTTGGCTTTGAACTCTAGGTGTAAACCAGGCTGCCTCTAACTCACAGAGATCCACCTACCTGCCTCTGCCTCCTGAGTGCTGGGATGAGTGTGCCACCATTCCCTACGCTATCCCTTTTATTTTTATTTTGAGGAAAGGTTTCACTGTGTGACCTAGACGAGACTTGAACTTTCAGCCCCCTGCCTTCACCTTATGAGTGAATTACAGGCTTGTGCCAGCGGGCCCGGGTGTGCTTCTGTAAACAAAGTTTTACTGGCACACAGGTATTTTTTTCATGTTTGCTTTTCACCACATCCACAGAGCTGAGGAGTGGTGATCAAGCCTCCGTGAGCCAGGTGTAGTGACACAGGCCTCTTATCTTAGCATGCTGGAGGCTGAGGCAGGGGGGTTTTGAGCCCGACCTCAGCTTCAACTACACAGCAAGATCCTGCCTCAAAAAGGCTACAAAGTTTAATATATCTCCCGTCCAAGTCCTTATGGAAATGGGCGTAGGAGTCTGGGTCATGTGGCTCCCTTGTCACATTAGTCTGTGACACATCTGTCCAAAGCTGTATGTGTTCCCAGTGTGGTTGCATATTACTTGTGTGTGCAGGCCCAACGCTATATCTATTTATTAAATATATTTTTTAAATATTATTAAATACATATTATAAATGAATGTATACATATATGTTATGAGGGCCTGGAGAGATGACTCAGTGGTTAAGAGCGCTGACTGCTCCTCTAGAGCATGCAGGTTGAGATTCCCAGCGTCCACATGGTGGTTCACAATCTATAACCAGTACCAGGGGATCAGTACTTTTTTCTGGCTGATGTGGGCACCAAGCACATGACAGGGTGCACAGACATAATGCAACCAGAACATCCATACAACATAAAAATAAAATACAAAAGAAAGATTTTTAAAATATCCCAACAAAAGCAATTTCATGAAGAAAGGGCTTATTTGGCTCACAGTTCCAGGCTTCTGTCCATTAGGGACATGTTGGCAGCAGGAACCTGAAGAGGCCGGGAATCACAGTCACTGCCAAGAGTAAAGAGCAGGAACGACACACGCGTGCTGGTGCGCAGTGAGGGTGCTGGAGCGAACCCTCACACGATCCAGTCTCCCCTGCCCAGGGAGCGAGACTGCACACAGCAGGGGTCTTCCTGGTGATCAAGACCCCCCCATACACACACAGAGGCCATCCTTATCTAGACAATCCCCCTTGAGACTCCCTCCCTAGATAAGTCTAGATTGTGGCAAGTTGTGGGTAAAACCAACTTTATCAGCGCTAGGCACCTGGGTGTGGCACACTCCTTTAATTACAGCGTGCAGGAGGCAGAAACAGGCAGAGCCTTGTGAGTTCCAGGCCTGCCAAGGCTACACAGGGAGACAAAACAAACAGAAACAGCATCACAGATGCCAAGAGCGAGGCATCTGTCGTGGTCACTGTGAATACTGTGTGTCACTCCGACAGGCAAAGGAGCATCAGCTGCTGACGAGCTCTGTCGGTAGTGTCTGTCTGCATCACTGTGTGTACGCTGTGTGGCAGAGGATGTAATAGCCAGGGTGTGATTCTGTGTAAGGCGACCTGTCCCTGCAACCCTGTGGCTGTGTTCGTGACGATTGTTATATACAACTAAAGGCAGAGGGCGACTGTCTACACTGCGTGAAGACGTGTCTATGTTTGCCTCACCTGCCTAAGGCACTTGATTGGTTTTGTTTTTGGTTTTTCAAGACAGGGTTTTTCTGTATTGTTTTGGTGCCTGTCCTGGATCTCGCTCTGTAGACCAGGCTGGCCCGGAACTCACAGAGATCCGCCTGGTTCTGCCTCCCGAGTGCTGGGATTAAAGGCGTGCGGCCCCCACCCCCCCACTCCCCACCCCCACCCCCACCCCGCCCCCGCTACCTGATTGGTTTAATAAAGAGCTGACGGGTCAATAGCTAGGCAGGGGAGGTTAGGCAGGATTCTGGGTAGAGAGAGGAACTCTGGGAAAAAGGGACCAGTGAGACACAGAGGAAGTTGGATGTATATTATAGAGGATAGGTAACTAGCCACAGAAAGTAGATTAATAGAGACAGGTTAGGCTAAGTTATAAGAGCGAGTTGGGAACAAGCCTAAGCTAAAGGCCGAGCTTTCAGAATTAATAATAAGTCTCTGTGTCATTATTTGGAGGCTGGTGGTCCAAAGAAAGTCTGACAAGAAAGTCCAGCTACCAGTGACTGAGTCAGGGTGACAGTGGCTCTGTCCCCAAAAGGCCATGAATGGATGTGATGGTCTTATGTCTGTGAGTGACAGACAAATGTTCTATGTCTGTGTACAGCTTGTCACCCCTGTGCCACCAGGGACCATGCTTCACGTCAGGCTTGGTCCCCTTGTGCCTTCATCATGGGGATGACCCCACTTTCTCTACCAGTGACACTGGGTCCCCCCATGTTGGCACTGGGTCTGCTTCCGTATGTGTCACGTGGTCGCGTTTCCTGTCTTGGCCCTCTGCCCTGTCCATATGGCAGTGAGGTGGTGTGCCTGGGATTCTCCCAAGGCTCGAGTTAGACAACTCTTCCTCCTCCTCTTCCTCCTCTCGTCTTCCTCTTCCTTCTCCTCCTCTTCCTCTTCTCATCTTCTTCCTCTTCCTCTTCCTTCTCCTCTTCCTCCTCTCATCTTCCTCTTCCTCCTCCTCTTCCTCTTCTCATCTTCTTCCTCCTCTTCCTCTTCCTTCTCCTCTTCATCCTCTCATCTTCCTCTTCCTTTTCTCCCCTCTCCCCTCCTTTTTTCCTGTTGCCCCTCCCCCTTCCCTTCCTCTTACTGATTTATTTTATGTGTGCACATGTTTCACCTGCATGTCTGTGCACCGTACATGTGTCTGGTTCCTGTGGAGCCAGAAGAGGGCATCGGATCCCCTTGAACTGGAGTTATAGTAGATTATGAGCCACCATGTAGGTGCTGGGAACTGAACCCAGGTCTTCTGGAAAAACAGAAAGTGCTTTGCACCACCATCTTCTTTTGGGACAGTCTTTCACTCTGTAGCCCAAGCTAGCCTCATACTTGCTAGGTAGCCCAGGCTGACCTAGAACTTGTGGTCCTTCTGCCTCAGCCTCCTGAGTGCTGGTATCACCAACCAGCACAACTACACCCACCTTAGCCCTAGGACTTTGGCCACATTATGACTACGCCCATTTTCTTCTTTCTTTTTTTTCTTTTGTTTGTTTTGTTTTTGTTTTTGAGACAAGGTCTCACTATGGAGCTCTGGCTATCCTGGAATTCACTGTGTAGTGCAGGCTGACCATAAACTACAGAGATCCATCTGCCTCTGCCTCCTGAGTGCTGGGATTAAAGACGTGTGCCACTATACCCATTGGATTTGACCCTGTGCTTGGGCATAAGGGTGTGTGTGTGTGTGTGTGTGTGTGTGTGTGTGTGTGTGTGTGTGTGTATGGGCACACGCACGTGCGCCTGTGTATGCATGTGTACACATAGCTCTAGAGGCCAAAGGTTAGCATCAAATTGTCTTCCTGTATCAATCTCCACTTTAATTAACTAATTGATTTGGTACAGGATCTCTAACTGCCCTAAAATTCTTTGTTTGTTTGTTTTTTGTTTTTTTTGAGACAGGGTTTCTCTGTGTAGCTTTGTGCCTTTCCTGGAACTCACTCTGTAGACCAGGCTGGCCTCGAACTCACAGAGATCCGCCTGGCTCTGCCTTCCAAGTGCTGGGATTAAAGGTGTATACCACTACCGCCTGGTGCCCTAAAATTCTTTTTTAATTAAAAAATTACGTGTGTGCCCATGTGCCCATGTGCCATGTGTGTGGGTGCCCAGAGAACGCAGAAGGGGGCACAGATCCCACTTGGAGCTCTAGTTACAGACAGTTGTAACCTGCCCAATGTGGGTGCCGGGAACTGAACCCAGGTCCTCTGCAAGAGTAGCAAGTGCCCTTCACCACTGAGCCATCTCCCAAGTCACTATTCTTGATGTTTTGAGACAAAGTCTCACTCTAGTCCAGGCTGGCTTTGAACCTTTGGCAATTCTCCTGCCTCAGTCTCCCATGTGCTGTGATTATAGGCTTGTGCTACTATGACCATTTTTTTCTTTTTGTTCATTTTTTTCTATTTATTTTTGTGCATGTTTTGGCACAAGAGAATGAGGTCAGAGGTCAACTTTTGGGGGTCAGTCTCTCTCTCCACCATGTGGGTTCTGGCAATCAAATTCAGGTTGCCGGTCTTGTTAGCAGGCTCCCTGCCCCTTCCCCGCCCTTTGCTTCCTTCTTTTGCTTTCTTTTGTTTTTGGGTAGGGTTCATGTAGCCCAGGCTAGCCTCACTATGGAACTTTAACTTCTAAACTTCTGGCTCTGTATCCCAAGTCCTGGAATTACAGGTGTGCTCCATCACATTCGGTTTTTGGTTCGTTTGGTTTTTTAGTTTCTTATTTGTCGTTGCTGCTCGTGTGTGTGTGTGTGTGTGTGTGTGTGTGTGTGTGTTACACTGCTAGCTCTGTGGCTTTTTCTCTTGTGACCTCATCTAGCCCAGAGGCCCCATCTCCAAATACCATCTCATTAGAGTTGAACGCCACATGTAAACTGGTGCAGGACACACATTCAGTTCCTTGCTGTGCCCCCATGGGTGGCGGCTCACTAGGACGTGCAGGGGCCCCACATCTTAGGAATGTCTGAGTTATGTCTTGATGACAGTCCCTTGGTGAAAGATGTCAGGTATGGGTGATGGCCACTGGGTGTAGATAGTGTCTGCCCTTGTAAATTATAGTGTTCTCTTTGCCCTGGGAATGACGAGGGCCATTACAGTCTGTCTGTCCCTGAGTCTGGATTATCAGTGTGCCTGTGTGCCATTTCTATGAATGTGCTTGGGTAACCATGTCCCTAGGGTTATGGTGTTTGAGTAGGAGTGACTGAGTTTGGGTGGGAATGTGACAGTCCCTTCCAGTGGAGAAACCATGATGCACTTTTGGTGGTGCGTCTGTGTCTGCACATGGTGGTGCGATGGGATCAGGCTAGTCTGAAGGATGTCTCACTGTCACATGGCCCATGCCTCTAGGGGGTCCAGACCTGGGGGCGGTAGAGCTTCGAATTGAGGAGCTGAGACACCATTTCAGAGTGGAGCATGCGGTGGCGGAAGGTGCCAAGAACGTCCTGCGTCTGCTCAGTGCTTCCAAGGCCCCAGACCGCAAGGCTGTCAGCGAGGTGACACCGAGGGCCTCTGCTAGGGGAGGGGCATTCAGGAGAGGCGGGAGGATGGGGCCTGGGACATAGAGAGAGGGGGAATTCAGCAGGGCTTGGTGAGATGGAGCCGCCACCCAGATGGCCTGCCTCAATAAGAAAGAGGAGCGCATCAGGATAAATCCTAGGAGCAGGGCAGGGACGGGGAAGGGTGGGGACGAAACTGGGGCCTGTGAGGGGTAGAGCAGCAGCGAGAGGCGGGGCTTTAAGTGAGGTGGTGGGCACTGGTGAGAAGCAGACGGGCCTCCAGGAGGGAAAGGCTTTGGAGAGGATGGAGCCTCAGTGGGTCCTGGCTCTAGGAAGGGCAAGGCCTGGTTTTTAAGGCTCCATTTGATGGCACCGAATAGGTTTGAGGTTTAGGCCTGAGGGAGAAGTTGCTGGGGTCGGATGGGTTCTTGGGGATGGGCCTCTCCATGCCTGTCTTCAGCTCTCTGCCTTCTGTCTCAGGCTCAGGAGAAATTGACCGAATCTAACCAAAAGCTGGGCTTGCTGCGTGAGTCACTGGAGCGGCGCCTCGGGGAGCTGCCGGCTGATCACCCCAAGGGGCGGCTGCTTCGGGAGGAGCTCACTGCCGCCTCCTCAGCAGCCTTCAGCGCAATACTGCCCGGGCCCTTCCCCGCCACGCACTACAGCACCCTGAGCAAGCCCGCCCCACTCACAGGTGAGCTCCAGACTGCCTGCACCCTCGGGGCCTCCTCCCAGACGCCTTACCTGGGTCCCGGCTTCTCAGCCCCGAATGCTGCTTATCCCACTGTCCCCTTCTTATCCTGGTCCCCATCTCTGCCTCTGCTAGCCAAGCCACCCCGTCCTCTTGCTCTCTTCTGATTCTAGACTGTTGACCTCACCCCTCCCTCTTGGCCCTGCCTCCCTCTGCCCAGTCACCTCAGCCCCCCACCGACTCTCTTCCTCGGGCCTCACTTCTGGCTGCCCTGAGCATTTTTTTCCTCCCAGAACGTCAGCACCCTGAGCTCCCTACACCGCTTGTCCTGTCCTCGGCCCCTGTCAGGGCCCCACTGGCTTTCTCCGACGCAGTGGCGTGCGCCGAGGTCCTCTCCCTGCTGCCCTGTCTCCTCAGCCTGCCTTCCATGAACTTGCCCTTCCTGCAGGGACCCTGGAAGTACGAGTGGTGGGCTGCAGGGACCTCCCAGAGACCATCCCCTGGAGCCCTTCCCCCTCAGTGGGGGCGTCTGGGACTCCCGACAGTCGACCCCCTTTCCTAAGCCGCCCAGCTCGGGGCCTTTACAGCAGAAGTGGAAGCCTTAGTGGACGGAGCAGCGTCAAGGGGGAAGCTGAGAACACAAGTGAGTGGATGGGTGGGGGGTGTCTGCGTTTGCGGTGTTTATCACTGATTGGTCCATTTGTTTATCTAAGGCCAGGGTTTCACGTGGCCCAGGCTGCCCTCAGATTCTGGGCTCAGCTGGGACCACAGGGGCACCGACTTTTGTACTATTAAATGGGCACCGGAGAGGACCCCAACCCACATCAGGTATCTCCTAACTGCTATAACTGCAGTTCCAGGGGATCTGATGTCCTCTTCTGATCTCCCTGGTCACTACACTTATGTGCACAAACTCCCACTCAGATATACATATATATACATAATTAAAAAATAAAAATTAGCCAGGCGGTGGTGGCGCATGCCTTTAATCCCAGCACTCGGGAGGCAGAGGCAGGCGGATCTCTGTGAGTTCAAGGCCAACCTGGGCTACAGAGTGAGTTCCAGGAAGGCGCAAAGCTACACAAAGAAACCCTGTCTCAAAAAACAAACAAACAAACAAACAAATAAATAAATAAATAAATAAATAAAAGTTAGGGGCCTGAGAGGCGGCTCCGCAGTTGAGAGCACTGGCTGTAAAGGACCTGGGTTCGGTTCTCACCATCCATAGAGTTGCTCACAGCTCTTCATAAATTCAGTTCTAGAATCAGATCCCTAGAGAGGTCCTCTTCTGACCTCTTCAGGTACCAGGCACACGACTAGTACACATACATACAAGCAGGCAAAATATTCATACACATGAAAATACAAGTAAATAAATTAAAATTAAGATAAATACATAAAATACAAAATGAGGGTGCAAAATGAGGTGACATTCATTGGCATGATTTACCAAAACAGTAACAACAAGACAAAACAAAAACCCCACAAATGTAAGGAAGGATGTAGAGAAATTGGAACCTGTGTACATAGAGTGTGGGAATAGAGTAAAGCAGCCACTGTGGGAAATAGCACAGGGCTGGGGACATGGGACAGTGCTAGAGCTGCCTGGACTCCCCCAGTGGCCAGAGTGTGACTCAGTGGTAGGGCTCCTGCCTGTAATCCCCAGTGAGGGGATGGGATCACGGGCTGGGGTAGAGCCCTTGCCTAATATATTTGAGGCCTGGTTCCATCCTAAGCCCAGCAAACATAAAAAGGGAAATTAGCAATAACCACGTGACCTAGCAATTCAGCTTCTGTGTGTCCATCAAAGAATTGAATGAGGGTCTGAGGTGTTAGACACCCAGTTTGTGGCATTATTCATGATGGTAGAAGGAGAAGCCATGTCCATGGATGGAGAGGCACACTGTTTTATGCAAACAGTGGCCTAGGATTCAGTCTCAAAAGCAAGGAGACCATGTGCCATGCCGCAGCATGGATAGACACCAAAGACTGTGTGGTAAGTGAAAGAAGCCAGTCACAAGAAGACAAGGACCGCCTGATTCTACTCATAGCGTGTCACAGAGCCATCAGACCCTCGGAGACGGGAAACAGAATGGCAGGTGCTGGGGTAGAGAGTGTTCAATAGGGAAAGAGTTTACATCTTGTTAAACTAAAGCTCAGAGCCCGTCTGAAGGGAAGGAGATGAATGGTGTTGGCGGGGCACAGCAGCAGGCTAGGGACAGAGGTTGTGTGTGGTGCTCACCTAGCAGATGTGAGGTCGTTAGTTTGATTCCCAGCACTGGATAAACCAAGTATGGTAGCACACAGCTGTAATTCCAGCAGGCTTGGAAGTAGAAATGGCAATAAAAAGTTCATAACCAGCCTAAAAGTGGTTAGCCTGAACTACACAAGACTCTGTCTCAAAAACAAACTAACCAGACGCATGTCTGGTATCATATAAACCCCCCAGAATTTAGGAGGTAGAAGCAGGAAGGGTAGAGAAGTTCAGGGCCAGCCTGGGCTACATGAAACACTATCTCAACATAAAACAAAAATGAGGACTGACATGGTGGTGCGTGCCTGTAATCCTCACACCTGAGATGCTAAGGTGGGAGGATTCAAGGCCAGTCTGGGTGACATAGTGAGTTCTAGGCCAGCCTGGTCTTTGGAATAAGGTTCTATCTCAAAACACACAAAATGAACACACAAAATGAACACACACAAAGGAAAACACACAAAATGAACAATCTCTTCTCCCAAACCCACCATGAGTTGGAGGCTTTACTGTGCAAGGCCAGCTAGCAGAGTGTTGAGGGAGGTGTTTCGGAAGACACGGACAAGATGTGGAGCGAGCACTCCTCTCCCCCTCTCTTCCTCCCTCTCCTGCTTTCAGCTGAGGTCAGCACCGTGCTTAAGCTGGACAACGCAGTGGTGGGACAGACAGCCTGGAAGCCATGTGGCCCCAATGCCTGGGACCAGAGCTTTACCCTGGAGCTGGAGAGGGTGAGCTGAGCTGGGGGACAATGGGATTAGAGGAAGAGGAGTTTGGGCTTCAGACACCCGAAATGATGGCCCCATTCTTCTCCCTCGAGGCCCGGGAGCTGGAGTTGGCTGTGTTCTGGCGGGACCAGAGGGGCCTGTGTGCACTCAAATTTCTCAAGTTGGAGGACTTCTTGGACAACGAGAGGCATGAGGTGCAGCTAGACATGGAACCCCAGGGCTGCCTGGTGGCTGAGGTACGGCCTGATGACCCCTGACCCCTTACCCCTGGTCGTCCAGCTTGGGGAGATTCTGGGAAGTAAGGCTCCTGAAAACTGGGAAGGAGGCCAGAAGTAGCATTCTCCGCTAAGACAGGCTCAGCAGTCACAGACCACATACGTGATGTGTTCCCAGAAGGTTGCGCTCAGCAGATTACATGTTGATCTGGTGACGGGCTCAGTGGGTGGAGTACTTGCCTAGCATGCACCGAGCCCCAGGTCCCATTTCTAGTCCAGATAAAACTAGATGGGGGGCCGGAGGGATGGGTCAGCAGTTGAGGGCACTGGCTGCCCTTCCAAAAGACCTGGGTTTGATTCCCAGCACCTACATGGCTACTCACAGCTGTCTGTAACTCCAATTCCAGGGGTTCTGACACCCTCTTCTGGCCTCCGTGGTCACTAGGTACACATGTAGTGCACAGACATACGTGAAGGAAAAACACCCATACATGAAATAAAGAAAAAAAACCAGCTGTCATAACCTCAAGCCACATGGTGAGCAGGAATATAAAAGATTTACCAAAAAACAAACCCAAAGCCAGGTGGTGGTGCACACTTTTAATCCCAGCACTCTGGAGGCAGAGGCAGGTGGATCTCTGAGTCTGAGGCCATTCTGGTTTACTGAGCAAGTTCCAGGACAGCCAGAGCTACATAAAGAAACCCTGTCTCGAAAAACCAAGGAGAAGAAAGAGGGAGAGAGCCTGCCTTAAAAACAAACAGCTGGATGTGGTGGTGCACACCTTCAATCCAGCACTCTGGAAACAGGCAGGCAGATCCGAGTTTGAGGCAGCTGGATCTATAGAATGTGTTCCAGGCTAGCCGGGCCTACATAGAGAGACCCTGTCTGGAAAACAAAAACAAGCCCCAAACCCATGTTTTCTGCCACTCCAGCCTGGGCTATATAGTGAGGTCTGTGTCAAAAAGCCAAACTCTGTGGTGAAGCCTACTGTGGAGCATGAGGCTAGCACACTCAGCTCTGGCTTCCATCCCCAGCACGACAAGACAGCAGCAACAACCATCTAAACAGCGGCAAGGGGCTGCTGGCGGCCTAAGCGAGTGGAGGCTGCACCTCACAGAACGTTCTGGAGCTCCGTCTTCACCGAGCCTATCATGTTGAGTTCCCTTGTGGATAGAATGTTCTGTCTGAAGTGTAGCTAGTGTAAGTGGAAACCAAAGTTTTTACCTCACTGAAGTTTTGAGTAATTTAAATTTTGATCTCCACACATGGCAACTGTACAGGAACACTCTGAGTCTAGAATTCAATACCTATAACGTGTTGGAGTTGGGAACACTAAACTAAATCATCATGGTTTCCCTTCATGGGTGATTCTGTCATCCCTGGGGGCTTCTGAAACAAAGAGCCAGGCTCTATCCTTCATGTTTCTGATTCAGTCGAAGAGATATAGGGGCCTGAGAATATATTTCTAGAAGTTCCCAGGTCCATAGGCATTGTTCTGTCAGTGTGACAAATGCCTGAAATAATCAGAGAGGGTTTATTTTGGCCATGGTTTCTGTCCTTGGTCCCTTAGCCCCACTGATCTGGGCTCATAGCTCAGCATGTTGTCCAGCAGGACCAGTGCAGGAGGCCTGTGCACCTAATGGGATGCCGAAGCAGAGAGACAGGAAGGAGCTGGGCTCCTGATATCCTGTATGAGGACATGCCAAAGACATCACTTCCTCCCACTAGGGCCTGCTCTAAAGCTTACCCCACCCCCCAGCTAGAACCACAGGCTTGTGACCAAATCTTCAATACACAGGGCCATTTGGGGACATTGCTCAGCTCAACAACAGTGCCAGATGATGCCAGTGTGGCCAACCTGGGACCACACTTGGGAACCAAGTCAGTAGATGATGTACACTGGTTTCTGGACTGTTGGTTCAGACCCTTCCTTCCCTCCAGAGGGCGTCTAACTGCCTGCTCCCTCCGTTTCCAAAGTGGAAGCCTGTGATGGTTTGACTGTGAATGTTCCCTCTTAAGTACTCTTCCTGTGGCTGTGGTAAACTACCCTAACAGAAGCAATTTAAGGAAGAACGGGTTTCTTTTAGCTCACAGTCCATCATGGTGGGGAAGCCAAGACAGTGGGAACTGTAAGTAGCTGGTCCCTTGCATAGGAAGAAGTCAGGGAACAGAGGTGACTGCTGCTCCAGGATCCCCACCTAGGGAAAGCTGCCTCTCACATCGGGTGTGTCCTTCCCTGCCAGGCATAACCACCTTGGGCAATCCGTCACGAGTGTGCCTAGAGGCTGGCCTCCCTCACGAGTGTGCCTAGAGGCTGGCCTCCCTCACGAGTGTGCCTAGAGGCTGGCCTCCCTCACGAGTGTGCCTAGAGGCTGGCCTCCCTCATGAGTGTGCCTAGAGGCTGGCCTCTCTCACGAGTGTGCCTAGAGGCTGGCCTCCCTCACGAGTGTGCCTAGAGGCTGGCCTCCTAGGTGATTCTAGTCAAGTTGATAACTAACACTAACTATTGCAACCCCCACGAGGGCTTGTGTTTGCACACTTGCTCCCCAGCTGGTGGCTGTTTTAAGAGGTTATAGAACCCTCGGGAGGTGGAGCCTCACTTAAGGAAGTGTGTCACTATGGACAGACCATGAGGACTATAGTTAGGCCCTCCTTCCTGCTGGCTTTCTGCCTCCTGGTCCTCTGAGAAGTGTCTGCTTCAGTCTTGCGCCACTATGGACCTCACTGCCTGAGCTGCCATGTCTCCTTCCGTGACGGACTGTGGTCCCTGAGCTGTGCACAAGGACAGACCACTCTGTCAGAGTGAGGGGAAAGCAGTGAGCTGCGCTGATCCTCTGTCCTCAGGACAACAGACCTGAGGACAGAGACGCAAAGGCAGCAGGTTTCCTTGGGTCCGTGGTCTCAGGTCACAACCGCGTGACCCCGTTGCTTCTAGGTTTGTGGCGAAGCATGACATGGAGTAGAGCTGCTCTCTCTCATGCTGACAGGGAGACGGGGAGAGAAAGGAGGAGGAGGTCTGGTAGCGACGACACCTTTCCCCTTCCCACCAATCCATCGCGCTCTGAACGCATCAGGAGATGAATCCATGAGGGAGGTCATTGCCCTGTGCGTAGTCACTGCCGAAGGCTTAGCTTTACACGTTTGCTAGAGTCAAACCACTTGCCCTCAGAGACGCCTGGTGCCCTGTACTTAAGGTCGTGAGTGCCTCTGTCCCTGAGACCACTGCAGCTGAGCATGTCCCCACAGGTCACCTTTCACAACCCCATCATTGAGCGGATCCCTAGGCTCCAAAGGCAGAAGAAAATCTTCTCCAAGCAGCAAGGTAAGGAGAGGCCCTAGAGCGCTGGGTGGGACAGCGCGGGACCCTCAGGATGTCAAGGTGGTGACCCTAGCCTTGCTATCCTAGGGAAGGCATTTCAGCGTGCCAGACAGATGAACATTGATGTGGCAACTTGGGTGCGGCTGCTCCGGAGACTTATCCCTAATGCTGTCACCACGGGCACCTTCAGTCCCAATGCATCTCCAGGTGCTGAGGTCCGGCACACTGGGTAAGGAAGGAGGATGGTCCCAGTCTAAGCTGTCCCTCCTGTTTCCGGGGTGCTAGGTCCCCAACTCATCCCCCTCCCTCTCCTGCAGAGATATATCCATGGAGAAGTTGAACCTCGGTGCTGACTCAGACAGCTCGTCCCAGAAGAGCCCATCAGGGCTGCCCTCCACCTTATGTAGCCTGGTGAGTGTCCACCTCCTCTAGGCAGGGCAGCCTAGGGAACCAGCTCATTTTTCAGAAACCTCCAGGAACTAACCAAGGATCACACAATAGGACCAGGCTTTTTGTTTGTTTGTTTGTTTGTTTGTTTGTTTGTTTGTTTGTTTTTGTTGAGTATAGTTTCGGGCTTTGAACTCTTTGAACTCCTGATCCTCCTGCCTCTGTCCCCTGAGTGCTGAGACTACCATGCCTGGCTTATAGGGTACCGATGATGAAATCCAGGGCTTTCTGCATGCTAGGCAAATAGTCTGCCAACTGAACTACATCCCAGCACCTCAGTTGTTTCTGTCCTAGCTTCAGGATGTCAGCTGGGAAGCTGGGCAAAGTGATGTGAGCACAGCATCCCAGCAAGGCGCAGCTGAGGCAGAGTGGTCGCCACAAGTTTGAGTCCAGCCTAGACTAAGTAGCAAGTTCTAGGCCAGCTTGGGCTACACACCCAGACCCTGTCTCAGAAACCAAAGCTAGGGGGATGTGAGCTTGGGGGCTAGAGATTCTCTAGCAGAGCTCTTGAACAGTGTGCTTGCAGCTCTGGGTTCCATCCCCAGACTGAAAAAGAAAAAAGAAACACAAACCGTGAGCTAGTGAGCAAAGGGCAGAAGAGGTGCCGCCTGCCTGTGATTCCTGCTCCGGGGCGTCGAGAACTCAGGTCCTCCTCAACTATGGAGCAGATTTTTGTGTGTGGGGGGGGGCATTTTTCTTTTCTTTTTGAGATTATAATTTAATTATACCAGTTCCCTCTTCCTTTTTCTCCCTCCAAGTCCTCCTGTAGACCCCTCCTTGCTCTCTTTCAAATTCATGGCCTCTTTTTTCATTAATTGCTGTTGCATGCATATATGTATGTACAAACATTTATATGTTCTTAAATACAACCTGTTCAGCCTTTATAATGTCACATATTTATATGATTTCAAGGCTGAGTGAGCATTTACTATGGGATAACCAGTTATTATACTTTTTCCTGGGGAAGACTCATTCTTTTACTCTAAGCATCCCTTAGATGCCTGTAGTTCTTTGAATAGTGTTCAGGCCTCCTGGGCTTTTCCCCATCCACTTTGGCATGTCTCGTTGTTACTGTCCTTGTTCAGCTCACAGCTGGGCAGTCATGCTGTGGAGACTTTACAGGTGTAGCTTCTGACACCTCTAGGAGACAGTCCCATAGCAAACTCCCCACCCTCTGGCTCTTAGAGTTGTTCCACCTCCTCTTCCAGAGTCCCTGAGCCTTAGGTGCAGGAGAGTTTTGTAGATGTGTCCACTGGGACTGGGCCCCACAGCTCTGGATTCTGATTGGTTGTGGTTTTCTGTAGTGGTCTCCATCTGTAGCAAAGAGAAGTTTCATTGATGAGAGGTGAGGACTGCACTCATCCGCGGGTCTAAGGACAAATGTTTAGAGTGTAGTTAGGGATTCTGCTGGTTTAGTAAATGGGCGGTTGTAGGTTCTCCTCCAAGATCCACGACTTCATTAGCCCTGGGCAGTGGGCTGGGTTTCTAGTACCCGGCGTGGTTTCCCTCTGGTTGAGTGGGTCTTTCTGTCAAAGACAAACTGTTGCTCTCTTGGTGGGGGTCACCAAAAGAAGTGGTGGTGCGGCTGTCATGACTCCTCCAGCTCTGTGGTGAGCCTGTTGAATGCTGTGTGGGTGAGTGGTTACAGCCAGGCTCCGGGGCTTTACTCTGGATCACATAGTGGGAATGTCACAGATAGAACTTGTGTGGGTTACCAGATACTCCTGTTCTTTTTTCCCTTGTCTTTGTTAGGGTTTCTATTGCTGTGAAGAGACACCATGGCCATGGCAACTCTTATAAAGGAAAACATTTCATTGGGGCAACTCACTTACGGTTCAGAGGTTCAGTCCATTATCATCATGGTGGGACATGGTGGCTTGCAGGGGACATGATGCTGGAGAAGTAGTTGAGAGTCCTATATCTTGCAGGCAACAGAAAGTGGTATGAGTATCACTCTGAGTGAAGCTTGAACAAAAGATTCTTCAAAGCCCGCCCCCACACTGACATACTTCCTCCAACAAGGCCACACCTTCTAATAGTGCCACTCACCATTTTATTTCACATTCCCTCCCACCATTTCTAGCTCTGGTAGACTATGAATCCATAGGCTGGCCCATCAATATTCAGTATTTATCTATTTTCCTCTTATATTCATTTATTTATTCATTTATTTGTTTTGGGTTTCTCTGTGTAGCCCTTACTGTCCTGGATCTCACTCTGTAGACCAAACTGGCCTTGAACTCACAGAGATTGCCTTCTCTCTCCTGAGTGCTGGTGTTAAAAGTGTGTTCCACCACACCTGGCTTCTTTTTAAAGTTTCCATCTTTCTATTTATTTTGTGTGAACGTGTGTGCACTCATGGAGGTCAGAGGACAACTTGCAGGATTCAGTTCTCTTCTTCCACATGTGGGTCCCAAGACTCAAACTCACGTTGTCATGCTTGGCAGCAAGCACCTCAGCCTCCTGGGTGCTGAGACTGTGCACCACTGTGCCTCTGGGTGCTGAGACTGTGCACCGCTGTGCCTCTGGGTGCTGAGACTGTGCACCACTGTGCCTGGCCGCTCAGCCCTCTGGGTGCTGAGACTGTGCACCACTGTGCCTGGCCGCTCAGCCCCCTGGGTGCTGAGACTGTGCACCACTGTGCCTCTGGGTGCTGAGACTGTGCACCACTGTTCCTGGCCGCTTGGCCCCCTGGGTGCTGAGACTGTGCACCGCTGTGCCCCCTGGGTGCCGAGACTGTGCACCGCTGTGCCTGGCTGTAGCACCTCCTTGTCCCCTTTTTCCATTTGGAAAGGAGGCGGAGGATGGAACCTGGGCTCCCGCATGGCTAGGCCAGTGTTGTACCACAAACTGCACCCCCAGCACCTGGTTCTCTCTCTTTCAGTGTATATGTTTGTATGCTGTTGTTTTTTGGGGGGTGCACATATGTTACACCTCACAAGTGTGGATGTCAGAGGACAACGTGCAGGAGTTGGTTCTCTCCTTTCACCGTGTGGGTGCTGGGAGCTACCTCAGGTCACCAGACTTGGTATAGTAAGCACCCTCCCTTATCTGAGCCATCGTGAAGGCTGCCCCAGGCCTGATCCTCTTCAGTTATGTGCTCATGTGGCGTGGTTAGGCTGGGATGAAGCTCTGTAGGAGAGCATTCACCTAGCAGGTGTGAGGTCCAAGGTTCCATGCCCAGCAGTATAAATCAATCAATCAATCTATCAGTCTGTCCAGGCTGAAACCAGAAAACAAAATAATCAGAAAAAAGGTATTTGAATATGAAGTATACTGGGAGGAAGATGGAGCAGAGATGGACAGGGTGTTCTGAGGAGCTCTGTTCTTCAATAAGGAGTCAGCCGATACTGCCCAGGGTCACAGAAGGAGGGAGACCTGGGCCTGTTGATGCATGCCTGGGGTCGAAGTTACCCTGCAGGCCGAGGCAGAAGGATCACAAGTCCAAGGGTAGCTTGGGCAATTTGGTAAGGGCCTGCTCAAAGAGAATGAAGAGTGCCAGGGGTAGCATGTGTGAGGGCCCAGGTTCATCCCTAGTCCTGCCAAAAAATTGTGTGAATGTGAAGGCAAAGTAATTTGAGAAGGAAAAGGTCCTGGGTAGGCGTGGGCCGGGCACAGGGAGGGGAGGGAGTAACTCGGGGCTCTGTTGGTTCTTGGGGATAGCTCTGACTTGTGGCTACTGTGACCTCTGCACCACAGAGTTCTCCAACCCATGAATCCACCACCTCTCCAGAGCTGCCTTCAGAGACCCCGGAGACCCCAGGCCCTGGCCTGTGCAGGTGATGCCCCTCCCAGCCCCCCTGCACTCCTGCCTACTCTCTGAGCTCACCAGCCCCCTTTCTCCTCAGCCCCCTGAGGAAGTCACCCCTGAAGCTTGAGGACTTCAAGTTCCTGGCAGTGCTGGGTCGGGGTCATTTTGGGAAGGTGAGGCAGGGGAAGGGCCTGGGGCTTGGTGCTCTTTCTTCAAGGGCCCAGGCTGTCCACTAAGGCCTTGTGCCCACTGTGTGCCAGGTGCTGCTGTCCGAATTCCGCTCCAGTGGGGAGCTCTTTGCCATCAAAGCCTTGAAGAAAGGTGACATTGTAGCCCGAGACGAGGTGGAGAGGTGAGGCCCTGTCCTGGCCCTTGAGGATTTCTGGGAAACAGACCAAGAGTAGTCACTGTTGAGCATCTCAGTGAGAGAGACTCAGGTGACTAGAACTTACGACCCTCTTCCCCAAGAGCAATGACTTAGGAAGTCGTTACTGTGACTCGTTTGTGCCCCTTCTCTCCTCCCCGAGTGAGCACAGTTACTGTCTTCCATTCTGCCCATGGTCTGACAGCCAGAGGTCACACAGCAGGCAGCAGGAGGTTCAGGACTCAAATGTAGGGATGTGGGACCACCTCCGTTCAGGGGTCAGGGTCCCAGGTTAAAATCATGGCTCTGCCAGCTGTGCTTCTGGATGCTGGGAAAAGCTGGCCTCCCTTCAGAAATTAGCCTCCTCATCTATCCATCAAATACCCATGGAAATGCCTTCCTTGTAGGATTGGTGGATCGAGGAAGAAGGTTTATTTAAAGTATTCTTCACAGTCCTCCATCCCTTTAGAGGCGTCAGGCTGTCCCTAGACTTCCCAGTCACCTTTGTAATAACCAGGAGCCTGATTCAAAGCTGAAATGAGTAAGAGGAGTTTATTTACTGATCTGGAGAGAAGCCGTGGTGCCTGCCTCATGGCGTTGCTGTGCTCTGGTGCTTGAGGACGTTTCTGGTTGTGTGCTCCTCTGTGGGCTGAGCTTGCAGTTCTCCCACAGAGACAGAAGCCTTTCCACACCAAAGATCAGATCCGGTTCAGTCCTAACCCAGTCCCCACCATGGACTTGGACCGCTCTGATCAGCCTGAGCCTGGGCCCTCGCCTGCTTCCCAAGACAATGCGTAGATGCTGGATGTGTAGCAACCCAGGCTGCCCAGACTGAGAGCGAGCAATGCAGTTGCCCAAAGCTGCGCAGCAATGCAGGCCTTCCAGAGACTTGCTGAGCGAGCCCCAGAGGGCATGGGCATGGGTCAGGGAGCAGCTGGGCCCTCTGACTTCTGCCTCCTGCCCAGCTTGATGTGTGAGAAGCGGATTTTGGCGGCCGTGACCAGGGCAGGACATCCCTTCCTGGTGAACCTTTTCGGCTGTTTCCAGACCCCCGAGCACGTGTGCTTTGTGATGGAGTACTCAGCGGGCGGAGACCTGATGCTGCACATCCACAGTGATGTGTTCTCAGAGCCTCGGGCTGTGTGAGTCCTTCTCCAGCACCCGCCTCTCTCCTACCCGTCCCTGGAGGCCTCGCCCTCCACTCTGCCCCGCCCCTCCACCCCGGCCCCCGCCCCTCCACCCTGCCCCGCCCCTCCACCCCGCTCCCGCCCCTCCATCCTGAGGCCTGACTCCCACACAGCTTTGGGACCCCAGGGGTTAGGGATCCTGGCTCCTGTGGAGCCAGGCTTGTGTGATGTTGTACGTCTCTGCAGCTTCTATTCGGCCTGTGTGGTGCTGGGGCTGCAGTTCCTCCATGAACACAAGATTGTCTACAGGTGTGTACATGAGCGCATGCTCTGCCCAGAGACTGGACATGCTAAGCTCTGTGTGGAGCCCCAGTCCCCACTGCCAATCATCCCTCTTTACATCCCCTGACACGCCCATTCCCCAGGGACCTGAAGTTGGACAATTTGCTCCTGGATACTGAGGGCTACGTCAAGATCGCAGACTTTGGCCTCTGCAAGGAGGGTGAGGGGCTGCAATCCCGGGATAAGAGGACTAGGGGTGGGCTACCTTCTGGTGAGGCTGTACGTAGGTGCTCAGGTGACATTTTCTTCTCGGTGGGCTTTGTCTGCAGGCACCTTCTCTCCCTAACAGCTTCAGGGTAGTTTCCCAAGTGTAGTCGCCTCCCCACCCGGGTCACTCCCACCCGGGTCACTCCCACCCGGGTCACTGATGGGGGTAGGGCCGTCTCACGCTCTACTCCCCCGACCGACCGACCACTAGTGGCTCACATGGCTTTGTGCTCCACTCCACCCAGGGATGGGCTATGGAGACCGGACCAGCACATTCTGTGGAACCCCAGAGTTCCTGGCGCCGGAGGTTCTGACAGACACGTCCTACACTAGAGCGGTGGACTGGTGGGGCCTGGGCGTGTTGCTCTATGAGATGCTGGTTGGCGAGGTGAGGCCCAGGCTGCCTTTTGTTTCTGTAGAAGGCGTGCGTGTGTCCCGGCCTGGGAGGGGAATCTGCCCCTCTGTGTCAGCTTCGCCTCTGCGATCTGTTTCTGTAACTGAAATGGGACACTTACCCCCTGCAAGCCAGCTCTGGTGCAAGGGTGCACCCCAGGGTAGGCCCTTTGTTAGCGCCGGGTGAGCTGGATTGGCTAAAAGTGGGATCTTATTCAACCTGGCTCTCTGCCCTCCAGTCTCCGTTTCCCGGGGACGACGAGGAGGAGGTCTTTGACAGCATTGTCAATGACGAGGTCCGTTATCCCCGCTTCCTGTCGGCAGAGGCCATTGGCATCATGAGAAGGGTAAGCACACCCCCACCTCCCCACCACCAAGTACAAGGTGGGCAGGAAAGGGGCTTGAGGGACGGGAATCGGATACACATTGACATGTGCGTCGTCCCACAGCTGCTGCGGAGGAACCCAGAGAGGAGGTTGGGATCCACTGAGCGAGACGCAGAAGATGTGAAAAAACAGCCTTTTTTCAGGGTGAGCAGACTCCCTCCCCACCCTGTCAGTCACCCCAAGGACCTGGATGTTTCTCCCAGTTCATCCCCACCCCAAATCTAGTTGCTCCATCTCAAGAGTTTTGTTGCTCCTCCCCGCCCCCCATCTGCCATGATTCCTCTCAGACGTTAGCTCCTTTTGTTTGCACCCCTCATTACCCCCACCCCTCACTCCCTCCGCTTCTCCATGCCCAGGGCATTCCAGGGCTATCCTGAGCTACCGCAGACTCCCTGGCTGGTCTGAGCTTCAGTCCTTCTGCACCCTGTCTGTTTCTTGCTGCTCTCCAGACTCCCCTCAGCCTCCATCATGACTCTGTCCCCCTCTCCACAGACTCTGGGCTGGGACGTCCTGCTGGCTCGTCGCCTGCCCCCACCCTTCGTGCCTACACTTTCGGGGCGCACAGATGTCAGCAACTTCGATGAGGAGTTCACTGGGGAGTCGCCCACGCTGAGCCCACCCCGGGATGCCCGGCCCCTCACAGCTGCCGAGCAGGCGGCCTTCCGGGATTTCGACTTTGTGGCAGGAGGCTACTAACCCCAAGCCCCTGCCTTGCCCAAGAGTTCTTGGTTTTTAAAAAGGCCTTTGGGGTTTACCCAATACATGCATTTTCAGCCTCTGTGTGCAGTCTGGGGTAGGGTGTGCCTGGAGCAGGTGACGAGGCAGGCCGACTCAGGGACAGAACTGTGGTGAGGCTCATTTGAAAGGTCGAGCTGGGAACATGCATTAGTGGGAAGCAGGACAGGACTCAGGGCTGTGTTGCAGAGCCTTGGGGCTGTAAGGCTGTAGTGGTACAGGGTGTGGAGACTGTTAGGACAGTTAGGGACCAAGATGAGCAGAATGGTTGCAAGAGTCTATTGTGGCGGCAGCAGAGACGGGAAGTGAATCCAAAACGTTACTGCCTTTATGGGCAGCTCCAATCTCAGCACTAAGGACTCAGCATTGTGCGCATGCTATTGGAGCTGCTGACCTGGGGACCCATCCCACCTCTGATATTTGGAACGTCCTGTGTGTCTGCGCCATCGCGTGGCCAACGTTAGAATTGTACTCGTCTGGGTGGAGCCTCTTGCACCAATGTGCTGTCAGTGTGTGCTGCCGCCCCACAGGACGCATCGCCCATGGCACGCTGTGTTTGAGGCTCCCTATACCCTTGAGGCCTGCGCAGTGGTTTGGCTTAGCTTCTGGGCACGTTCAGAGGTGGCTGAAGCCACTGTGCCTGGAGCTACGCAGTGAACTGGCTTCCCAGGCACTCTTGGTTAGGCCCAGCTCCGTTGGGCCATCCTTAGCACCAGCCCTCAGGGGTAGGAGGCGAAGCAGCTGGCGCAGCACGGCCTGGCGCAGCAGGATGTACACCCATGGGTCCAGGATCTGGTTCCACGACGCGAGGCGCACAGCCAGAAAGAGCGGCCGCTGCAGGGAGCTAGAATTCCAGCCCCCGACGGCCAACACCACCAACACCTGCGAGAAAAGCAGGTGTGAGCAGTGGAGCCCGTGTGAGAGGAGGGGTGGGGTGTAAGGTTAGGATACCGGGGTGGGCTATGCAGGGCAAATACTGTGTGGGAAGGAGAGCGACTAGGCAGAGATCGTCAGTGAGTGCGGAGTCTGGCTAGAGAAGCCCCATTATACCAGCACACAGGACAGAAGAAAGGTCAAAAAGCTGGGGAGGAAGAAGGCTAGGAAGGAAGGAAGGAAGTGGAAGGACGAATTGGACAGGCTTGAGTGGGTGGGAGTAAGTTACAGCGATACAGAGGGCAAAGGTAGAGCCCGGGCTAGCAGAGGGAAAAGACAAACGGTTGGCTTTTTGTGCTGGCAGGGTCTTAAGGGGGCGGAGCCCAGGAGGGGGCAGGAAGGAGTGTGGCTTGAGGAGCGGTTGCGCCCCTCACCAGCAGAGGGCTCCAGCAGATGCACGACACCACCATGATGCCCACGAGCTGGCCCACCATCTCCACGTCGTGTGCGCGAACCCTGCGCGCCGAGCTGCCGCCCCGGGAGCTGCGGAGGGTGGCGGAGGCTGAAGCGATGGAAGAGGCAGACGAGGTGGAGGCCAAGCGGGGTCCACGGGACCCCCAGCGCCGGCGATCATCGGGACCTGTGGTCTCGCGGAGACGTCGAGAGCGGCGACGCCTCCAGCGGGCTCGCAGGAGCGCCAGGCCGCTGAGTGTATTGCACACAAGTGCCGCGAGGAGCGCGGCCAGGCCGAGGCCGGCGAAGAGGCCGGCGAGCAATGCCTGGCGCCAACCTCCAGGAGGCCCAAGGCTAATGAAACACCAGGTGCCAGGGTACTGTAGCTCGTAGCGACCCACATGTGCTAGCGGCAGCAGCGCCACAGCCAAAGCCATGGCGGCCAGCGTGGCCAGTGCCAGGCGTGCGTGGGCCACCGACACGCGCGCCGCGTGGAGCAGCGGCTGTGTGACACCCACGCAGCGCTCCACGGCCATGCCGCAGCCAAGCAAAAGTGGGCACAGGCCGAAGAAGACCATGCAGCCTCCCAAGAAATGACAGGCCCCGCCAGCAGGTGAACGTCCCGCAGCATACAGGCGAAGCACCAGCGCGCCCGGGATCACATGGCCTGCCAGGTCGATGGCCAGCAGGCTGGCAACGAACAACAAAAAGGTGGCAGCTGAGTGGCGCCGCCGCAGACGACCTGCAGCTTGTGCCAGCAGCGCCAGCGCCAGCACGTTGGACACTGCACCCAGGGTCATGGAGAAGATAGGCAGCGCTGGTGATGTGCCGGAATCGCCTACTGGTAGCACCGCAGACGTGTTGGGGACCCTGGGTGTTGCACACGTTGCCTCGTCCACTAGGCTCGCGTTAAGCCCGCAGGGGCTCATATCAGTGGCCAAGAGGGCTAAGTAGATAAGAGGAGGGTGCAGTGAGGCTAGTGTCCCACCACCCATCACCAGGATCCATGTAACAATGTGGCCTCTGTGCCCAGGGCACCTCCACAGGACCCTGGCTGCTCCATTTCAGATCCCACTTCACCTTTCACAGCTCCATCCCTTGTGCCTGACCTCACTGCCCCGACATCGACAGACAGACAGACGTGGCAGAGGTCCTCAGTGTCTGTCCTTGTCTCCACCCCCCACCTCCTAGCACATCAGATTCCTGGTCCATGGCCCCATGGAATAGATCCTGACCCACTTTTGATCCCAACTCCAACCCTCACCGTGTCTGCCACCCCTTCCTTTTTTTGTAAGTCTCCTTGGCTGGCCCCAGAACTGGCCGTGTAGACTATGCTGGCGTTAAACTTAAAGCGATTCCCCCTACCTATGCCTCCTGTGTCCTGGGATTAAAGGTTCACACCACCATAACCAGCTGTTGGTCACCTTTTAATCCTACCCTTGATGTCCCATGTCCCAACAGCTCCATTACTATAGCCCGTCTTTTCCAATGTCCCTGCCTCCAGAGACCACTGTTGGTCTCCAGTTTCATCTCTCCCCGAACAAGCCATCTCCGTACTTAAAGACTAATTTCTGTGCCCCAAGGTTGCTATCCCTGTAGTGCATCCTCTTGCCTCCATGGTCTGTCCTCAGACCCCTGCTTCCATGGACCTATCTCTGATCTCTTCGGTGCTCTTGGACTCCAAAGACCCACCTCTCTCCCCAGAGTCCCATGTCTGTTGCCAGAGTTACACCTGTCTCCATGGCAATCTCCGCAGTATGTCATTGCCTCATTCAGATGCCCACCCCATACTCCTACGTGAACCAGCCTCTGGCTCGTTCTTCGTTTTCTAGTTGAGAGGGCTAAAGCAGACCTAAGGGATAGGCAGCCAGCCTTGGGCTGAGAGCCATGAACACAGTGAGCCCAGGATGGCCATAGCCCATCTTTAATGCTTTCCTTTTCCCTGCCTGTGGACCCTCAAGTCCCAACTCCTTACCCAGTGCTGCTCAGGATGCAGGGTCCCCATGGCCCGGAACTAGGATCCTGCTGCCCGCGCCAGCTGCTCCCTGGCTCCCGGCAGGCCGCTCCCTCTTCCTGGGGCGGCTCCTCGGCTCTGTGCCGCCTCCACCCGCACCCCACTGGCCTCCAGGGCCGCTCCACCCTATGCATGTCTGCCCGCTAGGGCTGGGAGCCTTGAGTGGGAGAAACCTCTGCTGCTGGCAATGGTCAGGGCCACTTGGGATTAGCTTCTTCCTGCCAGGGACTGAGGTTCTCTGAATTGGTCTGGTGTCTGTGACCCCCTCCTCTCATCAGGGCAGAAGCAAACCCCCACACCCTCACCCGGGCCTCTTGCCTGCCTCATTAATAAAGTGGATAAAATCTAAACACTGGAAAATGTGAGCATCGCCTGGGGCAGGCTGGGAGGTCTACGCACTCTCATGGGGGTGGGGTGCTGTCCCCGTTGGGCTTGAGGATTTTGGAGCTGGCTGTGTGACGGGACCTGGCAATGTTGCCTGCCCTTAAGCCTTTGTGGATGTCACAGTGGGGGCGGAGGTGAGCAACCCAGACCAGGGCAACAGGGAGTCATCCTAGAAGAAAGAGAGAGGGCTGATCTGCTCTGAGGAGCCAGGCTAGCATCTGCACCCTGTCTTAAGGTGGAGTAGGCAGTTCTTAGGGCACCTGAGCCACATCCTGCACCCACAGCTACAGCCTCACTTCACGTCTTGAGAAGGGGAACATGCAGTCACTGTCAGGTCAGTCATGAGGGCAAGTAAACACTGGATAGCTCCCACCAATGCTGACTTTAATATCCACTCCTTTAATGTTCCCAAATACCGACCCCTTGAAACTGATGCTCGCTCACACCTTAGCATAGGGTGTAAATCTCACTTGGCATTGTAAGTCTATTGCAGTCCTGGAGCACACTTCCTGGAGATATTCCCCCAAACCAATGCCCATGGGCACCCAGACCTTGTCCCACCTGAGCCACATAATCACGTCTCTAGACACTCTTTAAGACCTAGCTGTTTACCCTGACCCCCAAATAAGGATACACCTGAGACCTATGTACACATTGGGCACCCCACAGCTCCCTGAAACTCAGAGGACCCAATGCTTACCCATAGTTAGTCACAACCCTGGTTCAGCGTGGTTACCAACCACCCACTACTCATAGTTCCACTCAACAAAGCCACACATTCCCAGGGGCTCCCATCAGACTTGCAGGACCCCAAAGGAGGACTTGAGGCGTAACTCAGTGATAGAGCGCATTCCTAGCACGTATGAGGCCATGGGTTCCACCGTAAGTACTGAAAAACGACCTCAGTGATCAGGGAACGCAAGTCATCCCGACAGAGGCTGTCCATAGGGCTCATGCACATAAATGTCTGGTATCCAGAGCACTCATCTCCTGCCTGGAATCAGGGACCAGGCCTGCTCAGCCTTCCTGCAGTGAGTCTCCGCTGCGCTCACCCCCAAACATTCCTCCTGGGCGCTGGAGAGGGACCTCTGGCCTGGCTTCTCTTGCTCTAACTGCCTCCGTTCTCTCCAGGTCTGGCCAGGGTCCCACCCCACCCTTTCCTTGATCTCCCTAAATCCTAGGATGAAATGGACTGTCAAAACAAGCTTGGCAGGTTTATATCCCTGTGAAGCATTGTGCCATGGATGCCTGTGCCCAAAGTACAACCAGCCTCAACCAGGGTACCGCAATAGGTACTACACGGAGGCGCTGACTGTGCCTCCTCGTACGAGAGGGGCATGTGAGGCCTTGGTGAGTGGGGAACCAGGTCTGAACCTCAAGTAAGCCAGAATCTCCACCACTGCCTGGAAGCTAGATGGCCTCGAGCCAGGGGGAGGGGGCAGTGGGCCGGCCAACTCCTAATTCAATTTGGATCCAGGAGATAGATTTCAGCTGCTGCATTCTTTCCCTGGCCACCCCTCCTATCCCAAAGCCAAACAGCTCCCAGAGGAGTCTCTACATCCAGAGTGAGGGTACAGGGCCACCGCCTTGCTCACCCCTCCTCTGGCATTGGCTAAGGGAGATGCCGAAGGACCAGAGTTCATAGCAGTGTCCACTCAATGGAAGGTAACAGAACCCAACTTAGAGGACTCCTCTCAGGTGGGAGATGCCAAACGGGATGGTTTTATTGCCTTTACTAGGGGGGCTGTGCCCCCTTTCTACATTTCTGGTGTCAAGAAAGTTGGGAGAGTTAGGCGTGGTGGTGCACACCTTTAATCCCAGCACTGGCAATGTAGATGCAGGCAGATCTCTGTGAGCTGGAGGTTAGCCTGATCTACATAGTGAGTTCCAGGACAGCCAGGGCTACATAGTGAGATTTTGTCTTGAAAAAAACAAAGCAAAAAAGTAAAGTAGGGAAGTCATGACCCCAAACAGAACTGAGGTCCAGGGAGACAGAGGAGCAGTTTGCCAGCCGACGGTGGAAAGTGTCAGGGACAGAGGTGGCTGCCCAGTGCTGGTCCCTCCCCACGCGCTTACTCTACTGAGGTAGGTGGGGACCCGGCAGGGGTTGGCCGGGGACCCTAACCAGGCTGGGCACCGTGGTGACAGAGTGGGTCAGGGCCACTTCTACCCCGTGCCATCCCCAGGCTGCTGCGTTACGTGCCTAAGCTGGATGCTCAGGTCGTGGCTGTGGCACCCCTTCTGGAGGCCCCAGCCAGGCCACGCCCACGTTATCTCAAGGTCCAGGTCATTTCCAGTCTTAGTAGCGGCCAACCTTGGCATCCCCGATGGCTCCCCAGACGTCAAAGACGAATTCGTCTGGGAATGCAAAGTCACCAAGCCGTTCATCCAGAGCCTCTGCCAGTTCATCTGGGTTCCTCTTGTCCTTTCCCAGCTCCACCATGGTGGCAGCTGTCAGGGAGGAGAAAGATGGAGACACAGACGGTATGAGGGACGAAGGGTGCCACTTCACCTCAGCCTGGGTGAGCCCTGAAGCCTGTTCCTACCTCCCAGGCATCGGGGGCCCCACTCACCGAGTTCTGTGTCTCTGATCCCCATGTAGCTCTCTAGCAGGTCATCCACTTTCTCAATGGCCTTTTCCTCAAAGGCCGATGGCTGTGGAGGCGGGGACAAGACAGCTGTACAGCAGTGTCAACAGAACTGCTGTGAGGCACAGCGAGCGTCTACAGTGCTGGGCACAGTACCCAGCCCCATGCAGGCCAGGCAACAGCTCTGCCAATGAGCTGCACCCCAGCTGTGTTCTACGTTTACTGACTGTATGTGCAGCAGTGTTTTGCCTGCATGCATGCATGTGTACTATGTGTGTGTCCATGGAGGTCAGAAGAGGACACTGGATGCCCTGGAGCTGGAGTTAATGGGTGGTTGTGAGCCACCTACTGTGGGTGCTGGGAACTGAACCTGGGTCCTCTGCAAGAGCAACATGTGCTCTAAACTGCTAAGCCATCTTCCCAGTCCCAACATTCAGATATTACTATTCTTATTTTGAGACATTTTCTACATTGCTCAAACTGGCTTCGAACACTAAACCCTCCTGGCTCGGCTTCCCAGGTCTCTAGGATTACAGGTGCCATGCCCACGCTGGGCCGGCCGGCTTCCAAACATTTTCCTTTTGGTGACAAGCTCTTGTGGTTTTTGTCTGTGTTACCAATGTCCCCTCTGATAAGGGGTACTAAGACTTCTATTTTACAGGCAGGAAGACCAAGTCTCACTTGTCCACGGAAGGTCCCAAAGCTGGGAGGAGGAGACCTAAGCAGGTGTCCAGAGACCTTCAGGTAATGGGAACACTGTCACTGGCCAAAGGTGGCCCACTTACCAGATCCTCCACTGTGGCAGGGCCCCGGGATCGCAGCCTGAGGGTCCCTCGGCCAGTGCCCAGTTGTGGGCCCGAGCCAGGGTGGCCACCCGCTGAACGCTGGCTGATCATATCTACGGGAATTTCAGCAGTCAGTAGAGCACAGGGCAGCTAGGCTTACACAGCCCCTCTCACCATATCCGAGTTCTGCCAGATTCCAGGACAGGACTTGGCATGAATGGAGAGGGCAGCGGGGGTCAAGCATAAAGAAGCGAGAGAAGAGAATCAAGGGCAGCTTCTACTTCTACTTGAAGGGGCAAGAGCTGGGAAGGGGTGGGTACAACTGCTGGGTCCCAGATCAGTCCTATCTACCCACACCAGGGGCGCCTCAGGCCAATTCCTTAGAGTTAGTGAAGCCAGGTAGAAACGGGGGCAGGACATGGGAGTTCCACAGGGCAGCCAAGCCTCACTTCTCCAGGCTGAGGGGGCTGGCCAGGGTTGGGGGCACTTGGCTGGGCTAATAGCTCCTGGAAGTTAGGTGTGGGGGCAACTTCCTTCAGGCCAGGCTGCCAGCCAGCACCCAAGTCTAGGGTAGGGTGGGGCTGTCTCCACTTTGTATTGCAGGCTTGGGTGCCACCTGCTGGTGTTTCCCAGTACTGCAAACCACATTTTCAAGAGTTCAAGGTCATCCCAGTGGGTGGTCCAAGAACTGCTCACCAAAGGCTTTCCGAGGCTCTGTGAGTTTGAGGGTGAAGGTGCGGCCTCGGGGCAGCTCCTTGAGGAGCCTGGCAACTTCATAGTGCCGACAGCCCAGCAGGCTCTGCCCGTTGATGGCTTCAATCATGTCACCCACGCTGATGAGCTGGATGTGGTCTATCACACTGCCTTCCTTGATGCGCTGTGGAGGGGCAGGCATCAGCCCTGGAAGCTCCACTTTAGGTCCCATGACAGACCCTGACCACTGACTAAGGGTGTGCCACCCACCCGGGCACCTTAATGAAGGCATAGCCGGCCCCATTGTCGGTGATGGTGAGCCCCAGCGCCTCCTCAGACTTGAACACTTCCACCTCTTTGCGCTGCCCCTTGACGTGGGCAAAGATGAAGTCCTCCAGTCCGATCTGGCCCCCTAGGAGCTTGTCCATATCCACTTTATGGGTGTTGAGGGTGCAGAACATCACCTGCAGAGGTGGGGCGAGATGCTCATCCCCCTCCTCCGGGGGGTCCCCTTTCCTAACACTTGGGAGAGGAGGGGAGTTCGGAAAAGATACCTATCCCAGGGCTTGGTGATACCCAGAGCCAGGGCAAGGTCCACTAGTACATCAAATGTTATGGGTAGGATCTCTGACCTGGTAAGAACTCAGTACTAGCCTGGTACACAGTGAGCACTCAATAAATGCTGAGGAATGAATGAAGGAGTCTAGATTCCCACCCAGCCTTCCACCTGCCTCCACTCGATGCTCAGCCCCACTGTTACCCTCACTGTGGCTTCTCTGCTTCTGTCTTGGGGTCATGCCTCCAGTGCATCATGGAGAAATATGAGCAACTCCCATAGTGCTCTAGGGCACAGGCCTCCTAATGCCTCATAGAAATCCAGCTCCCACCTGTGGCCATCAATCCCCCGCAACCTACCAGGCTACTCCAGACATGATGGGAAATCAGCACCTGCACCTCCTGCCCCCCACAACCTACTAGGTTACGAGCCTCTCAAGGCCTGATGGGAAACCCATCCCCATATACCTACTGGAGTACAAGTCTCTCAAGGCCAGATAGGAACTCAGGATCCTGCTGCAGCCAGACCTCCTAGATTCAGGGGCTGCCTGCCAGCAGGGAACATGAGCACCTGAGCCCTGGCTCACAAGAATGCAAGTCCAGGCCTGTGGCTTGCTCTCAGGGGACCCTGGCCCCACTGGTACCTCAGCAGCTGGTAGTCGGAAGGCCTCAGCGATCTTGCCATACAGCTCCTTGACATTGGTGAAGCCCTCGATGCGGCCCGTGGGGCTACCGTGGGCCAGCTGGGTGTGGAATACAAGGCGAGGGCGGAGGGCAGCAGGAGGTGGGGGCAAGCCCATCTGGGATTCCCCTGCTCCACTTCCACCCAGGGGCCCGGGTTCCCCGACTCCCAGTCCGCTCCGGCCTGGCTCCGCCTCTTCATTTTCCACCAGAGGTGGTGCCTTTTTCCGCCGCCCCAGTCCCAGTGGCATGAGCAGCCGGAAGTGGGGACTCGGCCAGGAGACCTGCAGAAAGAGAGTTGGGCTTCATGCTCTGAGTGACAGCCTTGGGTGCCACCACAGGACACCAACACCAACCGTGTCCTGTTTTGCAGAGCAGGCATCCTTAACCCAGGGGCCTGGTGCAGGCTGGTGCTCCCCCACTGAGCTTTAAACCAGCCCTGATGATGTGACTCTGGGGTCCCAGGCACAGGGCTCCGGGCACCTCCAGAACCCTGTCACACCGGTGTTGTGCCTGCATCTGCTGAAGGTGTACTTCTTTTCCCCACACTTAGCTAGCCTGGGCTGCAGGGCTGCGGCCCCTCCCCTGCACCAGAATCAGCTCTACAGACCCAAACCTATGGAAACGCTTGATCCACTGCATTATCTAAGGGGTAATAACAAAAAACCTGTCCATGTTCAGCACAGGTGCAAGGCTCTCCCCGAATCCACCAATTCTCCTTCCTCCCTCCATACTGGGGTTAGATTTTGGCCGCACACCTGTATACCCACGCTACATGCCTAGACTGCTTCTTTTTATTTTGAGACACTTATCTCTTAGTTGCTCAGGTGATCCTTGAACCTGCAATCTTCCTGCCCAGCCTCCAGAGTGCCTGGGATTACAGGCCTAGGCCAGCACGTCTGCCTGGCCCGAGTGTGCTCCATCTGCAGTGGACTCGAGCTGGGCATCCACCACAAATGGGAAGGTAAAGAAGGGGCTGACTCTACGTAGAACCCAGATGCTGGGGTGCAGTTCAGTGGAGGATCACAGGCTAATAAAGCCCCAGGTCTCATCCCAGCACCAGACTGAGGCTTCACCCCCACAGCAGTAATCACAACAGCTGACACCTAATACAGCCCCACACTACCTGCTGTGACCTCATTCAATCCTCATTCCTTGAGAGCTCCTTAATGCCTCCTGCTCTAGCCACGCCCACTTAAACAGATAAGTGAAGGGAGGACACAGTGCTGGTACCTCCCTTGGTTTTTCATTTCTCTGAGACAGGGTCTCACTCTATAGTCCAGGCTGGCCTAGAACTCACAACATCCTGCTCTCAGCTTCTCAAGTGCTGGAAGACAGATGGACACCACCACATTCAGCTTCCTTTCATTTTTCTATCATCTGCGATTATTAATGCTATGTGCAAAAAAACTTCTTCATCTTTGGCTGGGGAGACGACTCAGTCAGCAAAGTGCTTCTAAGCAATGGAGTTCGATCCCCAGAATTTACATAAAACTCAGGTATGGTAACATGCACTTGCAATCCCAGAGCTGGAGAGAGGATCCTCAGTGTTCAAACCAGCCTAACCTCCTTGGTGAGTCCCAGGTGAGAGCCTGTTTCAAACACCAAGGTGGGAGGGAGACTGGCAAGATGGCTTGGTGGGCAAAAGCAGTTGGCATTGGGCCGCAGTTTGGTCCCCTGGACCCACATGGTAGGAGATGCAGGTCAGCATCTGACCCTCAGGTGTAACTGTTCCTTATGTGCCTACACACATGCATATGCACATGGAAGAAACACTACATCAGTAATAAAGCACACCGCAGAGGAGACAAACCCTGAGGACAGGGCAGGCTGATGACTAGCTCCGCCAATGAGTTCTAAGAGGAAGTAACATGTGACACATCCCCACAGAAACATAACTACTGCAGCAAAATTCTCCCGAGCAATATAGCTCCTGGACAGCAGGACCAGCAACGGCTGACGTGGTGGTAACGTCACCAGGCTGGATGGGTCTTTAGTGACAGCAAGTGTGGTGGTCTGAATGAGAAGGCTCCCATAAGCTCACACATTTGAATGTTTGGTCCTTGGCTGACAGGACTGTTTTGAGAAGGATTAGGTGTGACCTCGTGGAGCAATGTGTTTAGAGGGTAGGCTTTGAGGTGTCAAACACCCATGCCAGGCCCAGTCTCTTTCTCTCTGCCTCTGAACAGAATATGCTCCGGCACCATGCCAGTCAGCCTGCCAGCCTGCTGCCATGCTCTCTGCCACGATGCCCATGGACTTGCCCTCTGAAACTGTAAGCAGCCCTTAAATAGTGCTTGCTCTGGTAAGCTGCCTTGGTCACGGTGTCTCCTCACAGCAGCAGAACAGTGACTAAGACAGCAGGTATGGATTCTGACAAGGTGCAATGGATGTGCCACAAGAGCATAATAAGCACCAGCCAGGCACAGGGGTGCAGCATGGATTCAGACTGAGGTGGGACTCAGCCTGAGGCCAGGCTGGAGTACAAGGTGACTGCTGTCTGAAAAGCAAGGACCAGGGAGTTTAGCGAGTAAAGCTCAGTGTAAGTATGAAGACCTAAGTTCAAATCCCCAGAACCCACATAGCAACAGATGTGATAATCCCAGCGTTCTTACAGGAGAGGTGGAGACAGAGGGTTGAGAAGTTTATGGGCCAGCTAGTCTGGTATGTGGACTCTGCCTCCACCAAGGTGAAAACTGAGGACCGAGGTTTTCCTCTGACCTCCACATAGGTGCCAGGGCACACACGTGCCTGTGTCGGGTCAGGTCAGGTCAGACTTAGTAGCAAACACCTCTACCTGCTTAGCATAAAAGTGGCCCTGTACCTGTTTTCATCCTTTTAAGAACATATTGTACATACACGCACATGTGTGAAGGTGAGTACTCAGAAGGCAGAGGCAGGTGGATCTATGTGACTTCAGGGCCAGCCTGATCTTCTAGAGTTCCAACCACAGCTGTATAGAGAAATCCTGTCTCTCTACCCTACCCCTGGCAAAAGAAGTGTGGGCCACCATGTTTATTTTTTAGTATGTGTGTGTCCCTGTGCTCAGGTCAAAGGATGCCACGTGGTATTCTCTATCACTTCCCACCTATTCCTTTTTCTTTTTTCTTTGGCTAGTCTGGCCGCCATCAAGCCGCAGCAATACTGGTCCCGGGATCAGAACTCCAGTCTTCACACTCAAGCGACAGCTATCCATCTCTCCAGCCCCTCCCCCTTTCCTTCTTTCTCCCTCCCTCTTGCAAACAAACTATCTGGGGTAGTACTATATTCATGCACTTGTTTTATTCATTTTTACTTATTGATTTGATTGTTTTGCTTTTCTTTTTTCTTTTGGTTTTTCAAGACAGGGTTCTGTATAACAGTTCTGGCTGTCCTGGAACTCACTTCATAGACCAGACTGGCCTCAAACTCACAGAGATCCACCTGCCTCTGCCCTTCTCAGTGCTGGGATCAAAGACATACATGTACCACCACTACCCAGCTTTATTTTATTTTGAGTCAGGGTCTTGCTTTATTGTCCAGCTTAGTCTTGAGTTCCTGGTCCAGTGATCCTCCTGCCTCAGCCTACAAGCAGCGTCTGCCACCATGCTTGGGCCTCTTCTATTTTATGAACCAGACCCCTGACTAGGAACACCACACCCAGTTGCAGGTTGTTTACTATGCTGCAGACACAGTGGGTATTAAGGTGGCCAATGGGGTGAACCCCTACCCACGGCTGCCTGCTGAGCTGTCGTCCGTGTGTCGTCCCCCCCCCCCCCCCCCCCCCGTGCCCTGTGCCTCTGGAAGAAAGCTATCTTTCTGATTACTTACAAGAGGTGCAATAAGCCAGCTGGAGCTGACGTCCACTGAGAACAGTGCAGTGCTGGAGCAGGGAACGCGGCCCAGCAGCAGTGAAAGAAGCTTGGCATGCGAGAAGCCCTGGTCCATCTTTAGAACACCCCCTCCTTGACCTCCCCCACACAAACATCTGTGCTAAGAATGTCCTAGGTAGATGGGAACAGTACAAAGGCCCCGAGGTAAAGTAGTTCACACTCAGCACATCTTTAAGTGTGGCTGGAGGGAGTGGGGGAGGGAGAAGGAGGCAGAGCCTTCTTTCTGGTAGCGCTGGGATGGAACCAGGCCTCTGCACACAGGTAAACAATTACTGAACCACACCCAGCCCGACTTCATTTTCAAGTCACATGTCCAAAGCAAAAAACGCCACATGCTCCCTCAAGGGTGTCTGATTTGTTATCCCTTGAGGAAGCTCCTTGGCCTTGACAACTAGCCACAGTGACATTTTACCCACCTCACCGGGGATCATGTAGCCCAGGCTGGCCTCAGACTTGTGACCCTCCTGAGTGCGGGAACACAGGTGCACATCAGCACACCTGGCTCGGTCCACCTCATCATTTCGAGGCAGGGTCACACCAAGTGGCCCAGGCTTGCCTTCCACTCCTGACCATCTTCTTCAGTTTCCCATGCCCTAGGGACTTCTCGTGCTCTGCAGACTCCCCCACATCTTCCTGAGAGGGTTCCCTGGTCAACCCGCCATGCGGTCCTCTTCTGACCCACAATGCTCCATTCCCACCCCACCCACCTACACTACAGCTGCCTCTGCTTTTCAGGCACCCTTTACCCTGCAGTTTCCTGTCAAGACAGCAGCCACAATGACCCTCAAGTCACTTCATTCTCTGCTCTGCTCTCCCAGGAATCCCACTGTCACCCCCGACTTTTCGGCCCCACACCTGACTTTATAGCTCCTTCCCATCAGCCACTGGGGCCTCCTCCATGGATCACAGTGAGGCCAGGGCTGCCTCAGGCCTTTGCACTGCTCCTCTCTGTACCCTCCTCACCTCCTTCAGCTGGCAGGGTATCTTAGGTCTTTGTCCTCTGTCTGCTGAGGGGAGAGATCTGTGTGTCACCAATGGCCACCCCTCAGTGTGTGGAACAGTGGCGGCACTGAGCAGCCACAGATAAGCCACGTTGATGGGTGAGTGTCCTGTGTGGCTGAGGCAGGAAGGCAGAACGGGCCATCTCCCAGGGGCGCAGAAGCCCCACCCATGGCCCTCACCTGTTCCGGGCGCTGCTGGGCAGGGAGACACCACCTGACTTCTCGCTGCAGGCTGCTTTTGCACTTGCCTGAGTCAATGGTGCCAAGCCCCTTCTACACACTTGTGGCGCTCCTGATGGGCTTTTCAGTGGGCGGCCTGTTGCTAACCTGTGTCGTTCACACTTACTGTCTGTCTGTCTGCACACTCAGTGTGTGTGTCAGCCTGAGAACACGCCTGAGTCACTTTGCCTCCACCGTGTGGGTCCTGGAGGGCAAAGCCAGCTCTTCAGGTTTGGGGGCAGCGCCTTAGCCACGGAGCCACCCCACCTTCTAAAAGACTGTATTTTGTATTACGTGTATAGGAAGGAGCCTGCAGAGGACAAAGGCACCGATCCCTTCAGTATGGAGTTACAAGCAGTCGCAAGCTACCCATGGGTGCTGGGAACCAAACTCAGGTCCTCCAGAAGAGCAGCAAGCACAGCCATGTCTCCAGCCCTTACCGTGCTCCATGGGCATGTGCTCATTCATGCCCACAGAGGTGTGGCATGTGGAGGGTAGAGGTCAACCTTGGGTATTGGCCCTCAAGTGTCATCATTTGACTTAAAAAAAGACAAAAACACCAATTCCTGGGGCTGGAGAGGTGGCCCAATGGTTACAGCACTGCCTGCTCTTCCAAAAAACCTGGGCTTGGGCTAGAACCCCTGGGCGGTGGTGGCGCACACCTTTAATCCCAGCACTTGAGAGGCAGAGGCAGGTGGATCTCTGTGAGTTCCAGGCCAGCCTGGTCTACAGAGTGAGTTTCAGGAAAGGCACAAAGCTACACAGAGAAACCGTCTCAGAAAAAACAAAACAAAAAACAAAACAAAACAAAACAAAAACCACAAAGCAATCGAATGCCAGAACCCACATGAAGCTGACAACTGACTTCAGCTCTAGCTCCAGGGAGGACCTGACACGCTCCTCTGCCCTGTGTGCGCAGACATGCATGCAAGCAAATATTCAAACACATAAAATAAAAATAAAAATATTTACTTTGAGGCTGGGCTGGCCAACATAAGTCCTAGGACAACCAGAGCTACATAATGAGACCCCATCTCAAAGAGAAAAAGTCACGTCTGTTTATTGTGTGCATGCGTGTTGCCAGTGTGCAGAGGTTGTGGGAGTCAGTCCTTTGCTTCCACCATGTGGGTCTGGGGATCAGACTCAGGTCACGGCTTGGTGGCACCTTTATTCTGCTCAGCCATCTCCCCAGTGCGCCACCCCTTCTGTACTGGGAATTGAACTCAGGGCCTCATATATGCTAGGCAAAGGCTCTACCACTAAGTTATATCCCATTTCCCCAGCCCCACTGTGTCTTTTTGAGACGAGGTGTCTCCTGGGCCCGAGCTCTCCAATTAGGCCGGCCGGCCAATGAGCCCCATAGGCCTTCCTGTTCATGTCCCCTGTGCTGGGGTAACAAGGCAAGCCACCATGCCCAGCATTTTCAAGTGGGTTCTGACTGTCAAATTCAGCCCTTTACCGAGTGAGCCATCTCCACAGTCTGCATGGCCCTTGCATGGTTTTCTTTTGCTTTGCTTTTCTGAGGAGGGTCTCCTAGTGCAATACAGAATGGCCTCAAACTGAAGATCTTCCTGCCTCCACCTCCCATGTCCCGGGATAATAGGCCTGCTCCACACCTGGCTGGCTGCCTTTACTTGGATGACCTTTTTATTATTGATTTGTGAGAACTCTTTATATATTCTGGGCACTAGTCTTTTCCTGGTTCCTTCATCTCGCTGCCCACAGTTCTGTATGCTAGTATACTACAGTCACTCACTGGCTATTTGACAAAGGTAAACTGAAATGAATTACATAAACTGTCCTCTAAAATTATGTCACCACACTCAATAGTGGAGAGCAGCAGCGGTGGCGGGGGCCTCCTTGGGACACTCTTTTGATCATCATTCCTTGCTTTGTTTTTCCTTTGAGGCAGGGTTTCTCTGTGTAGCCCTGGCTGTCCCAGAACTTGCTCTGTAGACAAGGCTGGCCTTGAACTCCAAGATGTGCCTGCCTATGACTCCTGAATGCTGGGATTAAAGGTGTGCACCATCACTGCCCAGTTTAGGCCAAGTGTCTTAACCACTCTGAGCTCAAAGGAAACCATATATGTGCCTGGGACAACTCTCAGAACACCATTGGAGGTGTGTAAGTACATGTGTGTGCCTGGGACAGCTCTCAGAACACTATTGGGGGTGTGTGAGTACATGTGTGTGCCTGGGACAGCTCTCAGAACACTATGGGGGGTGTGTAAGTGCATGTGTGTGCCTGGGACAGCTCTCAGAACACTACTGAGGGTGTGTAAGTGCATGTGTGTGCCTGGGACAGCTCTCAGAACACTATTGGGGGTATGTAAGTGTTGATGCTCCGCCTTTCCTCCCTGTCTTGGAACCCCACACCCCAGCCTCCTCTCTGTCTCTTCACATGTTCACGACTCTGCTTTATCTACTTTTGTGTGCCCTTTGGTAAGCAACACAGGCCATTGAGGAAAAATGAGTGACTAGTAAATCAGTGCCACAGACCAAGACAGTATGGCGGCCTGGTCAAGTTCCACCCTTGACACTCACCAGTGACACAGACAAAGCCAAGTGCTTAGCTTTATGAGGTCCCAGTTTCCTCATCTGAAAATCTGGCAGAGTTCACGTCTCTCGGGGTACTTACGTGTGGGGTACTCCACAGACTGTGCTGCATGTGACCTGCTCGGTACTTTAGTGTACCACGTCAGGAAGTGTTCTTTGCAGTCATGGACACAGAAGCTAGAGGCTTTCATCTGCTAGGAAGGCACTGCACTGCTGACCTCACCCTCCCTGCTGGATTCTCGGCAGGGCTAAACTGACCCACACCTCCAGACTGCCCCAGTCTGTATTACTGTCACATCTTCCTTCCCTGGCCCAGGAGCAACCCAGTTCCTCTGCCTGGCAAGGCCTATTCCTGACTTCTCCAGGCAGCTGGCTTGCCCAGCCCATGGGAGTTGCTCCACAGGACTCAGGCCTATGAACTTAACTGTATGCTACCCTAACAGAGCTCATCTCCCAATGTCCCGGCTGTTATTTATCATTGTGTCTCTATTTCTTAAGTTATTTTATTTTTATTCTGTGTGCATGTCCACCTGTGCCCCACTTGGGTGCCTGGTGCCCGAAGAGGTCAGAAAGAACTGCAGTTAGAGAGAGACATTTGTGAACCACCGTGTGGGTGCTGGGAATCGAACACCCAGCATGCACTCTCTGAGCTGTCCCCTGAGCCTGCGTCTATTTTAAAATGCAAGCCAGGTGGCATCACTCATCTACCTCCGACCTTACAAAGGGACCTCACCGGCTAGGAGAAAACTCGAAAAATAAAAAAATGTGTCCTGTGTACCAGGCACCCCAAACTTCTATAGAATCCATCTCTAGCGTCATCCTTTGTCCCAACTACTTTGCTCTGTCTGGGGTGTGTGTGATCCCCCTGCCCAGTGATGCCCAGGATCTGCAATGGCTGCCCATGTTAACTTGTTGCTTGTTCCCCACTAGAATGAGAATTCTGTCCTGCATTTGGAGGACAGTCCCCTCCAAACAAAATATGGTGCCTGGCACAGGGCTGCTTAGTATTTGTAGGTGATGGGGGTGTAGCTCCGAGGCAGAGCACCTGCCTGGCACATGAGGCCTCGGGTTCCACAAGGGCTGAACTGTAGAATGAATGTCTTATAGCCCTGACTGTGGCCCAAGCCTCACCAACAGGACTGCTAGAGAGCTTTGAGCACCTCCCCGCCGTCTGCAGGAGCTGAAGGGAAGTGGGTTGGATGGATTTCCGGAGTCCAGCGCTCTCATCCCAAGAAGGGCCTAAAACTTAGCAACCCGCAGTCACAGAAAAGCTAAGTGGGAGGAGCAGGAAGTAGGGAAGGGGGGTTCCCGGGGCTCAGATAACGCCTGGCTTAGGGGACACCACACCTGCTCCTCTGTCGTCCCTCCCTCCTAACCCCCAGCACTGTTCTGCTTTGGGGAGGAGGGCGGGGAGGCCTCTGATTCATTCTTGAAAAACCGGATCCTGAAGGTTTCATCTCTCCAGTGTTTCCGGGGCGGGGGCTAGGGGCGTGAACACACCGCTTGCCCGGTGCTTGCCCTGTCTTGGCCGCCGGTAGCCCCGCTCCCGAGACACCCAGCCTCTACACTCCCAGTCATTTCTCTCCGCAGTAAAGAGTGACAGGGTAGACGGAGAGGGGATGCCATTAAAGGGCCCACGGTGTTTGGGCCTTGCCTCTCCAGCTCAAGAAAAGGGACACGAGAGCAACTTGGAAGCTGTCTAGTGACCTGTGGGCGCGGGGAAGGAAGCAAAACCCAGCAGGTGCGGCTCCGAAGTGGCTATGGGGGCGGCGGTGTGCAATGCGTGCAGGGTTGGTCAGGGACGATCTCTGCGACTAGTTTCTGGACCCAAAGGCATGGGTCCCTCATCCCCACCCGCCACTTACTGGCTGTGTGACCTGGAGTGAGACACTCCACCTCTCTGGCCCTGATGCCTCACTTCTACAAGAAGTTAACTGCCCCTCCCAGGAGGCTGTTTTGATTCAGTGCTGTGCACCATAAGCGTCTGACGAGGAAGCGCTGGGTCCGGGCTAGCGAGGGGGGAGGATTCAAACTATTGCTGCGGTTGTTCTCGTTATCCGGACCTGGGCGGTCTCGGTGCCCCCGCGGCCAGCTCCTGGGCAGGGGCCCGGGAGGGGTCGGGACCCACCACCAACAGGGAGCGTCCCGGGAGCAGAGGGCAGGGCGGCCCGGAGGCCCGGGCCAGCGGGGAGGGGTCCGTGTTTGGGGTCCCGACGCGGCCAGCCCCACCCCGCCGCCACGGCTCCACGCCCGGGAGGCCGCCCCCGGCCGGGGGACACTCACCTGCGCCGCCGCCACCCCGCGCGCCCGGTTCGGTCCTCTGGAAACTCCGCCCGGCTTCTCCCTCGGCCTCCGGTACCTGGGCGGGGCCGGCGTCCCGAGCGGACCAATCAGCGGCGGCCGCCTGCACTCGCGGCCAATGGGCGCCTGCCGTCGGAACGCTCCGAGGGATCCCTCCGCCGCGCCTCGGCCTCCCCCCCACACCGTGCGCGCAGTGGTCCGACCTCACTTGGTCTAAATGGCGTCGGGCTGAACCATTGCGGGGCTGCGCGGGTGGGCGGACGGGTGATCGGACGGGTGGACGGGGCGGGAGCTGGCAGTAAGAGTCAGAGGACGGGGTTTGGAGGACTGCGCTCGGTATCCAGAAAAGCAGGATCTTTGGGAAGTCAGCGAGGGAGCCGAAGGCAACCCCCAGCCCAGCTTCCCTCCCAAAGAGATGCTTTGATTCCAGGGAGTGGGCCATAGTGAATGGGGAGGGTCCCGCGTGTCTCTGCTTCTTCCCCTCCACACAATAGACAAAGGCAATCGTGCTTTCATTCAGTCTTTCAGTCTTTAAGTGCCCCTGCCTGGTACCAGGCTCGGTCCTGGCTCTACTGACACATGGGTGGAGATATAGGGTGTGTAAAGGCTCCGAAGCTGCAGAGAGCTACAGAGCGCTTTGCTAGCAAAGCTGTGTAAGAAGACACTGTGGAGCATATTTAAATAGTCGATTTATCAGTCGAGCACCTACTGTGCAGAATCATAGATGGTGACCGACCAGTGCAGGCCTCTACTCTCCTCCTCCTCTCCTCTCTCCCCCGCCCCTGTGTAACAGTTCTAGCTGTCCTGGAACTCGCTCTGTAGACCAGGATGGCCTCGAACTCACAGAGCCCCGCCTGCTTCTGCCTCCCGAGTGCTGGGATTAAAGGCTTGCGCCACCACCGCTAGGCTAAAGAAATTGAGTTTCTCTTTCTTTAGGTGCTCTAAGGCTGAGCCTTGTCAGAGTTCCTCCTCCTCCTGTGCTGGGAATCAAACCATGTTCTTGTGCATGCTGGTTAAGTGCCCAAGGCTGAGCCTCTGTAGTCAGACTTTCCTGTGGGCCGCCAGCTCACAACAAACAACACAGAGACAACTTATTAGTTAGGAAAGCTTGGCCTTAGCTTGGGCTTTTTCAAACTAGCTCTTATAACTTAAATTAACCTGCTTCTATTAATCTACATTCTGTCACGTGGCTCAGTTACCTCGTCTCTGTACTGTACGTCCAACTTCAGTGCCTTGCTGGCGTCTCTGCACACTCAATTCTTCCCGAGTTTCTCCCTCCATGGAAGTCCCACCTATTCTCCTGCCCAGCTATTGGCCGTTCAGCTGTTTACTAAACAAATCACAGTGACACATCTTCACACAGTGTAAACAAATACTTTCCAATAAGCCACTGTCACTGGTGGATTCTAGGCTGACAGTCTACCTGCAAAGCATGTCTCCTACTCGCCTTTCATGGGTTTATCTCCATATAGCTCTTGAGTTTATTGTGGGCACACCTTGCCATTCATTTTCCTGCCTCTTCACACACACACACACACACACACACACACACACACACACACACACACACACAGAGAGAGAGAGAGAGAGAGAGAGAGAGAGAGAGAGAGAAAGGAGAGAGAAAGCTCGACCCAGCACAAGAGCTTGAGTTTGGCAAACCTGTATGAATAGATGGGCCAGGTAGACCTCACCTGCCATCAGGTGGACTCAGGTTCAAGAACAAAAGTCACAGATGTACCTGGAGACAGGACAGGTGAGATTTCATTCTAGTTCAGAACTGGCCACTCTGCTGGGGCTGGGACCGGCCCCAGGGTTCTGTGACTTCTGAGGATTGCAGTTCTCATTGCTGGGGGAGCCTAGCAGAGCTTTATTGAATTACTAGTCTTTGCAGCTCCCTGGGAGAGCTGGGATGGCTCCCAGCCTCAGCAGGACTTGCAGAAGGGCAGAGTGGAAGGAGAGCTAGGTCTACGGAGCCCCACCCAGCCAGCAAACAGTCTGCCATGGCCGGGACAGTGAGCATGGATGCTGTCCCCCCCATCTTGTTGGCCACCCCCATTGAGCAGGCCATTGCCTTGGTTGGGCCAGTGACCTTTGGTTGGGCATAGCCTTGCATGAGTTTGGCATGGAATCTAGAGAAGGTCAAATGTGGGGCCCAAACTGAAGAGTGCTGAGCCTCAATCCACTCTCTCCTGGACTGATAAGAAAGTGCTCAGGGGCTGGAGAGATGGCTCAGAGGTTAAGAGCAGCCAGTGCTCTTCCAGAGGTCCTGAGTTCAATTCCCAGCACCCACATGGTGGCTCACAATCATCTATAAAAAAAAAAAAGGAAAAAAAAAAGAGAAAGTGCTCAGAAAAGAGGGTCATGGTATTGCCCAAGGAACAGGGCAGAGCTGGGCATCTTCCCAATTTTATAGCTCAGGAGGCATGCCTGAAACAGACTGGGAGACCAGGTTGGAGAGGGACGCGGAACCAAACATCAAGTCTGCCCTCTGTAAAAACATAAAGATAGGGGCAGGTACAATTGCTCAGTGGGTGATGGTGCTTGTTGGCAAGTGTTACTGCCCAGGATCCATCCCTGGGACCCACGTGGTGGGAGAGAGAACTGGCTCCTGCGAGATGTTATCCAACCTACACATGCAAGTGATATCTGACCTACACACACACTTTAAAAAAATAAAAATGTAAAAGATAGAAAAGTCCCTATTATGAAATACCAACTAACATACAAAGAAGGAATGAGGAGCAAGAAACCACCACACAGGCCGGACGGTGGGACACGCCTGTAATCCCAGCACTTGTGAGGCAGAGGCAGCCTGGTCTATAGAGCTAGTTCTAGGACACAGAGAAACCTTGTCTCTAAAAAATAAACAGAAAAGACACCATGACCAAGACAACTTATAAAACATTTAATTTGAGCTTACAGTTTTAGAGGGTTAGAGTCCAAGATAGTAAAATGAGGACATAGTGGCAGGAACAGCTAAGGACTCACATCTTCATCCACAAGCACAAGTCAGAGAGGGAGAAAGGGACAAAAGGAGGGAGTGTCTGGGGACAGTCTGAGTCTTTGAAACCTCAAAGCCCCCCAGTGACACACCTTCTTCAAAAAGGACACACCCTAACCCTAGCCCTGATCCTTTCCAAACAGTTCCACCAATTGGAGACTTTTTTTTTTTTTTTGCTATTGTTGTTTTGTGTTTTGAGATAAGGTTTCTCTCTATAACAGCCCTGGCTGTGTGTTGGAACTTGCTTTGTAGAACAAACATCAACCTCAGACATCCGCCTGCCTGTGCCTCCCGAGTGCTGGGATTAAAGGAGTGTGTCATCATGCCTGGCAGTGAGGGAACCAAATATTAAAACATGAAACTATGGGGGTCATCCTCATTCAAACTGCTGCATCCCATTCCCTGGCCCCTATAGGTGGCCATATCATAAACAAATGCATTCAGTCCAATTCAAAAGTCCCTATAGTCTTTCACAATCTCAGTACAGTTTAAAAATCCAAAGTTTCTTCTGAGACTGAAGGCAATCTCTTAACTCCTACACCAAACCCTCTGTAAATTCAAAAAGCAGATTACAAACTTCCAGCATACAATGGCACAAAATATACATTACCACCCAAAAGGGAGGAAAGGGACATAGAGAGGAAACACTGGACCCAAAAGACCAAAACTCAGCAGGGCAAACTCAAAATCCTGTAGTTCATATCTGATGTCAAAGAGTTCAGGTAGAGCTGGGCGGTGGTGGCGCACGCCTTTAGTCCCAGCGCTGGGGAGGCAGAGCCAGGCAGATCTCTGTGAGTTCGAGGCCAGCCTGGGCTACAGACTGAGTTCCAGGACAGGCTCGAAAACTACACAGAGAAAACCTGTCTCGAAAAACAAACAAACAAACAAAAAGAGTTCAGTTAGATCCACCCTTCCAGCTTTGCTGCCTGCAACAGTAATTCTAAATCCAGTCAAGCCGACAAGGAAGACCAGCACAACTCCATCTTTTCTCAATGTGACACCAAATTACAGCACACTAAGTAGTGACAACTCCACCCTTGGCCCCTAAGTCTCCTTCATCTCATATTGCAAAACTTATTTAGTCCATCTCTAAAAGGCCCTTAAACCTTCAAAGTTCCAGCTCTGTTAAAAAGTCCAAAGGGTCCTCTAGGACTGAAGCCAGTCTCTACTGTGAGCCTCTTGTGGTTTGAATGTGAAATGTCAGCCATAGGCACATGTGTGTGAACACTTGGTCCCCAGCTGGAGGTGCTGTTTGGAAAGGTGGTGGGACCTGGCTGAAGGAAGCATGCCACTGAGAGCAGACTTGGGATTGGGTAGCCTAGTTCCACGCTCTCTGCTGCCAGACCAGGGCACTGTGACGGCCAGCACATTCCTGCTGTCATATCTTCCTGACCATGATGGAGTGGAACTGTGGGCCACAATAAACCCTTTCTCTCTCAAGCTGTTTTTGACGGGGTGTTTTATCACAGCGACAGAAACTAAGACAGAGCCCCTGTAAAATCCAGTCAGTACGTAGGATGCACGTTAGCACAGCGTGAACATTGCCCTTCCAAAAGGGAGGAATGGAAAGGTAACAAGCAAAGACTGGCTCAGAGTGAATCAAACCCAAATCCTGCAGCATCTGGGCTCCGAAGGGCTTGGGTAGCCCTGCCTCTTCAGCTCTGCAACCTCTATCATGCACCCTCTTCTATGGGCTAGCCCTGCTCCACACTTACGGCTTTCCTTGACTGACGTCCCACAGTCCTGCCGTCTCCCATATTCTGGAGTCTCCACTGCAACTGAAGCATTACTTTCCCAGCTTTACGCAGTGGCCTCTCAAGGCTTCCTTGCAGAGAACCAGATTGTGCCACACAGTTCCTGCCCTCGGTAGCTTTCTGTGACCTTGGTCAAGCCTCTGTGACCCACTAACTACTATATTTTGCATAACCATTAAACCAGCAGCATGTTGATAATGCTGCCAAGTTCCAATGCCAGCTTTATATGCCGCCTGTCCCTACACCGTGGCTAGACCATGATGACCACAGTTGCTTTGGCCTCTATGCGCCCTCCAGGCTGACTCTGAAGGAACGCTTCCCTGTGTGGCCATTTGGGAACAGGGAACCCATGCGTCTTAGTTACTGTTCTATGAATGTGAGGAGACACCATGACCATGGCCATGCTTACAGAAGAAAACATTTCACCGGAGGCTGGCTTACAGTTTCAGAGGGTTAGTCCATTATCATCATGGCAGAGGGCATGGCAGGCATGGTGCTGGAGAAGGAGTTGAGAGCTACATCCTGATCTGCAGGCAGACAGAGCGACTAGGCCTGACATGGGTTTTTGAAAGCTCGAAGTCCACCGCCAGTGACATACTTCCTCCAACAAGGCCACACCTCCCAATCCTTTAATCCTTCAAATATATGAGCCTATTCAGACCATTCTTATTCAAACCACACAGTGAGTGGCAGTATGGGCTCTCTCTTTCCAAAAGAATTTGAGTTTTCAGAAGTTGAAGCTTTCCGTTGATAAGGCCTTTCCCTGAAGGTCTACCAGTTGTCCCGGTGTAGACAGGAGCGGCTCTTCAACAGTGCTAACCTCTTTCTACGAAGAGCTACAGCCGTTTCCTCTGCCTGCCTTACGTGGGACTTTGAAACCACTCCACTCCCCGTCAAAACGACAGTCCTTGTACATTTCTGCTCTGCTTCCTGCTCTTTCTCACTGTAATGCTGGGTAAGAGCAGTGAACGGAACCACGCTAACCACAGCGTGGACGCTAGCCAAAGCGTGGACGCTAGCCACAGCGTGGACGCTAGCCACAGCGTGGACGCTAGCCACAGCGTGGACGCTAGCCACAGTGTGGACGCTAGCCACAGCGTGGATGTAGTGTGATGTTATCCTGGCTTGACATTTTTTCAGCTAAACACATTAGATGATTACATTTTAATTCTATCTGGGAAAGCACAAAGCCAGGCAGAAGGCCGTATCCAGAGTCAGGATGCACCGAGGACAGCACTCTGCGTGTCCTTTCACCAGACCGGATTCTATAGCTGTGTTCTGACATGCAAGAACAGTATAAGGAACAAAGTGCACTTGGGGTAAGAGGCCCACTGCCCTTTCTCCTGGAGCCCCTCTAAATCGAGAAACCTATGGAGTCTGCTTAAAGGGCAGAGGAATTCATTAGGGGAGACAAACTCCCTGTGCAGAACAGAATTGTCGCAGGCTCTGGAGTGCTGGGTCACAGTCTCCACTGTTCTGGCCATCTGAGTCAGTCCCGCATCCAAGGCCCACGAGGGAGCGAAAAGAGACTGCCTACGTGCATCTCAGGTCTGAAGGGTAGCCTCGAGGCCACGCCCCAGGGGCATGTGCTTCAAGGTCATAGGACAGCTATCCACTGCGTCTCTCCTACAGTTCCCCAAGGCATTGTTCAGCATGGGTCATTCTTTTGACCATGTCCTCACAGTTGGTCACCCCCACAGCTTTTGCGCCCCTGTTGCACCATCGTGTCCTGCAGGCAGATCATCATTGTAGGTCAAGGGGTTTGAGTTGGACTGGTGTTCACCTTCCTCCTCTGGTAGCACGAAGAGTACCTTCCACTGCCATGAACACCTGTCACAAGGGGTAAAGGATCTAGTTGGTACCAGCTCAACTTCTCTGTGTTCAATGAGATGTGAAGGTGTTGTCTTCAGCAATAAGGTCTTCTCAGTTTGTGGACAGCAACCAAGAGCCTTGGCAATAGCCTGATTGTTTGGGGGTTTCCATGGGACCCTTTTGGTTAACGACTCAATTAGATAGAACCTATTTCTGGCCCTGGAGATTTCACTTGGTGGTGAAAGATGTCTAGCTGGGACATTGCTTGCCCCATTATTTGGTGACTCCATTTAGATTTTGTTTGTTGTGGGATAATCTTTTTAGTACACTGAAAGATGTGTCTCTGCCTAAGGCACCTTCTGATTGGTTTAACAAAGAGCAGAATGGCCAATAGCTAGGCAGGAGAGACTAGGCAGGGTTTCCAGGGAGAGAAAGGAACTCGGGAAGAATTCAGGCTTGCCAAGACACTGAAGAAGTCAGACCTACGATACAGAGGAGGGAGAGGAAACCGAGCCACGTGACAGAACATAGATTAATAGAAACAGGTTCAGTTAAGTTATAAGAGCTAGTTGGGAACAAGCCTAAGCTAGGGTCAAGCTTTCATAATTAATAATAAGTCTCTGTGTCTTTTTTTGAGAGCTGGAGGCCCAAAGGGAAGTCTGACTACATTTGTTCATATGTGTATATATTTTCAGAAGCTTCTACAGTAGTAGGTTTCTCCCACAAATGGCCCTTAGTGTACGTTTTTCCTTCCTGTGTTCACTCCCTTAGCTTCCTCTTCCCTCCCAATTTAATCTTGCTGCCCCAGTCTCACGCCTGTCTCTCCATAACTATATGTTCTATTTCACTCTCCTGGGGAGATCCCCACTGTAGTCCTTTACTCTGTACATAACCTCTGTGGTTATATGGATTCTAGCATGCCTATCAAAGGCTTAACAGCTAGCATCCACATATAAGAAAACACACAATATTTGTCTTTTGGGTCTAGGTTACCTCACTTACAATGTTTTCTAGCTCCATCTATTAGCCTGAAAAATCTTGATTTAAAAAAAAAAAACATCTAAATAATAAACCATTATGTAATTGTACCACATTTTCTTTATCCATTAATCTGTTAATGGACATCTAGGTTGTTTCCAATATCTGGCTATTACGAATTGAGCAGCAATGAACATGAATGAGCAATTGTCTCTGCATTAGTATGTAGAGTCCTTTGGGTGTATGCTCAAGAGTGGTGTAGCTGGATCTTGTGGTAGATTGATTCCCAGCTTCCCGAGGAACTGCCACACTGATTTCCACAGTGGATGTACAAGTTTATAGTTCCACCAGCAATGGATGAGTGTTCCCCTTACTCCACATCCTCACCAGCATGAGTTGTTTTATTGATCTTGGCCATTCCAACTAGTATAAGATGAAATTTCAAAGTACTTTAAATCACATTCCCATGATGACTAAGGATGTTGAACATTTCTTTAAGTGTTTCTCAGCCATTTGTGTTTCATATTTTTTTGTGTGTGGTTTTTTGAGACAGGGTTTCTCTGTGTAGCTTTGGAACCTATCCTGGAACTCGCTTTGTAGACAAGGCTGGCCTCGAACTCACAGAGATCCGCCTGCCTCTGTGTTTCATCTTTTGAGAATTCTCTGTTTAGATCTATACACCATTTTTTAAATTGGGTTGTTTGTTTTCTTGCTGTCCAGTTTTTTCAGTTCTCTACATAATTTAGATATTAGTCCTCTATAAGATGTTTGGCTCCTGAATCGTGGAATTGCTTTGAGTTTCTCTCTGTTTAGGTTGGTGTTTGCGTGGGCTTTCTGTAAATTGCCTTTAGTATGTTGAGGTATGTCTCTCCAGGACTTGTTACCCTGAAGGGATGTTGGATTTTGTCAACAGCCTTTTCTGCATCTAATTAGATGATTTGTAGTTTTGTCTTTAAGTTTGTTTATGTGGTGGATTATATTTACCGATTTACGTATGTTGAACCACCCCTGTATCTGTGGGATGAAGCCTACTTGATCATGGTGGATGTTATTGGATTTTGTTTGCAAGCGTTTTGTTTCTTTGTTTTGATTTTTGAGACAGGGTCCTGGCTGTCCTAGAACTTGCTCTGTAGGCCAGTCTGGCCTTGAACTCAGAGATCTGCCTCTGCCTCCCGAGTGCTGGGATTAAAGGCAAATACCACCACCACCAGTGGTTTGCAAGTATTTTATTTAAAAAAAAATTGCATGTATGCTCATAAGGGAAACTGGTTTGTAATATTTTTTTATTTTTTATTTTTGATTTTTCGAGACAGAGTTTCTCTGTGTAGCTTTGGTGCCTTTCCTGGAACTTACTCTGTGGTCCAGGCTGGCTTTGAACTCACAGAGATCTACCTGCCTCTGCCTCTCGAGTGCTGGGAGTAAAGGCATGCGCCACCACTGGTAGGCCCTTAATTTTTTGGGGGGGAGGGTTCTCGATAGGTGCCCTTAATTTTTAATTATTTATGTGTGGTGGGTGTGGGTACATATGAGTGCAGTGCCCAAGGAGGCCATAAGGGGGCATCAGACTCTTTGGCTCTGGAGATAGTTGTGTCATCTGATGAAGAACAACACGTGCTCTTAACCCCTAAGACATCTCTCAGTGAACCCCATGTTGTTTATGTTTAAGATGGGTTCTCACTGTGTACCTAGGCTGGTCTCTAAATCCTTAGCTGAAGCAATCCTCCTGTCTTAGACTCTTTGGTAACTGGGATTTCAGATGGGTACCACTCTACTTGACTGGAAGAAAATTCTCTCTCCCTCCCTCCCTCTCTCTCTCTCTCTCTCTCTCTCCCTCCCTCCCTCCCCCATCTTTCTCTTTCTCTCTTTCTTTCTTCAGTCAGTCACTCTGTCTGTCTGTCTTTATTATGTATGTGCACATGGGCACAGTGCATGTTGTAGGGAAGGGGCAGAAGTCATGGTGTACATGTGGAGGTCAAAGGACAACTTTTTGGAATCCATTCTCTCCTTCCACCTTAACGTAATGGGGTCTGAGAACAGAACTCCAACTCCAGGCTTGTGCAGGAATCATCTCTACCTGCTGCTCCATCTCCACAGGTGTGGAAGGAAACTTGTGATTTCAGTGTAATGCAGCTCATGTATTCCCTGGTTTGAGCCACTGAGAATATTCCCGGCTAGTGGGGGCTGAGGGACGGGCAGCAGAGCGCGTGCCCTGTCGGCACAAGGTCTTCGGTTTGATCCCTAGAACCCACATGAAAGCCCCCAGGCTTGTGAGCAGTGGTGGCGCACACCCTTAATCCCAGCACTTGGGAGGCAGAGCCAGGTGGATCTCTGTGAGTTCAAGGCCAGCCTGGTCTCCAGAGCGAGATCCAGGACAGGCACCAAAAGGAAAAAAAAAAACAAACAAAAAACAAAAAACAACCCAGGCTTGGTAGTGAAAGCTTGAAATCCCTGATAGTGAAAGCTTTGAAATCCCAGCACTGGGGAGGCAGAGACAGGCAGAGCTCCAGAGAACACCGCTGGACTGCTATACACCTTTCCCAGACCCTGTGACCTACCAATCAGTTAATTTGTGAGTTATGCCATTAAATAAATATTCATGTTGGGCGCCAGATATTGGTGAAATTATTTTGGCCACTCCACGTAGTTAAAAGGATATTTATTTAATGGCGGTGTTCTCTGGAGCTCTGCTCAGTCCAGCTCCACCGTTCAGCGTCCCCCCACAGAGAGCACACAGAGAGAGTGCTGGCCCATCCAGCTCTCAGGTCTCCAGGCGCCTTCCCTGGCCCTGCCTCGTAGGCGTGACAGTTGCCAGAGTCTCAATGGGGTTGGAACTTCCAGATCCAAGCTGGAATGGCTACCCACTACAAGACCCAGCTGCCAAACTGGGCTGAGGGCACAGTAAAGGCTGTCATCATGCTAGAAACCCAGTAGACGGCATCCGGTATCGGGCCTCAGTCTGTGCCAGGCTCCATGCTGGCCGCTTCTCACGAATCTTCCCACAGAAGAATCCCAGACTCCTTAGGGTATGACCTGCCTCCCTTGAATTACACAGAGAGGGACTCGGAGACTCAGAGTGAGTAAGACACACGAGCGTGGCCTCACTTCAGTCCCTGCACCAACAGGGGCCGCTGAGGAGTGAGATGGACCCAAACTAAGACACGAGGATGGTCCAAGAAGGGACGATGCCGAGGGATGCTGCAGTGCGGGGGTGAGCCCACGCCCACCAGTGCTGACAGCAGAACCCGAACTAAGGCCTGCTCAGTGTATTCTCTTCCGTTGAGCTGCACTCCCACCTAACTACGGTTTCCGTGCGCATCACAGCTAGCTAGCGTTTGCTTGTGACTGCTGGTTTTAGGAAGCCCTGGGAAAACCCGGCAACAGTGGAGTCCACACTGTCTTCTGCAGAACCACGGGAAGTGCAGGTAAAAATGTTAGTAGAGTGGCAGGCGTGGCTTAGTGGTACAGCACTGGCCTAACATGCGTCAGTCACCTAGGCTTGATCCCTGGTCACACACACACACACACACACACACACACACACACACACACACGACAAACAAAAACACCCCACAAACAAAGAGAATATATATTTCAGTGGTTAAAAACAAAACAAATCTCATCTACTCGGGAGATTGAGGCAGGAGGATAGTAAGTTAAAGGTCTCTTTGGACTACGGAGTGAGTTCAAAACCAGCTTGGGCTATTCAGTACGATCCTGTCTCAAAATAAAATGGAGAGACGATTCAGTGGTTTAGAGCACTTGCTGCAGGTGTGTGTGGTGTGCACACCTTTGATTCCAGCTCTTGGGAAGCAGAGGAAGGCAAATCTCTATGAATTCAAGGCCAGCCTGGTCTACAGAGTTCCAGGACAACCAGGAGAGAGAGAGAGAGAGAGAGAGAGAGAGAGAGAGAGAGAGAGAGGGAGGGAGGGAGGGAGGGAGGGAGGGAGGGAGGGAGGGAGGGAGGGAGGGAGGGAGGGAGGGAGGGAGGGAGGGAGGTTGAGATGGAGGATTTCCACCCCTCACATGCCCCCCAGCTCATCCCAAGACTCCCATACACACATCTTCATCTCAACTTCATGTCTCTTCCTCTTCCTCCTGCTTCTTCTCAACCCACTGAGTACAGTTGCCGCTTTCAATATGTGCATGGATGTGGGGTCATCGGTATCCTACCATGGGCCACATCCCTGAAGAAAACTGACTCCAAACTGCCGGGCCAAGCTGAACGGTGCTGTCTCCACAAAGGAAAGGTATGGCCAAACCCCGGGCCTGTGGATAAGGGCTGCGGCTTATAACCCACCAAAACCTCTTCAATAGGGTTGGGACCTGGGAAGCCCTCCTCTATTCACTCCCAACTATTCAACAAGACTTCACATATCCTTTCTTAATCCTTGATTACCCCCTGGTGCCCCTCGATTCCTGCTGTGCCTGGGCCGGCACAGCCTCAGTGCTTTCCCCGCGGCCACGAGAGGGCGCAAGGGAGCACCTGCTTCTCGCCCGTACTCCACCCAGGTCCTCCCGAGCTCACACCGGCCCAGAGCCGGTCTCTGCCCGCCACCCTCCGCGCCCGTGTGTCCCCGATGTGGTCGCGATCTTCCCCAAGTCAGAGCACCTAGTCCTACCGCTGCGCAGCGGCAGCCGCCAGCCCGGCGGGTAGTTGTGAGTCCTGTTCTTTGTCCAGGCCTGGCCACCCACCCACCTGTCATCGACGCGGGGCAGCGTGGGCCTTGCTGCCTCTGTGCCCTTTACGGCCAGAAGCCCAAGGCTTAGAATGTCAGGGGCCATTCTTGCACCCTGAGGACTCTGTCTCTCTGCCTGAATACCTAGGCCTTTTCTCTCTCAGATCCCTCACCCCAGGGCCCGTGGATAAAGGCCTTGTCAGACAAGTGCATCATTCATGCAGTCATGGAGTTGTGAATTGGATGTGTGTGCACATGTGCGTGCAGGTCAGAGGATACTTCCAATGTCAGTCCCCATGCTCCATCTATGTTGCATTTTGATACAGGGTCTCTGGTGTGCTGGAACTTCCCAGGTGAGAGTGGCTGACCATGGAGCCCAGAAGGCCTCCTGTCTCCCAGAACCTCAAGACAAGAAATTCAGTCGGTGCTGCATGTTTTTGTTTGATTCTGGGGTGTGTGTGTGTGTGTGTGTGTGTGTGTGTGTGTGTGTGTGTGTGTGTGTGTGCATGTTCATGTGTGTGCATGTTAGCGTAGGCCAGAGGCTTCCTTGACTCTGAAGATACAGCTCAGCCCTTACTTTTATATTTTTGGGGATAGAGTCTCAACATTTACGCCAGTCTCACCTTAAACTCCCCATTCTTCTCCCTCAGCCTTTGTGCTCTACTGAATCAGGTCCAAATTTCTGCTTTAAAAATGGTTCTTTGTTGTTGTTGTTTTTAATCATGTGCATGTTTAATAAATGTGTTTGCAGGTCCTCTTGGAGGCCAGAGGTGGTGGTTGTGAGCCACCTGAGTGGGTGCTGAAAGTTGAAATGAGGTCCTCTGCAAGAGCAGTACATGCTTTTAACCAAGCCCGATCTCCAGCCCCTGAACTTCTGCTTTTCATACCTATTTTGTGAGAATTTGTTGTAACTTTGGGAGACTGAAGCCTCGGGGCTGACTGGACGATTCAGCAGGCAGAGCACCTAAGGACCTGGATCCCTGGAGCTCCATAAAGGTGGAAGGAGAAACCCCATTTCATAAAGTTGTCCTCTGACCTCCACACTGTGCCGAGAACTCCAGCACACACATCACACTAACAATAAGAAGCAACTAAACCCTTGTTTAATCCCGCAAGTCTGCATTCACGAGACACCCCAAACCACCAGGCCACTAGATGTGCCCCTCAGGACCTGTTTCCTGACGAAACTCACAAAGCCCCTAGGGTGAGAGGCTGTCCTGGGGCCGGAGCAACGGCCCACCTCACCCTGGGGACGGGGAGACAGGCCCTGGGCTGCTGTCCCTCCGCGGCACCCTCCATGACGTGGGAGGCCGAGGGACAGACGCACATGCTCTGCTCTGAGTCATGAGGTTATTTGGTCACTCAACAAACACTCAGGGGTCAGTTCTAGGCCAAGCACCAGTGAGCCCGTAAATGCGTGGTTTATTAGATGGCATGGTTAGTGACATCATAGACATGTGGTTGGTGACATCATAGACACGCGGCTGGTGACATCATAGACGCGTGGTTGGTGACGTCATAGACACGCGGTGGTGACATCAGGCATGCGGCTGATGACATCATAGACACGCGGCTGGTGACATCATAGACGCGTGGCTGGTGACATCATAGGCACACGGCTGGTGACATCAAGGGAAACCCAGTTTGCTCCAGGAGGGGGAGGGCCTTTCTGGACTCTCCTGAGTGCCTCTCTCTGCCCCTCAGGCCAAAGAAGCAGGTGTTTGCTAGGTGACGGTGGCGCACGCCTTTGGGAGAGCAGGTGGATCTCTGAGTTTGAGGCAAGCCTGGTCTACAGAGCGAGTTCCAGGACAGTTAGAGCTGTTATTCAGAGAAACCCTGTCTCCAAAACAAACCAAAAAAACAAAAACACAAAAACAAAAAACCCAAAACCAACCAAAAAAAAAAAAAAGAAAGAAAGAAAGAAAGAAAAAAGCAGCAGCAGCATGTATTTGGCTGAGCAACTACAGAGTGTGAGAACTCAGAGAAAGTGGACTCCAGTCCCCTGGAGCAAGCATGAGCTTGGCAGGCAGTGAACACAGGTATGGGCCTGTTTGAGATGAGTGCATGAGCTTGAAAGCCTACATTTCCCCACTGGGTGTGTGTACGTGTGTGTGTGTGTGTGTGTGTGTGTGTGTGTGTGTGTGTGTGTGCGTGTGACGGCCAGAGGTCAACCTCAGGAGTCCTTCCTCAGCAACTGTTCACCTTGGTTCTCGAGTCAAGGTCTTTCAAGGACCAGCGGCTTGCTGATCTGGCTAACCTGGCTGGCCAGTCAGCTGTAGGGAGCCTCTTGTCTCTGCCTTCCTGGTGCTGGGATTCCAAGTGTGTGCCACGATCCACAAAAGCCTACTACATTAAACATTTTTTGCTTATAATTTACATATTTAAAAATAAATTTTAACTTATTCTGTGTTTGTTTTGTTTTGTTTTGGAGACAGGGTCTCACTGTGTAGTACTGGCTGGCCGGCTAGGAACTCACTCTGTAGACCAGGCTGGCCTTGAACTCAGAGATCTTCTGCCTTGAGAGCGCTGAGATTAAGGGTGTTCAACACCATGCCTGGCTTTTTTCCCCCTCGCTTTCCTTTTTTATTTATTCTTTGTATCTTTCACATCATGCATCCCAATCCCACCCATCTCCTGTCCCCTCCCTCTGCCCTCTGCCCCCGAAACCTACCCCTGACAAAATAAAATTTAAGATAAAAAAGGGGGAAAAGGAAGACAGGGAAAATCTCATCAGGGGAGCTGCAGCGTGGCACAGTGAGTCATGCATAAAGCCCTTTATCCACACATCTTTACATGCAGGCACCCCCGAGGCCCCTGCTCTCTGCTACAGGGTAGACACTGGACCCTCACTGGGACTCTTCCTGGACATCCCCTTGCTGCCTTGTGTTGTGGAGATCCTGTAGTCCTGGGTCCACAGGACCACCCCCCCCAACACACACACACACACACACACACACACACACACACACACACACCGTGCTCCAGCGGATCACAGATGGGGTGGATGTTGGGGTGGGCCAACACATAGCCCTGGCTCTGGGCCTGGGTAGTTGCCTTGGGCATGCTTGCCACACCTGGAAGCCTGTATATTAAGAAAATAGTCTGCATTCTGCTATCATGATTTCAAGGTTCTGATGACATGTTTCAAAGACCTGAAGTTAATACTGCAATAAAAAAAACAACACCAGGTAGGGTGGCTCAGTGGGTAGAGGTACTTTGGACCAAGCCTGAAGATCTGAGACCTACATTGTGGGTAAGAGAGTACTGGCTCCCGGAAGTTGTCCTCCGACCTTCACATGCGCATTGTGCCATGCGCCCCTGGAGCCCCTGCCACAAGCCAATGAAACCTGAAACAATTCCTAACCGTCAACCCCAGCAAGCTACCTCCTCACAGGAAGTGCCCAAATCTGTCCCGCAGCCCACTAGGACTTCGTCATATGCCTGTACCCTGCAAGTCTCCCTCTGCTCTGCCCCCGCCCCCATCCTCCTGTCTCAGGGCCTTTGCACAGCTGCTCCTCTGCCTGGGTGCTCTTTTCTGTGTCCACACAGCTCCTCTGCGCTCCCCTGGTCTTTGCTTAAATGTCACCTTCTTGGCAAGGGACGCGCTGCTTTTTAAAAATGTACCCGACACCCTCCACCCACTGCTCTCTAGCAGCTCGGCGCTCGTTGATTTCTGGCATATTGGATGCTTTATTTATATGTTCTTGCTTTCATCTGCTCCCACCTGACCACCAGCCCCACAAGGATAGGGATTATTAATTTCTTTATGGTAGTGCTGGGCGTGGGGCCCAGGGTCTCACGTGTGCTGATGGAGTTTTTCTTTCCCGTCCTCTTCCCTTTCCCCTCCGTCCTTCTTTTCCTTGATGGATCTGGAGCCCAAAGCTTCCTAGGTGCTACACAGACGCTCTGCCACTGAGCCAGAGCCCAGCCCAAAGACAGACACTTAAAGTTTTTAAATGTTTATTTTTTATTTACTTATTATGCTTGTATGTGCATGCCATGGCACTCTAGTGGAGGCCAGTGGACAGCTTGAGGATGTTGGTTCCCCTCCACCATGCGGGTTCTGGGTGTCAAACTTATGTGGACAGGTGTGGGCACGGGCACGTCTACAAAGCTGAGCTTTCTCACCAGCCCAGCTCCTGTTCCCAGCACCAAGCTCAGGGTTGGAACACGGTGGGTGCTCACCATGTGACTGTCACAGCGAGTGACAGTTAAAACAGAAAGCAGCCTTCTGCTCAGCCTGAGGAACTGTCTCCTTTCCTCTGGCTGCCATGCTGGGGATCACAGCCACGGCCTCTTGTGTGCTAAGCACATGGCTCTCATTGACCTTCAACGTGACCGAGGAGCTGGGTTGTGTTTTTTGACAGAGTAACAGGCCCCCAGACCTTAGGATAACTAACTCGGTGATGGAAGGTACCATTCAGGCCACGGAACCCAGCATGTAGACAGCACCACCTGCCAAAATTCGAACAGAGACCTAATCCATCAAAGTCCATAGTTCTGGGAAAGTCCCTAAATGGACTAACCTTGCTTTTTGGCTTCTGTAGTTTTGCTTCTGGCTAACTGTTCTTGTTAACTGAAGTGTGTCAACTTAGGGTGTGGTTTTTGTGTGCTCACCCTGAGTAAGGCTCAGGACTCCATCAGGGTCCCAAACACCCAGTGTGGTAGCCAGCCAGCCAGCCAATGAAGACTTCTGTTGCCTTGAACCTGTGTCTGAGCAGTCTTCCCTGGTGGATACCTCATAAGATGGCCTCATCATGTAGCTAAGGGTGTCCTTGAATTTGTGTCCTTTGTGCCTCAGCCTCTGAACGATGGGGATTGTTTTTCCTTTTGCATGTATGTGGTGTGTGTATTTGAATGTGTAGGTGTATGTACATGTGTGTGAGTGCAAAGGCCCCAGGTTGACATTTCTCCACCAGAGTCTTTGGCTGAACCCACAGTTCCTAGTTTTAGCCAGTGTAGGCAGCCAGTTTACCCTAGGTATCCACTAGGTTAGAGGCAGCCTGCCATTCCCCCAAACTTTTATGTGGGAGCTGGGAACCAGAAATCCAGTCCTCATACCTGGGTGCCAAGCACTTGACTGACGGAGCTAACTACCCAGTCCCAGAGTTCAACTTGTTTTTTTTTATTATTTTAATTCATATGTAAGGGTGTAAGAAATAATGGATGAATCTTCTCTATCAAAGGCTTAGGAATTAAAATCTTTATCTCTCCCACCTTGTAAACCTTTTGTGCAAATGTTTTAATCCCCCTCACCTGATAAAACCTTTGTTTATACAAAGGCCACCTGCTGCATCCCAGGAATTTGATGGCTGAAGTGACTCCTGTGTCCCCTTCCTCCTTCATTACCAGTCAGCTAAGTCTTTTCAGACTAGCCAGTAGGATAAGACTGTGAGGATGGGTCCCAACCAACGGGGAGAAGATGCAGTCACAGAGTAGAATAAAACCAAGAGCATCCTGTCTCTTCTGAGCTGACCCTCTTGGTCAAGCACCGTCCTCCTGTCCAGTTGTTGGAGTGGTGGCTTCTTTCTTTGGGTCCCTGAACCTTCTTACGCTGGCTGTTTTGCCTGTCTCTATGTCTGTGTCCCAGGTGCTCAACTGGTGCCCACTGAGGCCAGAAGAGGTCCTCAGATCCACCAGACCTGTAACTAGTTACAGCTAGTTGTGAGTTACAAGAGTGCTGAAAATCAAACCTGAACCCTCCACAAGAGCAGCCATGCTCTTAATCACTGAGCCATCTTTCCAGTGTTTCCTCGACCTTTTGGGAGAGGGTCTCACTATGTAGCCCAGGCTGGCCTCTGCCTCCAGAGTGCTGGGATCCAGTCATTTCTTCCATTTTTCAAAGACCACTGAGAGGAGCAGAGAGTGGAATCACTATGCAACAGCACACAGAAACAGTGTTGGAGCTAGGATTCAATCCCGGGGCTGCCCAGCCTTGGTTCCTATTTTCTGCTGCTTGTCCAGAGGTGGCAAGGGAGCAGGCCTACTTTAGCTGTGGCACCTGCTTCAGTAGACCTCTGAGGTCAGCAATACATCTGGGTTTGGTTCCTGGCACTTGGCAACAGCACTGATGCAGGAAGTCTGTCTTTGGGAAGGTGTATGGGTGGAGCTGACATACAATACCGCTCTGTCAGTACCTGCCTGCGGTGTGTGCCACTTACACATGGGGACATCTTCACATACCTAGAAGAGAGGCAGCTACACGATTTTATACTTTTGCAGTACAGGGAATAGAATTCAGGTCTTGTGCATGCTGGAAAATCACCCTATTGCTAAGCTACACACAACCTTTTTTTTTCCCCCCTATGGGGGCCGGGTGTCTCACTATGTAGCTCTGGCTGTCCTGGAACTCACTATGTAGGCTGCTGGCCTCAAATTCAAGAGATCCATCTGGCTCTGCTAAGTACTAGGATCAAAGGCATGTGACACTATGCCTGGCCCCTTTTTACTTTTTAAGGATTTTAAACTATGAGTGTTGTGTGTGTGGGTCTGTGTGGGTATGCACATGTAAACACAGGCACCCTCGGAAGCCAGAGGGGGCTTTGGATCCCCTACAAGGGACCTGACATGGGTGCTGGAAACCAAACTTGGGCTTTCCACAAAATTTTTAAATATATATTTTAAAGATTTATTTATTATGTATATAGTGTTCTGCTTTCATGTATCCCTGCACACCAGAAGAGGGCACCAGATCTCATTACTGATGGTTGCTAGCCACCATGTGGTTGCTGGGAATTGAACTCAGGACATCTGGAAGAGCAGCCAGTGCTCTTAACCTCTGAGCCATCTCTCAGCCCCTGGCTTTCTACAAATTTATGATTCTTGACCACCGAGACACCTTTCCAGCCTGACTTTTATTTTTTGTTGTTGTTCGAGAAAGGGTCTTAATATGTAGCCTTGTCTGTCTTGGAGCTCACTATGTAGACCAGGCTGGCTTCAAACTCAGAGATCTGCCTCTGCCTTCTGAGTGCCAGGATTAAAGGTGTGTGCCACACTCAGTTCTTTTTACATTTTTGAGACAGGGCCTAAGTTTCCTAGGCTGGTTTTGACCTTGCAAGTAGCTTAATGTAAGACACCATGCTCAGAAAAAGGTCCTATTGGGGCTGGAGAGATGGCTCAGAGGTTAAGAGCACTGGCTGTTCTTCCAGAGGTGCTGAGTTCAATTCCCAGCACCCACATGGCGGCTCACAACCATCTGTAATGAGATCTGGCTCCCTCTTCTGGCCTGCACGGATACATGCAGACAGAACACTGTATATGTAATAAAGAAAGAAAGAAAAAGGTCATATTATTATACCCATTTCACAGCTAAAACATTGGCATAATGAGGTTAGTTTCCTTGTCCAACATCATACAGCTTGAAAAAGGTATGGAATTCAGACCTGGAAGCAAAACTTCGAGCTGGAGGTAAGTCATCCAGTAACTGGAGCTTTATAACTCCACCTAGTTGGAGCTAATGAGATAGAGACGGAATTTTTAAAACAAAGCAGCTCTACTGCCCTGCTATCCCTAGGAAGGGGCAAAGCCTTGAAGAGATAGAAGCATTCTGTGCAGCATCTCAGAAGCCCTGATAGAACAGAGCATTTGGTGGTGGTGGGTGAGGTTCTGTGAGCCCTTTCCAGTTTCCTAGTGTGCTAATGGCAGCCAAGAAAGCAAACTGAAAACTCAAACTGCACTTACTTAAGCACAGGCACAAGCTTATGAGTTGTGCATGTTTGATGCCTGACTTCAGCCAGAAGAGGGTGTCAGATCCCCTGGAACTGGCGTTAGAGGTGGATGCAAACCACCACGAGCTGCTGGAACTGAACCAGGGCCCTACACAGGAGCAAGTGCTGACTACTGAGCCCTTACAGGCGCTCTACTGAATGCACAAAAAAGCTGTTTCTATGTCTTTGGTGCTCAGGGCAGGCCCTGCTCCCCTCTCAGACCATGTCCAGGGCTCTGAGGTACAGGGCCTCACTCACACAGACCAGTCCTTTGTACTGCTGATCCATGTGCTCTGTCCTTTAATAACAATATGCACCCCAGAGAATCTCCCTCTCCCTAGGGTGCTGGCCAGACATTTGTGGGTTTCTAAAACAGTATGACTGTGGACATTGTTTTGTGGGTATAATAACACTTCCCTGCCAAGTTCCCAAGGACATGTGCAGAAGCTGATGACATGACAGGTCATCTCTTTAGCTATCATTTTTGGTGGACAGCTTGCAGCCACAAGCATGTGTGGTAGCACCTGGCAACTGGAGGAGCTATTTTAACTTTATTGAATAAAAAAAAAAAAAAAAAAACATTATGGAATTCTCTTTGGTTGTTCTGACTGGGACTAACTTGTCTTGGTGGTGAGAGAAAAGCCGCTTTTAGGTAGATTTGCATAGGCTGGACCAATACTCTTATTATAGCTTAGCCATATTCCCAGCTCTTTGTAACCCATCTGGCCTTGAACTCTATTTACTGGCTCAGTCCTCTCAGAGCTGACTTTACATCTGGCTCTTGGATGGACTTTCTATGCAATGTTATTATTTTTTTCCTGAGACAGGGTTTTACTATGTAGCCCTGGCTGTCCTAGAACTCGATCTGTAGACCAGGATGGTCTCAAACTCACAGATATCTGCCTGCCTCTGCCTCCCTGAGCACTGAGATTAAAGGTGTGCACCACTGCCAGGCAGTTTTCTTTAAAACAAGTTTTACTTTTGAGCAGTCTGTAGCATGCAGTAGCTGTAGTTAGCTTAGAGGACAAAACCCTGGGGTCCATTACCAGCACCACAGCACAGAAACAAAACCAACACACTCCTGTAAGTCTATGTCCCATCTGCTTTATATTTTATGCAGTTCTTTAAGGAGATTGAAGTTCCTAGGAAGTTGGGACAGGAAGTAGGTTTTTCCCCCCACTTCTCACAGGGCAGAACAGACCCTGGGTTACCTCCAAGCAGCTAGCCTAACATCCTAGCTCTGGTCTAGCCAGACCTACCTAGTTGGCAGTGGGGATTTGGGCACAGAGTATTTTAATCTTTAGCCCTGGTGGTCCCCAGATGTGGCCAAGAGCCTTGCAAGGCAGAAAAGGCGCTCAGGGCAGGCCCTCACCCCAACCTTCACCAGTGATGCTGGGGTTCAGAACGGGGAAACCTCCATGTTCCAGGAAGGGAAAGTTTTCTCTAGATGAGGACTCTCACCATGCCTCCCCGCCCCAGCAAAGCCCTCAAACAGAGTCCAAGGACTGCTCCCCTGAGGTTCACCATCAGTCTTTAATGCTGTCACACTGCATAATGACAAGTCACACACTTTGGTCTCGTGTTGGTAGTGGCAACTTACAATGAATCGAATGTCAGAGCACCGGGCTAGCTTCAAAGAACAGACACCTTCACTCCCAAGGTCTGACTCCATCACAGCCCTGGACAGACAGCAGAGGTTGACAGCTTTCATCTGAGTGCACAGCAGCTTTGAATGGAATTATAAAAACATATTTACAGACGTTCCACAGTGCTCCTTTCATCAGAAGCAAAGACCCTTTCATATAAAGGGATTATATCTAGGGCTGTGCAAAATTCAAAAGGATTAGATCCTTTTGAGAGTTCAGAGTCCATTACACACACACAAAAAAAAATCACCTGGGCCTGAGAAGTCCCAGGTACGGCCAAGGACTACCTTTGGACCGACTAACAAATACTGTGGCCATAAGCCAGCCATCTGACTTCAACAGAGCCAGAGGTCCAGGGGATCTCCTGGCTGTCCAGGTCCCAAACCTAGAGGGAGGTGGCAGTGAGATTTGCTCACCTGAGGCTGGCCCTGTGGTCCTGCAACCAGGTATTGCTTGTGCTGCTGGTCTGGCAGTCCTACTGAATTGGTCTCAATTTGAGATAGCCAAGACAAGACAGGGTTCTTCTGGGGAGGAGGAACAAGGCATGGGACAAATACATAATAAAACAAGAACCTCTCACACAGTGGAGACTGACTAGTTAGTGCACAGGTCTGCCAACAGAGATGCTGGGCCACTGCCACATGACAGCCAGAAACTAAGGACAGCATGGGGGGGGCGAGTCCAGTTGCAGGCCTGCCTCACACCCTTGGTCAGGAGCTGGGATGCAGAGGGTGGGTCCATTCCAGGAGGGCTGTTCTTCCCACCGCCTGCCTAGCGCTCGAAAAATCACTGTAGTCTAGTGCGCGACTTTGAAAGATTGTAATATATTCTGTGGAAAACATTCGGCAGAGCAAAAGCCCTCCCTGGGCCCTCCCGCCGTATGCAACCAGTAAATGGTCCGGAAATCTGCAGCTCTGGAGAAGTCCCTGGCTCAGTCCTTGGGGAATGCAGGCGGCTATATGGGAAGAACCTGCTCCAGGACGGTTCTGGAGGTCAGGGGAATCCTTTCGGGGAAGATGACTTCAAATTCGATAACAAGGTCCCCACGTTTCTCGGGTGTTTTGGGGAGAGGGAGGCCTTCTCCAGGAACTTTCCGCCGCATGCCAGGCCTGATGACATCTTTGAATACAACAGGGATGGTCCTGCCGTCCAGAGTGGGGACATTTACAGTGCAACCACAGAGAGCCTAGGAAGGAAAAGGACCGTGTCAGACGGAAGCTGGCTTAGGAAGCGGGACTCCTCCAGGCCACCCAGACCTGTGCAGCTGAGACCCGACCCTACATCTACCCTTGCTGCTAGCCCAGCAGAGACCCAGCCTGTCTCCCCCACTGCTCCTCATAGCAGTCATCTCCTCTCATGATTCCTCCCACCTAGTGCCTTACCTCCCGAAGGCTAATCCTGGCTGGATAAATGACATCGGAACCATCTCTCTTGAAGATGTTGTGTGGCTTGTCCTTTAAAACAAAGACGATGTCAGCTGGAATGTTGTTGGAGGTCTGGTCCCCTTCCTTGGGAAAGGTGATTTTGGTCCCTTCTTTCCAGCCCCTCTTCACTTCGATGGTCAGGATCTTATCTTCATTTCGAATGCTCTTTCCATCAGGGTTCAGCCGCTTGTGGGAGATTTTCATCTTCTTGGTACAGCCGCTGTAGATCTCTTCGAGGGAGACCCGGAGGTCATGGGTGACTGGGGGATCTTGCTTCTTTCGGGTGGGCTCTTGGGCAGGGCGGGCACGTCCGAAGTTCACATTGGGGAAGCCACCCATGCCCATGGGGAAGGCAGAGAACGGGTCATCGATGTCCATGCCTTCCTCCCCGTTGCGCTGCCCAAAAAAGGTATCAAAGGGGTTTCTGCCACCAAAGAACTCAGCAAACATAGCATGAGGGTCTCCATGGAATGTGTAGCTGAAAGAGGTACCATTAGCACCACCACTGCTGCCACCACTGGGGCCACCACCCTTCAGGCCTGGAAAACAAAATCAGAAGTCAGGGTCACTGGAGGAGAGTCAGGGCCCCTGGTTCCATTTCCAGCACTGCAGTAAATTAACATTTATAAAACATAAAACCCTTAAAATAAAGAGGCCGGCATGGTGCCGAATGCCTCGAACCCCAGCACTCCTGAGGACAGGAGCAGGTTGACCTCTTCAAGTTCCAGACCTGCCAAGGCTTCAGCACAAGGTGCTGGAGGTGGCTCAGAAGTTAAAAGCACTTGCTCCTCTGGCAGAGGAACCATGTTCCATTACTAACTCCCACATGGCAGCAGACAACTGTCCAACTCCAGTTCCAGGGGATCCCACACCCTCTTCTTCTTCTCTCAAAGCTTGTGCATGGTGCACATACATACACATATTCTCATATACATAGAAATAAAAATAAATTAAAAAGACTAAAACCTGAACTACACAGTGAGAGAGACCCTGTCTCAAAAGAATAAGATTCTGCATGTGTCACTGTGGTGCTACATAGCACCTGAGCTTGCTCAGTAGTCCAAGGTTAGCCTCGAGGCAATCCTCCTGACTCAGACATCCCAGAGCTGGGCTTGTCCCTACGTCCTGTTCTTTTGGGAACAGGAGCTCATTCTGTAGCTCAGATCTGCAGCAAATTCACAACAATGCTTCCACCTCTAAAGTGAGGGTGTGAGCTCCCGCACCCGGCTCAACAAGTTTTGCTTTTAGTAAAAAAACCCCGGGAACCGTAGTGGGAGGGGTTATATCCACATTTTTAAAGCTTGTTTCCAGTAAGTGAGAACTAATCTCAAGTCTTTAACTGCCAATGGCAGCTGGAGCAGGAAACACATCCCTCCCTTTTACTTCGTGACACCAGTAGTGAGGCCTCCGGCTGCGGGTGCCGCCAGGTCGACCTGACTGCCCCATCCTCCCAGCCATGCACAACACCTTACAAATAACTTCCTCCGCGCTGCAACCAGAAAGGCTCAACTCGGGGTTAAGCACTGAGCTTGCGGGCTAGCGGGGCAAGAGAAACAAAACACTCGGGCAATTTCCAAATTCTCACACCCTTGGCGATCGCGACCGCCGCCCTCCGTCCGCAGCGCTCCGGCGCTGTGCAGGCGGCCGGCCGGGAGGGGCTGCGACAGACGTGCTAGAAGCTTCTGTGCGAGCGGCGCGCCCAAAGCTCCTCCTCCCGTGCGAGGCCGCCGATCAGAGGGCGGAGGCGGCACGGCCGCCGGGTCGTCTGTTCCCGGCCGAGGCCTCGGAGAGGCCCCGGGTGCCTCGGTTTCCCCGCCTGTCAAACGGCGGGTCACCCCCGGCCGCGCGCACGCGTACCTTCCTCTCCGTAGCGGTCGAAAATCTCGCGCTTGCGCGGGTCGCTGAGCACGTCGTAGGCCTCGGCGATCTCCTTGAACTTCTCCTCGGCGCCGGGCTCCTTGTTCTTGTCGGGGTGGTAGCGCAGCGCCTGGCGGCGGTAGGCTCGCTTGATCTCGTCGTCGGACGCGCCGCGGGCCAAGCCCAGCGTCTGGTAATAGTCCTTGCCCATGGCCACCGCCGCCCAGCTGTCGCCGCCTCCGGCTCCGCAGCTGCCCTGTCCCGGACTCTATATACCCGTCCGGCGGAAGCTTCCAGATCCCGCCAGCCCTCCAGAACCTTCCGCCCCTCCCGCCGCGCCGCGCCACTCCGGCCAATCGCTGCTGCCCGCTCCGTGACGCAGCACATCCGGGGTGGGACCGGGCTGCCAACGGCCTTCCGCGCGGGGCCACGCCCCTTCCCGCTCTACCCTGGTCAACGCCTCCCTGGGGCGCGCGCGCCCCGCGGCTGAGGTCCCGCCTCCGCGGCGGAGACAGCCAATCGCGGCCCGCTTTCACTGCCGGCCGGTGACATCACGAGGGAGGGGCGGGGCCACAGGGGCCGGTCCCTCCGGAGCGCCGCACCCTGTCCCTGGGTGCTGAACCGGCTGGGCGGTCCTGCCGGTGACTCGTAGCTGCCTGACTCGTACGTCCAAGTTCCCCTGCTGTAGCCGCGGGATAAATGCACGCACCCCGCCCTCCTCTGCCAGGGGTCCCCGTACGGGCCGATACTGTAAAGCGAGGTGAGGCTGATCTGGCAAGAGATCGCCCCAGTGCGGCTACCCAGGCTTGTCTTCCTTCCTACTAATTCCTACTGGAATCAGCTGTGTTCTTGGCGTCGGTGGTAACTGTCACCTCCTTTGCTGTCTGAGTTTACCGCCAGAGCAGGGATCAGATTTTGCTGCGTGGGTTTGCATCGCTTTCTAGACCCACTAGGTGCTCATAAATATTTCCAAATTCCTTGACGTGGGTGTTTTTTGCTGGGGGACGACGACGGAGGACCTCTGTTACTGGAATCTTTGGCTTTTCTAAGTCTGGGGTGATGGCGGTCAAGGACACAGCTGAGTGCGGAAGGCGAAAGTGCTTCTGGAATGGCAAAGCTTAGAAAAGGCTGGGGTAGTCGGTGGTGGTTCCTGCAGGGAGAGGAACTGCCTGGAAGTCAGAGCATGAAAGCCTGACTCTGTAGCTAGAGAATAGGCTTCCTTCCAGATCCCAGCACTTCCTGGCTGTGTGACCTTGGGCTGGTAAAGCAGCCATTCTGGCCTCAGTTGTGCTCATCTGTAAAATGGGAATGGCCAAGCCGGGCGGTGGTGGCTCACGCCTTTAATCCCAGCACTCGGGAGGCAGAGGCAGGCGGATCTCTGTGAGTTCGAGGCCAGCCTGGACTACCAAGTGAGTTCCAGGAAAAAGGCGCAAAGCTACACAGAGAAACCCTGTCTCGAAAAACCAAAAAAAAAAAAAAAAAAAAAAAAATGGGAATGGCCGCTGTATATGGGAAGTTGACATTATTCCACAGCTGTGAAAGTGCTCAAGACAGACCAGGAACGAAGGAATGACTATTCATCTTGTTTAGTGGACAACGCTGACGCCCCCTCTCTGCCAGACCTGCTGCACAAGAGCCCTGATGATCCTTGCCTTCCTTGGTTAGCCTGAGACCCCTGAGAAAGATGACCTTAGCCTTCTGTTGATGGTTGATCAGGAGTGGTTGGGGTGGGTGTTCTGGTTTTCCTGACCACACTGATCTCAAGATAACTGAAAAGGACTCCATCTAAACACAGTTGAGTCCCCCACCCCCAAGATGGATTCGGGACTAGGGAACCCAGTAGCTTAACAGAGGGTGTCCTGAACCAGTCACTGGGAAGTAGTTAATGTTACTTAGAGAACAAGAGACCCTGGCACAGTGGCACATTCCTGTAATCCCAGCAGGAAGCTGAGACGGGAGGAGTCCTGTGTGAAGCCTGCCTGGTTAACAGAGTAAGACCTTGCCTCAAAATAGGTGAATAGAAATAAAAAGTGCATAAAGAACAGAAGAGCTGTCCTAGAGGGAAAGCCCAGAGCACGAGGACTTCTTCCCATTTCCAGTATGGCTTTAGTAGAGACGTGCAGATGTGCCTCTGGATGGGCTTGCTTGTCTGGGTTTTACTAAGGTCTGTTGTGCATAGGAAATCTTTGTTTGGGGACAACCTGAAGGCTGGAAACATCCCGCTCTTTAAATGATGAGACATAGTCAAGAAGGTGTATTTTAGTTACTACTGTGAACTATTTTTTTTATTTTTTAGACAAGGTCTTACTCTCTAGCCCAGACTTGTCTTGGACTTAGGTAGCCCAGGCTGGCCTTGAACTTCTGATTCTCCTGTCTCAATCTCCTTAAGTGTTGAGCTGACAAGCACCAGCCACCATTTTATTAGGAAGTTTCAGTTGTTTAAGAACAGGCATGGAAAACAAAGAAACACAGCCTGGTGGTGGTGGTGGTGGTGGTGCACACCTGTAATCCTAGCACTAGGAGGCAGAGGCAGGCGGATCTCTGAGTACCAGGCCAACCTGGTCTACTGAGTGAATTCCAGGACAATCAGAGCTATATAGTGAGACCCTGTCTCAAAACACAAACAAACAAAAAAGACACAGGGCTAAATAATGGATTTTAAGCCAGGAGGTGAGGTGGTAGCGCAAGCTTTTAATCCTTGGAAGGCAGGGGCAGGAGGATCTAAGTTCAAGGCCTGCCTGTTCTGCAGAGCAAGTTCTAGGACAGCCAGGGCTACACAGAGAAACCCTATCAAACAACAAACAAACCAACAAAACCCGGGAGGACTGCTCCTAAGGAATAACACCATAAATCCTCTGGCCTTCATATACATGTTTACGTAAATGTGTGTACCGCCCCCATGCCTGCCTCCCTCCCCAGAGAACAGTGAATATGCACACACATACACAAAATTGTTTTACATTCATGGGGTGTGAACTTGGTATGGTGCCCATGTGGAGGTCGGAGGAGAACTTCCGGGAGTCAGTTCTTTCCATCATGTATATCCCAGAGATTGAATTTAGACTTTAAGCTTGGCAGCATGTACCTTTACCTGCTGAGCCATTTTGCTGATCCCTACACACAAAATTTTTTTATTTATTTTTAGTTTTTAACACTTCTTGCTATATAGTCTTAGCTGGCCTGGAACTCATAAGATCTGCCTGCCTCTGTCTCCTGAATACTTGGATTGAAGCTGCGTACAACCTCACCAGCCTTATACCCTACAGTTTCCTCCTCAGCCAGGAACTAAGCAGGTACATTTGGACCCAGCTGTCTATAAAGTCAAGACCTGCATCCTATACTGTATAAAATGGAGATAATAGATCTTACCTCCTAGTGTTGCAGTGTGGGTGGTGCGCAGGGGGCTGGAAATGAATGTGTCGGAGGACTAGCTCAGCTGCCTCTCGGAAGGCAGTCAGATGTGCTGTGGAATCATCCTTCTGTACACTGTGAAGATGTGTTGCTCTCATTGTTAAGAAAAAGCTGATTAGCCTGTGGCTAGGCGGGATTTTTGGGGAAGAGGGGTGGAGACTCAGGAGTCAGGAGAAGACACCATGAGAGGCAGAGTGAGCAGGATGGGAAGTATGTAGATAAGTAACCGAGCTTCAGGGCAGCACACAAATTAATAGAAATGGGTTCATTTGAGTTAGAAGAGCTAGCCTAGGCCACACAGAGAGTAAAGCATTCAAGAGCTGCTGTACTGGTGTGTGACGTGGCTCAAATGTTGGTAAAGCCTTAAAGAATGTTGCGGCATTAGTGGCGCACGCCTTTAATCCCAGCACTCGGGAGGCAGAGGCAGGCAGATCTCTGTGAGTTCGAGGCCAGCCTGGGCTATAGAGTGAGTTCCAGGAAAGGCATAAAGCTACACGGAGAAACCCTGTCTTGAAGATAAATAAATAAATAAATAAATAAAACCCATAATGTAAACTTCTAAAAAAAAAAAAAAAAGAACGTTGCTGTTGCCGGGTGGTGGCAATGATCCCAGCACTTTAACACCTCTAATCCAGCACTCAGGAGGCAGAGGCAGGAGGATTTCTGTCATTTTTGAGACCAGCCTGGTCTACAGAGTGATTTCTAGGACAGCCAGAGCTACACAGAGAAACCCTGTCTCAAAAAACAAAACAAAGCAAAAAACCAAATTAAAAAATAATAATAATAATTTTACTGTTGCTCTCCAGCGTCTTACCTGTCCATCCCAGATGTTCAAAATCATGGCAGCTCTATTAGCCACCACTGCCATTCCTGGGGGAAGTCTATGTGCAATAAAAAGTTATATTCAAGTTGGGCATGGTGGCACATAGCTTTGATTTTAGCACTAAAGAGGTTGAAGTAGGAGGATCTCTAATTCTAGGGTAACCTGGGATGCATAACAAGATACTGTGTCAAAAAAAAAAAAAAAAAAAAAAAAAGCCAAGGAAGAAACAAAACAGATACCCTATGTTCAGAGGCTGGCAAGACAGCTCATCGTGTAAGGATTCTTGCCTGAGGATCTGAGTTTGATCCTCAGGACACATGGCAGAAGGAGAGAACCGGCTCCCTGAAGTTGTCCTCTTACCCACATGCAAACTGTGACGTGTGCACCCCTCCCACACGCACACAAAGTAAGTATAATTTTGTATTTTTGGTTGTGAGCCTAGCCTTTAATGGCTGAGCCATCTTTCCAGTCCACGTAAGTATAATTTTAAAAAAGTTAAATGAACTTAAGTTTATGTAACAAACGGTATTTTATTTTTACTGAGGCTTTATGAATAATTACCAACAGCTACTAGAAGTTGAATGTCTTTCAGTGGCTGAGTGGCTATACAAGTTGTGATCCATCCACACAATGGAATATTATTCAGCCATAAAAAGAAAAGGACCATGAATACAGGAAACAATGCCAGTGTACTTCACATGCATTATGTCAGTGAAAGAAACCAGGCTCAAAAGGCTCTGTGCTTCTCTTTTCTGTGACCTTCTAGAAAAGACAAAAGTATGTGAGTAGATCAGCAGTTCCTAGGGAAACTGCTGCAAATGGGGTGCACGGGAATTCTTTGAGGACGAAAGAAATGTTCCCATTATTTTAATTTTTTTTTAATTTTTTTTTCCTGTTTTGTTCTGTTTCCAGACAAGGTTTCTCTGTGTAGCCATAACTGTCCTGGAACTCACTCTATAGACTGGCCTGGCTTCGAACTCAGAAATCTCTCTGCCTGCCTTTGCCTCCCAGTGCTGGAATTGAAGGCATGCGCTGCCTCCCCTGCCGCCAACAAAGCCTAGGCTGGCTTTGAACTTACGTTCTTACTGTTTTAGTCTCATGACTATTTGGAATTACAGGTGGGCGGGATGGGTGGGGCTAGGGAATCCATCAGAGCTCTTGACACAGCAGAAAGTGACTAACTAGCTCTAGCATGTCTAAGCCTGGCTTCACAGCTTCCTTCAGACAGCTCTGTGCCAGGATCACACACTCTGAAACAATGTGGAGCAGTCCCAGGAAGATCACCACCTGCCTTACCCTGAGTGGGAAATCCCACGGCACTGTGAGAGCTGTCCTATTGAAGTCAGATTCCTGCCATCCAAGTGACCTTGAGTTCTCCAAAACTCAGGTTAGAGGAGCCCCTGCTGCTTGGCTGCTTGGAGTTAGCAGCAAGTGACAATGGGTGTACCCACCGTCATTAGGAATGAGTCAGCCCCTGCTGGGCGGGCAAGGGCGCAGTGGGAAGCTCTGTCTACAGACAGGCCCTGACAAAGCTGCCGCACAGCGAGAGGCTTGAACAAAGTGACCATTCTCCACTCAGGGCTGGACCTGCTGTCTGCTGATGGCCTGCTTACTGGAAGCCAGGCAAGGCGGACAAGGGATTCCCAGCACCAGCAACCCTCATCCAAAACAGGAAGCCAGGCCCGGGACTTCAGCCCTGCCAGTCTAGCTGCTTAGGAGACTGAGGCTGGAGGATCATAAGACCTTGCTGAGAGTCTCCCTCAAAGAGCCCAAGCTAGGAGCTGGAGAGATGGCTCAGTGGTTAAAAGCACATACTGTTCTCAGAGAGGACTCAGTTCAATTCTCAGCACTCCTATTGGATGGGTCACAAGCACTGACACACCATGGTCCTGCCCTGCTCCCTGTCCTCAGGGACACTACTTTTAAGGACTTCGTAACCTACATCTGTGAACTGAAACAGGAAGAAGATGAGATAAAGGTCTAGTTTCTGTTTGCTCCCTTCCTCTACTGAGCTAGCTAGTCCCCTCCCGCCTCAAGCTTGTGCCAGAAATCAAACCCAAAGCCTTTCACTGGAAGGATTCTGCCACTGATTTTCTTTGTGGTTTTTCTTTTTTGTGGGGGAGGGGTTATGAGCTGGCTACCTAGCCCAGGTTGACCTTGAACTTATGACCTTCCTGTTTCAGCTGCATAACTACTTGGAATTACAGGCTGGTGGTGTGTGTGTGTGTGGCTGTGTCTGTGTCTTGTGAATAGAAGTCAGAGGTCAGCCTCAGATATTCTGGAGCTGTCCACCTTTCCCCCCCCCCCCAAATTAAAGTACAGGGTCCTGGAAAAAGTGGTTCAACTGCTAAGAGCACTTGCTGGTCTTAACAGGACTCAGACTCAGTTCCCAGCACCCACATCGTGGCTCACACTTATCGGTAACCCCAGTTGCACGTAATCCAGCAGGCATGTATGGGGTGCACCTGCATGCATACAGCCCAAACCCTCACACACATAAAGTAAAAAGTATCATTACATCATTTCCCTCCTTCCTCTCCCGCTTCCAGAATGTTGCATATCCTTCTTCTCAAATTCACGGTCTCTTCCTTTAATTATTATTGTTACAACCCACTGGGTCCATTTTTTTTCCTTTTTGTTTTTTTGAGACAGGGTTTCTCTGTGTAGCCTCAGCTTTCCTAGAACTCGCTCTGTAGACCAGGCTGGCCTTGAACTCACAGAGATCTGCCTGTCTCTGCCTCCCAAGTGTTTGGATTCAGGGTATGTGCCACCACCACCTGGCCATTTTTTTTAAATAGACTTAATTTACTTTATTTTTATTGTATAAAAACCTTTGGTGGTGGCCACAGCTGGAGCCTGGGTCCTCTGAACAGAGACTCTGGTGTGGGTTTTTACAAGATGGTTGGTGAATTCCTGGTTAGGAGACATGTGAACACTGTCTTTTTCCAGAGGTCAAGTAGCTGTAGGCTTGGAGATGGTATCAAAGTTGGCCCTGGCAAAGTTGCCCAGGTTGCAGCTCCTGGATGATGTGTAGCAGTCATCAATATCAGCCATTATTAGAAGCTTCTTCCAGGTGGTGGTGGCGCACACCTTTAATCCCAGCACTCGGGAGGCAGAGGCAGGCAGATCTCTGTGAGTTCGAGGCCAGACTGGTCTACAGAGTGAATTCCAGGACAGACTCGAAACTCCAAAGCTACACAGAGAAACCCTGTCTCGAAAAAAAACAAAACTATCGGGGACTAAGGGTGTCCAGCCCCTCGATAGTCCCCTCCCAGGGTCCGGGAAGAATCTACAACCAGCTGATAATTAATCTGTGATGAAAAGAAATGAATCTATGTACACGAAACTCCTTAGTTCATACACTTTATTATTCTGTGATAGTTCTCTCTCTACACAGCTTCTATTCTGCTCTCATGTCTAGCTCCTTTCTTGCCTGATTTCTCTATATCTACTGTCCCTTCTAGGTTCTATCTTAATTCCTTCATCTAGTTCTGTCCCTTCTAGGTTCTCATCTATCTAGTTCTTTCCCCTATCAGCTCCTCTCCAGTCTCCTTCTCTCTCATCTGGCTCTTCCTCATCTTGTTCTTCCCCATCTGGCTCTTCCTCGTCTTCCATCTCATTCTTCTAGTCCTTTATTTTAGCCCTTCAATCTAGTTCTTCCCCATCTCAGTTCGTTCCTCTCAAGTTCTTACCCATCTAGTTCTTCCATTCTCTTTTCTCTTCTCCGTCTTGTGCCTCGGAAGTCCTGGTATATAAAGGGAGGGTCCGAGCTAAATTGTGTAAAGCTATTACTTAACGTCCACCTCTCCTAGGCGGTGTCTCCTTGTGGAATTTACCGTAAGTCAGGAGACTGCATGTGGGCTGTTATCACTGTTAGTCCTCGGAAGTTGGGTGCCCCCCCCCCCCGGGTGGTGTTTCCTCTAGTCCTTGAAAGTGGCTAAGGGAGATAATCTGATTCCAGAGAAAGCCTTTCCTGAGGCTGTTCTCCAAATACCTGGAATGTGTATGTCCAGAGAGTGATCAGTCTACACTGTTAGTCCTTCTTAGGGGAAAGTCAATTGGAAAAACTATGAAGGCACACATGATTTTCATAAAAGAATACAGCTGATATATAACAAGCCAAGTAACACCAAAAACTCCTTGGAATTTGGCTTCCTCTGGAGGAATTCCCTGATCCCTCCAGGTAGTGACTTTGCCATAACCAGCTGAGTTCTTATGATATTCCTGCGGCCTGCAGCACAAAACAAACAAACAAAAAACAAAAAAAGAAACTTCTTGGGCACACAAGCAGAGACGATGCCAATGCCTCTGGGGACAGGGATGAGATGCATCAACACAGAGCCACAGCAGCCTGTCACTTTGTGGGGCTGGCCAGTCTTGTTCCCCCAAGTACCTCTCCACACAGGGACAGTGGACAGCTTGACCAAGATGATGGCTCCTTGGATGGCCATGCTACCTCCTTGGAGCACTTAACACCAAGACCAACATGACCATTGTAGTTCCCAATAGCAAAACAAACCTTGAACCTGTTTTCCTGGCCAGCCCGAGTCTGCTTCTGGACTGGCATGATCTTTAAACCTCATCCTTTAGGGATTTGCCCAGGAAAAAGTCAGTAATCTTGGATTCCTGAATAGGCAGGGAGAACAGGCAGATCTCCAAGGACTTGATCCTCATGTCCTTAACCAGGTGGCCCAACTTGGTGGCAGGGATCCATCCACTCCTTGTCTTTGGCTTTACCTCCATGAGCCCAATGGCCTTGACCACGACCAAGACTGCAGCCCCAAGATTGCTACTGAATCCTCCGAGGGAGCAACTGTGGCCTTCTAATCCTGGCCCCCCTAGGTCCTCCTGCTGTACCAGTGCCCCATTTGGTGATTTCACAAAGAAGAAACCATTGAGTCCATTTACTATTGCTTATATGTACATGATTTCAGGGTTGAACACTTAGTAGTGGGTAATCAATGAGGGGGCTCATTCCTGGGGAAGACTAATTCTCTCAGAATCTTAAGTTGTCTGTAGTTCTTTGTCTAAAGGTGTGTGTTGGAGGACCCTATGAAATTTCCTCTTCCACATTAGCATGTAGTGATGATGTCTTGGTGATGTCATTATTCAAGTCTTATTTAGGCAGCCATATTATTGAGGTACCATTGTGGGTCCCTGTCATTTCCCAGGATACACAATCACACAACAGACTTCCTGGTCCTCCGACTCATCTTTTCATTCTCTCTTCCTCAATGTGGGGGTTGTGTTTTAGATCTCTCCACTGGGTCTAGGCACCCCAGGATCAGTTGCTCTCTGCATTTGGACCAGCTGTGGCTTTTTATAATGGCCTCTGTTTACCACCCAGAGAATCTGCTTCTTTGATGAGTGAGAGCCACACTTGTCTGTGGCATAAAGATAAGTATCTATGATGCAGTTGGGAATTATGCAGGTTTAGTAAAGAGACAATAGCAGGTTCTCTAAGATCCATGACCTCATTAGCTACCTGGAGTCAGTTAGGTTTATAGTACTAGACGTGATTTCCTTCTTGCTGAGCAGGATTTAAACCCAATTAGACAGCTGCTTTTACTGCTAAGGTATAAGTGCACCTTCAGGGATCCACTGGTCACTGCTGCATAGCTTCACACACAGCTGGGTAGTGTTAAGTTTCAAACCTGTACAAATGGCTGAGGTGCCTGTTTAACATATCGAAGCAGACCTGGCCTCGGGTTCTCCCAGCGTTCCTCAGTCCCTACCTGTTACAGGGTGTGGCTGGCATACCCTGCCCTCTGCACTGGACTCTCCAGCCCAGAGACTGAGCTGCCCTTCCCCCAGAGGCTCTTTCCTATCTAATCCAGACATGTGGGTTACCCATGCCTTTTTGTACCTTTAGCCTGGCTGCTGCGCTCGGGTCCCTCTCCCCACGTTTGGTCATGTCCACTCTGGACTCTCCCAGATGTCCCTGACTCTGCCCACACTCTCCCTCTTATCTACAATGAACTTTCTCCTCCACCGCACCTAGTTCAGGTAGGACTATTGGTTTCTTCCCTCGGTTGACAGCTAGCACAGCACCTTCTGTTACTATGAAAGCTGGTCCTCAGGAGGGAGGTTCTCGGCTCAATCCAGCTCAAACCCTCTAAGTCCTGTGTCTGAACTGCATGGTGTCTTCAGCATCTCTAGCTGGGAAGTAACCAAGGGCAACAGCAATAGTCTGTATTTTGTTTTGGGAGTCTTGAAAAAGGGTTTCTGGGGCTGGACAGATGGCTCAGGTTGAGAGCACTGGCTGTTCTTCCAGAGGTCCTGAGTTCAATTCCCAGCAACCACATGGTGGCTCACAACCATCTACAATGAGATCTGGCGCCCTCTTCTGGCCCGCAGACAGAACACTCACTGTACACATAATAAATAAATCTAAAAAAAAAAAAAAAGAAAGAAAGAAAGAAAAGAAAAAGGGTTTCTCATGCCTGGCACTGAGGTTTCTGTCAGCTAGGGTATCTGTTGCAATCTTGGAGGGTGCATTAGTTTCCCAGCTGGTACAACTTCACTGAGACTATATGTACACTCATTGTATTATATATAATTTTAAGTAAGCATAATATGATCCACTATGGCTTTTTCAAACATCCTTAGAGTTATTCGTTTCTCTTCCCTCTTTCTCATTCTGTACTGACATTCCTTCCATCCGGAAATTAAAGCCACCCCCATTTCCCCATTGTATCCTTCCTATCACTTGGACCCTGTTATTCCCCTCTCTAGACCCCCCTCCTCCTGCCATGGTTCTTTTTAACTTTCCAAGTTTCTGCAATTGAGATTATGGACTCGAATCTAAAGGTTTGGAGCTAGGAACCTCAGTTTGGGAGAAGATGCGGCATTTATCTTTCTGGGTCTGGGTTATTTCATTCAATAGGATCTTTTCGAGTTCCATCCACTTACCTGCAAAGTTCAAGATTTCATTTTTCTTTACAGCAGACTAGTTCATGGTGTGTATGAACCCCATTTTCATTAGCCAATCATTAGTTGAAGAACGTTTAGGTGGTTTCTATTTCCTAGCTATTGTGACTAGAGTGGCAACAAATATGGCTGAGCAACTAACTATCTGTGGAATGGGATGGTGCCACGGGGCAGTATGGCTGGATTATATGGCAGATTTTGAGAGTTCTCATACTGATTTCCACAGTGGCTGCACCAGTTTGCGTTCCCACCAAAAGTGAATAAGGGTTCACCTTTTCCCACACTCTCTCCAGAATTTGTTGATGGTTGTTTTATTGATTTTAGCCATTCTGACTGAGGTGAGATGAAACTTCAAAGTTACTTTAATTTCTATTCTCTAACTCTAAAGGATGATGAATACTTTGAGATATACCTTATCCTTTTATATCTCTTCTACTAAAAACTCTTCTGTTTAGACCCATAGTCCTTTTTTTAATTGGGTGATTTGTTTTCTTGACTTTGTTTTTTGCGTTCTTTGTATTCTCTGGATATCAATCCTCTGTTAGATGTATAACTAGCAAAGATTCTCCCTACTCTCTGGACTTCCTCTTCACTTGTTTGCTTAGTTGTACTGAAGCTTTTAGTTTCGTGAGATCCTACTTGTCAATTGTTGGCCTTGTAGAAAATAAGTTAGTAGAGGAAAATAGTAAAACCTCAAAACAGTGAGAGAGAAAACTTGTGTTGTTTGAGAGGTTGGTACCTCCAATCCCTGCAGCTCAGTATCCAAGGATATGGAAGGATAGGCTGTTCAGGGGCTGAGAACGGTGTTTGGAGGGAGGGAGGGAGGGAGGGAGGGAGGGAGGGAGGGAGGGAGAGAGGGAGAATGAGCAAGAGAGAGGGGGGCATGAGCAAGTGAGAGCTAGAGAGAGAGAGACACTGAGAGAGACAGTGAGAGAGAGAGTGAGAGAGACACTGAGAGAGACAGTGAGAGAGTGAGAGAGACACTGAGAGAGAGACAGTGAGAGACACTGAGAGAGACAGTGAGAGAGTGAGAGAGACAGTGAGAGAGAGACACTGAGAGACAGTGAGAGACAGTGAGAGAGAGACAGTGAGAGAGTGAGAGAGACAGAGAGAGACAGAGAGAGACAGTGAGAGAGAGAGACAGTGAGAGACACTGAGAGAGACAGTGAGAGAGTGAGAGAGACAGTGAGAGAGACAGTGAGAGAGAGACACTGAGAGAGACACTGAGAGACAGTGAGAGAGAGAGACAGTGAGAGAGAGAGACAGTGAGAGAGTGAGAGAGACAGAGAGAGACAGAGAGAGACAGTGAGAGAGACAGTGAGAGAGACAGTGAGAGAGACAGTGAGAGACACAGAGAGACAGTGAGAGAGAGACAGTGAGAGAGAGACAGTGAGAGAGAGACAGTGAGAGAGACAGTGAGAGAGACAGTGAGAGAGACAGTGAGAGACACAGAGAGACAGTGAGAGAGAGACAGTGAGAGAGACAGTGAGAGAGAGGCACAGTGAAAGGGAGTGAGAGAGCCGGGCGGTGGTGGCGCACGCCTTTAATCCCAGCACTCGGGAGGCAGAGCCAGGCGGATCTCTGTGAGTTCGAGGCCAGCCTGGGCTACCAAGTGAGTCCCAGGAAAGGCGCAAAGCTACACAGAGAAACCCTGTCTCGAAAAACCAAAAAAAAAAAAAAAAAAAAAAGAAAGGGAGTGAGAGAGACAGTGAGAGAGACAGTGAGAGAGAGACAGTGAGAGAGACAGTGAGAGAGAGACAGTGAGAGAGACAGTGAGAGAGAGACAGTGAGAGAGAGACAGTGAGAGAGACAGTGAGAGAGACAGTGAGAGAGAGACAGTGAGAGAGACAGTGAGAGAGACAGTGAGAGAGAGACAGTGAGAGAGACAGTGAGAGAGAGAGACAGTGAGAGAGAGAGTGTTGGGGGACCTGGTGAAGCTAGGCCCAGAACTGCTTTTCTAGATAAACTGTTTTGAAACTGCAGAGTGGGGTACGTCAGTTGCTGCTTCAGAGCTCCAGGATGTATGAGAGGGTTAGCTGCTTCCCAGGATTCCATGGGTGGAGGTTTCTCGAAGCCTTGGGGCTGTTTTATGGCCTTGCTTTTGGGGAGGGGGTTCCCTTTTAGGCCATAATTTCTGGGTAAATGGAGTCCTGTTCAGAAAATCCTTTCTTACTTGTATCCTGTAGAGTCTGCCTATGCTTGCTTCCACAGTCTTGGTGTTCCAGATGTTCCAGCTTTCCTTCACATCTAGGTCTTTGATCATGTTGGAGTTAATCTTATGCCAGGTGATAGAGTCGAGTGTAATTTCATTCTTCTGCTTGTGGACATCTGTTTTTCCCAGCATCATTTGTTGAAAATGCTCCCTTTTCTCTCGGGTACGTTTGGGGGCATCTTTTCAGCTCTCAGATGGCTGTGGACCCGTGTTGCGTCCCACCGATCTTCGTGGTTGTTCTTGGTGCTGGTGTCAGGCTGTTGTTACTGTTCTTCTATAACATGTCTGGGAATCTGGAGTGCTCTTCCTGAACCCGCTTCGTCAGTGATTTCAAGTTTCCATTATGGCGGTCTTTCACTTCCTTGGTTACATTTGTTCCTAATTATTTTCTTTTCTTTGAGGCTATTGTGAATGGGAGTGTGTTCATCATCTCTTCTTCAGTGTGTTTATTGTTGGTGCATAGAAAGGCCACTGATTTTTGTAAGTTGATTTTGTGTATTGCCCCTTATTCTGGTCAGGGTTTCTGTTGCTATCATAAAACACCATGACCAAAAGTAAGTTGGTGTCTTTTTGTTGTTGTTTTGTTTTTATTTTTCAAGACAGGGTTTCTCTGTATAGTTTTGGTGTTTGTCCTGGATCTTGCTTTGTAGACCAGGCTGGCCTCGAACTCACAGAGATCTGCCTGGCTCTGCCTCCTGACTGGGATTAAAGGTGTGGGCCACTGCTGCCTACATAAATTGGTGTCTTAGTCAGTGTTCTATTGCTGTGGATAACATGATGGATTAACACCATTAATACCATGACCAAGACAACTCTTATAAAAGAAAGAATTTAATTGGGGCTTGCTTACAGTTTCAGAGATTAGTTTGTTATCCTCATGGCAGGAAAGATGTCCGCATGCAGGCAGACATGGTATCTGAGAGTTCAGTGTCTGGATCTGCAGGCAGCAGGAAGAGAGAGCCACTGGGTCTGGCTTGGACTCCTGAAACCTCAGTGCCCACCCCCAGTGACACACCTACCCCAACAAGGCCACACCTCCTAATCCTTTTAAACAATGCCACTCATTGGTGACCAAGCATTCAAATCTGTGAACCTATGGGGGCCGATCTTACTCAACTCACCCGGGAGGAAAGGGCTTATTTGGCTTAACACTACCAATTGTAGTTCATCACTGACGAGAGTCAGGACAGGAACTCAAGCAGGGCTTAACCTGGAGGCAGGAGCTGATGCAGCCTACTGGCTTGCCCTCCATGACTTAGCCTGCTTTCCTTTCTCCTTCTCCTCCTCCTCCTTCCTCTTCCTCCTCCTCCCCCTCCCTCTCCTCTTCCTCCTCCCCCTCTTTTTTCCCCCCTCAAGATAGGGTTTCTTTGTGTAGCCTTGACTGTCCTAGAACTAGCTCTGTAGACCAGGCTCACTTCAAACTCACAGAGATCCACCTGCTCTTCCTTCCAAATGCTGGGATTAAAGGTGTGCAGCACCACAGCGGGCAGCATCCTGTGTCTTTTTTTTTTTTTTTTCCGAGACAGGGTTTCTCTGTGTAGCTTTGCACCTTTCCTGGAACTCACTTGGTAGCCCAGGCTGGCCTCGAACTCACAGAGATCCGCCTGGCTCTGTCTCCTGAGTGCTGGGATTAAAGGCGTGCACCACTACCGCCTGGTGCATCCTGTGTTTTAATGAGCTTTCCTAAGAGATGGAATGTTATATCCTAGAGGAAATGGCTACACAACATTCTCTCAGGCCCACATGATGGAAGGATAGAACCAACTTCTGTAAGTTGTCCTCCCCACACATGTACATACATATGCATAAACACACAGCCACACACTAAAACATAATAATAAAAAAGATTAAAAAAAACAAATAAAAATCAGTCAATCAAACAAATACCTCAAAGGGCTGGGTGTGTCATGGAAACCCTGTGTTTAGTCTCCAGAAGCACAACAAAAATAACCAGGGCAACTGTTTTTTTTTTTTGTTTTTTTGTTTTTCTCTGTGTAGCCCTGGCTGTTCTGAAACTCACATTGTAGACCAGGCTGGCCTTGAATTCATAGAGATCTGCTTGCCTCTGCCTAGGTTAGAGTGCTGGGATTAAAGGCATATGCCACCACTGTTCAGCTATTTTAGTGTTTTATCAGCAAGAAAGGTTGCAAGTTTCTTCTTCTTCTTCTTCTTCTTCTTCTTCTTCTTCTTCTTCTTCTTCTTCTCCTCCTCCTCCTCCTCCTCCTCCTCCTCCTCCTCCTCCTCCTCCTCCTCCTTCTTTTCTGAGATGGGTTGTTCTGGAACTCACTCTGTAGACCAGGCTGGCCTGGAACTCACAGAGATCTGCCTGTCTCTGCCTCCAGAGTGCTGAGATTAAAGGTGTGCACCACCCACTGCCTGGCTATTTTCTTCTTCTTAATGTACACATTGTGTGTGTGGTCCTGAAGATGCAAGCTAGACAGGCACTTTAACAAGTGATGATATTCTCAGCCCTGAATTGTATACTCTTTATTTATTGATTGATTTTTGTTTTGTTGGATTTTTATGAACATAATTTTTTATTGATCCTTTGGGAACTTCACATCATGCATCCCAATCCCACTCATTTCCTAGTCCCTCTGTATCTGCCCTTCCCCCCCATAGTGCCCCCCACCAAAAGAAAAATAAAAAACAAATAATAAAAGTAAGATAAAAATAAAAAATGCAGGCCGGGCGGTGGTGGCGCACGCCTTTAATCCCAGCACTCAGGAGGCAGAGCCAGGTGGATCTCTGTGAGTTCGAGGCCAGCCTGGGCTACCACGTGAATTCCAGGAAAGGCGCAAAGCTACACAGAGAAACCCTGTCTCAAAACAAACAAACAAACAACAAAAAAAAAAAACAAAAAAAAAAACCCCCAAAAAAACAAAAAAAATAAAAATAAAAAAATAAAAATGCACATGAGAATGTGAAAACAAACAAACAAAAACTAAATAAAGCAAAAAAGAAAAGAAAAATCCGCTTCACTCCTCCATCTTTCCCGCCTCTCCATCCCCTCTTCATTCGTCTTGGTGGGGCTGGGAGCTGCTGTGTGTCATGCAGCACACCCTTCTGTCCACACAGCTTTCCTTGCAAATGTTCATTGTGTAGTGTGTTGTTGGTCAGGTTCAAGACCTCTGGCTTCTGGTACGTCATCAATGCTGGACCCTCATCTAAACTCCTCTCCAAAATCCTGTCGTCGTCTGAGTCGTGGGGACTCTGGCTGTGGCTCCAGAGGACCAGTCCTTTATGTGCCCCAGCAGGTCACAGGTGGGGTAGATGTTGGGGAGTGCCAACTCAAAGCCCTGGATGTGTGTCTGGGTGGTATCTGGGTTGTTCTGGCCCTGACCAGGCAACTGGGACCACCCCCTTTTGGTGAGTGGCGGAACCAGCTTTCCCAAGTGCCAGGTGGGGGTGAGGGGGGAGGCGAGGAGCACAGCTCTCATATCAGGGGGTGGTCTAGCTTTTCTCTGCCAGGGTCATGGGGGTCCATTATCCCAGGGCCCTCGAGGGGAGGGTCAGCACTCCTGTGAGGTGGGACGGCTCTTCCCAGCCAGTGAGGGGCAGAGTCTGCTCAGTGCGGCCCAGCCCTTGTGCTTCAATTCGGGTTCAACACATGGTCCACATGGGCCCCTGTGGTAACTTGGTTTTTAGCGGTGCTCTTACCCTGCGAGGAAAAGTCACAAAACACGACAGAATCCACTAACAAGAGTTTTATTTTATTTTTTTTTTTAAAAAAGGGGTTTTATTAAGATGCGGAGAATAGGATAGATGTGATCGGGCCTGCTGAAAGGACAGGTGTGAGAAGGGGGGGGATGGGGGGCTTTTTTTTTTTTTTTTTTTGGTTTTTCGAGACAGGGTTTCTCTGTGTAGCTTTGCGCCTTTCCTGGAGCTCACTTGGTAGCCCAGGCTGGCCTCGAACTCACAGAGATCCGCCTGGCTCTGCCTCCCAAGTGCTGGGATTAAAGGCGTGATTTTTAAGATTTATTTATTATGTATACAGTGTTCTGTCTGCACGTATCTCTGCAGGCCAGAAGAGGGCACCAGATCTCATTACAGATGGTTGTGAGCCACCATGTGGTTGCTGGGAACTGAACTCAGGACCTCTGGAAGAGCAATCAGTGCTCTTAACCTCTGAGCCACATCTCCAGCCCGGGAGTCGGCTTTTAAAGACCAAGCAGCACCTGCCACACAAGCCCACATGGCTACTCCACGCATGCACATAGACCACGTGTTTGCACTGTGTGCTTTATGCAACCACGCAGCCATGCAGCCATGGGGTCATGAGTCATGAAGGAAGTATGATTTAGAAATGGCAAAGTGTCCCGCCGGGCATGCGCGACCGTGGGGGGCGTGGTGGGAATTTCTATCAGTAACAGGGGCAATGGACATCAACACAGACCCCCAGCTGCAGCAGGACTATGGACCACAGCTCTGAGTAGCAGCGCAGATCTCTCAAATTGGCCTGGGCCCAGCAACAGCATGGTCCCTGGCCTCCAACGTGGCTCCAGGTGGCGGCCTAGGACCCACCCCCTCTCTGCAGTTGCAAGGCTTTTCAGTGGTTAACAGGCGCCGTGCATATCAACAAATCGAGGCTGTGGCAGGGCCATGGACCCAAACATGGCCTTGATAGCAGCCCAGGACTGGATGTCACCATGGCCTCTCACATCAGCCTGTTCCTCACTGCCTTCAACTCTTCAGATCTTCCCCTCTCAGGGACAGCACCCATTTGGCCTCTCTCTGTCTCTCTCTCTCCCTCCCTCTCTCTCTCTCCCCCTCTCACATACCCCACCATGTATTTGCACCATAATGGCACCTGACTGCCTTGGTGTCTCCAGGCAAATGCAAATGGCTCTGGGCGGTTGTGTGTGTGTGTGTGTGTGTGTGTATGTGTGTGCCCATCTCCACCCACTCACTCCTCCTGCCCCTGAGCAGTCTTGTGGATTCTCCCCCATTTTGTTTTTTTGAGACAGGATCTCTTTACGTAGCCCTGGATGTGGCTACGTACATCAAGCTGGTTGGAATTACGAAGTACTGGGACTAAAGGTGTGTGTTGTCACATTTGGCTGCAGTCTGCTTTTTTAGCCAGGCGTGATGGAGCACATCTTTAATTCCAGCACTAGGAAGGCAGAGGCAGGTGGATCTCTGTGACTTTGAGGCCAGCCTGGTCTACAGAGCGAGTTCCAGGCCAGCCAGCACTGTTACACAGAGAAACCCTGTCTCGAAAAACAAAACAAAATAAAAAGTTACATTTATTTATGAGTGTGTTTGCACATGTGCCATGGTGCCTGTTGGAGGTCTGGAGAGAACTTGCCCAAAGTTGTCCCGGCCTTACGTTTTGTGGGTCTCTGGGGTGAATTTAGTTCGTTAGACTTGGCAGCAAGTATCTTTCTCAGAAAAAGCCATGACATCGTCCTCTGCGCTGTTCTCTGATGTCATGTATTTTAGACAGGCAGCGCCTGTCATTTTGTATTTCAAGGGCTCAGTAGCTACGTGTGGCCAGTAGTAACCGTACTGTACACCATCACATAGGCAGAGACAAACGTGGTCTTTGCTCTTAGGGCCAGCTCCACTGACCCGGGCTGTCTGAGGAAGGGCAGTGAAGCCGCTGCAGAATGCGGTGCAGGCTTTCTTTCCCTTCCTCCAGAGTCGTGCTGCTGATATCTGAGGTCTCCTCTCTTAGGCGTCTCAGCCTCTCAGCACCTTGGAAGTCCCCCCGAAGTGCTGCCAGCCCTGTAGCCACAGCCCTGCAGGTCCCTCGGCGCTTTGCTCTGGTTCTGGTGCATTGACCTAAGCCTGGCTTTGCTGCATTTCCACAGCGCCACTGCAAGGGGCGGGGCCAGAGGGCGCGCTGCGCCGAGGCTCCCTCTTGATTGGTCGGTGGCCCGGTTTTAATCTTGCCTGCCGGGATGAGAGAGGGGGTTAACCCCCCCGTCGCTGAATCTCGGGCGCTGATTGGTTAGTCATGTGGCGCGAGCGGTGGGTGCACCCCGCGCTGATTGGCCGGCGGGACGCGCGCGTACGGAGGGGCGGGGCCGCAGCTAGGGGAGCGCAGCTCGCGGCGTGTGTTCCAGGCCAGTGTTTCCTGCGGCAGGGCGGCACCTGAGCTGCAGCGGAGCGGCGCCATCCTGTGGGGGAGCCATGAAGCACTACGAGGTAAGCAGCGCGGGGCCCGAGCCGTGGCTGCGGCAGACAGACCGCACAGTCCCCTTCAGGGCCTCGGGACTTTTTTTTTTTTTTAATGGTCTGGCTCCCCGCCGATGGCGCAGGCGCAGTGTGCCCGGGGCCTGCTGGTATATCCCATTGCGCATGTGCAAGGAGATATTTATGCTACCCAGGGCTTTTGGAGGGGGAGGGGGATGCCTTTTCTTAGGGTCTTGCAGGGCCTGGGAGAGGCTTGCAGCTTTTTTGCAGCATCCTTGGTGGCCCGAGTGGCAGGTGTTCAGAAGTGCAGTGCGGAACACTTGTTCTTGGTGCGAGCGACTCTCTTGCACAATCCTTGCACAATGTCAGCGCCTGGGGCTCAGGAAGGGGCTCTGCAACTGGCCTGCCTCTTCCGACCTTCGCACCCACTCCTCGCTGTAGACGCCTGGGCGGAGTTGGTTCCACTGTCAACAAGCCCGTGATCGCTGGGGAAGAAATCTGAACGCGCAAGATCATTCTGGAGCTTACGTCTTCTCACTCAATCTTGGGTCCCTTTTCCTCTAAAACGATGCTCTTTTTGACCAAACTGATTATTAGTTTCGTTATTGCTGACTTTTAAGTAACTATCATAAAACAGTAACCGATTGCACACATTCGTAGTAAGAATGCGTTAGTGAGGGCTGACTGACGTTTTCCTGAGGTTCTGTTATCTTCTCCTCGAACTCATGGTCCTGCTGAGGTAGGATGCTTACTTAATCGCTTCCTGATGATGTATGTGAAAGTCAGAGATATCAAGTGAGTCGTCGAAAGATCCCAGCTAGTATCTGCAGAACACAGAGGGGGAAGGAAGATACCACGAGCCATGCAGTTCTGTAAATGAAAGCTAACAAACTGAGAGATTGCTTGTATTTCTCCCCAAATTTTAAATTTGTAATGAAATTTCCCCAGTTTTCCTCGGTAGTCATTTTCACTCTATAGTTCAGTGTTATTAAGTCTATTCATATTGTTCAGATGTCACCACTGTCCATCTCCAGCCTTTTTAGACTAGAGTGAGGTTAGGTTGTTTTCTCCTGCTCCCTCCCTGCCTCTGCCTCTGCCTCCTCTACTTGTAGAGCCAGGGATGGAGCTCAGGGCCTTGCTCCTGCTAGGCAGGCCTCTTATGACCTCCATTACACAGTATCTCCTTATTTCCCACAGTCTTAGCCCCTGGCAACCACTGATTGTCTCTGCAAATTGCAATACTTTAGGAATCTCCAATGTGTGGGAGATAATTTTATTAATTTATAATTATTTATTTGTGGTTTTTCAAGACAGGGTTTCTCTGTGTTGCAGCTCTGGCTGTCCTAGAACTCACTCTGTAGACTAGGCTGACATAGAACTCACAGAGGTCCGCCTGCCTCTGCCTCTCCATTTGTCACCAATTCCTGGCTGATAATTTCATTTTTATGACAAGTTGAAGCCAGATGGCGGTTGCACACACTTAGGAAGCAGAGCCAGGTGGATCTCTGTGAATTCGAGGCAGCTCTGGATCTGCAGAGCCAGATCCAGGACAGGCACCAAAACTACACGGAGAAACCCTGTCTCGAAAACAAACAAAAAAACAAAACAAGTTAAATACCGCTACTTCTGCTCATCATCTGTATTTTGATTATTTTTTTTTTTTTTTTTGGTTTTTCGAGACAGGGTTTCTCTGTGTAGTTTTGCGCCTTTCCTGGAGCTCACTTGGTAGCCCAGGCTGGCCTCGAACTCACAGCGATCCACCTGGCTCTGCCTCCCGTATTTTGATTATTTTTATATGTAATAAGTATAATAATATAAAATTAAAAAATATTAAAAAATAATAATACTTATTTCCCCAGGTCCTTTGAAACCTTTAATCTAGAAATTATCCTTTTTAGCCTGGTGACAAGAACTAGGAGGTGGGGATCTAATCCTTATGCCTCCTTCAGCTTTTTACTTTCAAAAGGAAGTTTTTTTTCTGGTGTGCTTTCCCCATTCATACCTCCTCTCTTGTCCTGAGGAAAAAGCCATGTTCAGTTTGAAAAGCAGAGGTAGAAGATGGAATTTTCAGTCAGTCATTTTGGTGTGCGTCAGTCTTTTCCTTGCCGCAGTTCTCAGAGCCCCATGCCTGGGGGTAGTCCAGTGTCAGAGCCCATGGCTGGGGTAGTCCAGTGTCAGAGCCCATGGCTGGGGTAGTCCAGTGTCAGAGCCCATGGCTGGGGTAGTCCAGTGTCAGAGCCCATGGCTGGGGTAGTCCAGTGTCAGAGCCCCATGGCTGGGGTAGTCCAGTGTCAGAGCCCATGGCTGGCGTAGTCCAGTGTCAGAGCCCCATGGCTGGGGTAGTCCAGTGTCAGAGCCCATGCCTGGGGTAATCCAGTGTCAGCCCTAAGAGCCCTTGTTGAGCATGCAGGGAGGCTCTGGGTTCATCTCAGCATTGCACAGCAAAGGCAGAGAAGACCCAACCTGGGGGACGGAGATGCAGTTCATTTGGTAGAGGACTTTCCTAATGTGCTTGAAGCCCTTCTTGGATCCCTGGCACTGAGTAAAGCCAGGCAAGCTGGCACATGCCTTTAGTTCTGGCTCTTGGGAGATGGAGGCAGGAGGATCAGGACTTCAAGGTTATCTTCAACTACATAGTGACTTTGATGCCAACATGGGCTAGAGATCCTGTCTCAAAAATCCAAACCAAACGAAATAGACAACAAACAAACAGAAAGCCAAGGTGACCTTGGAGGGAAAAGTTGTTTCCCAGTGTTTTGTTATTCTCTGTTGACATTTGTCCAGTGCCCACTGAGGTCATCGTTTTAGGATGGGAGCATCTATTGTCCTCTAGCTCAGTTTGCGGAACTGTTGGTGCAGACCAATTAAAGTGGAAGCGATCCTTTCACAGTTCAGCTCTGGGGGAAGTGTCGGTTCTCCACATCAAAGAATAGATTTCTGAAGTGTTTGACTGGCATGCGGGCGGCCCTGGGCTCCATCCCCAGAGCTGCAGAAGCCAGGCCTGGGGGCTCATGCTGGGACTCCAGGACTTGCAGGGAGGCAGTGGGATTAGAGGTTCAGAGTCATCCTTGGCTACCCGGCGAGTTCCAGGTCACCCTGGTAAGACGGCTTCGTGAACCAGCGCCCACCAGTTGTCCTCTGACTTCCACACACGTGGTAGTAGCACCAGTGTGCATGTAGTACAATAAAAAAAAATGTGATTTGTTTGAGACAGGGTTTCTCTGTGTAGCCCTGGCTGTCTTGGAACTTTTTCTGTAGACCAGGCTAGTCTCAAACTCAGAGATCTGCCTGTTACCCCAAGAGCTGGGTTTAAAGGCATGTGCCACCATGCCTGGCTAAAAATGTAATTTAAAAAAGCAAAATAATAGATACCTTTGAAGGACTGAGTCCATCCTTTGCCCCCAGGCAGCATTCAGTCCACTGGAAGGCCCCCCTCTTTCAAAAGACTTCCTTGGAGACAGATATCTCATCTGGTAGAGGCACTTTTTGAAGGCCTGCTTGAGTTTGATCCCTAAACCCCACAAGGTGGCAGGAGAGAACCAGTTTCTGGAATACCTTGAATTAAAAAAGAATGACCTTTTACCCATAGACAGATACCTCAGATAGCGTGATGCACACTGATTGTTTTTGGACTTCGTGGTGCTGAGATGGAACCCAGGATCTTGTACATGCCAATCCAGCTCTCTGCACTGAGCTGCACCTCCAGCCTGAGGGGCAGTTGACGGGATAGACAGACTTGGTGCTCAGGGGCTGGAAAGATGGGTCAGAGGTTAAGAGCTCTTCCAGATGGTCCAGGTTCAATTCCCAACACCCACTCGTGGTCTAACTCATCTGTAACCCCAGTTCTAGGGGCTCCAGCACCCTCTTCTGTCTTCAGGGCATTGCATAAACTAGGTGCACATAATAGATATGCAGATCAAGAACCCTAAAATGTCATGCTCAGAAAATTCAGGTCATCCTCTTTGTCACATGGTCAGTTAGTGTCACAGGGAAGACCCAAGGCACAGTGGACAGGATTCCGCCTGGAGGAGAGATTGTGGCTTTTTGATAAGTTATCAGCTCAGTTCATAGCTTATTTAGCAGGTAAGAGAACCCCTTCCAAGGCCTAGGCCTTGGAAACTTCTAGAACAGGTTGGCCATGGGCTTGGTGTAAAGTCAGCAGGGTTGGTGTGAGAGCTGCTTGTCCTAGGCTCAGGTCTTTTTTTATTAGTGTTTTTCCACTGGAGATGACATTGGAGATGATCCCTGTGGTAGCTGTAGTCGGCTACTGTGCCTTGTAAATCTGCCTATGAATCTCACGAGAGTCTGTCCGTGTAGAGAGATCCTCTGTAGCCCCAGGCTGACCTCAAGCTCATGGAATGGTGTGAATCACTATGCAAGCTGTAAAGGTACCCATCTTATAGATCATTCTAGACCAATTTATTACCTCAGGCAAGTTCCTGCTTGGCTGGCTCCCTCTAGGGATTTAGTATGAAAATTCTGAAAGTAGAGTGTTGGTCAAGAAGCATTAAAAATGATTGTTTTTAATGTTAGACATTGGAACCCAGGGCCTTCTTATTGTGCTGAACAAGTGCTCTACCACTAAGCAGCTCCTTGATTTAAAAATTAAAACAATTATTATCATCATTGATATTATCTGTTTGGTGTACATCACACCTGTGTGTGCATGGAGCTGTGCAGAGGCCAGAGGAGGGTGTCAGTGCACTTTATTATTATTGGCCTGAGTTTTGAAGCAGGGTCATTTCCTGAACCTGGAGCTAGGCTGGAGGCCAGCAGTACCTAGGACTGCTTCTCTGTCCATCACAACTTGGGATACAGGGGTGTGCTGTTATGTGGGTTCTGCCTGTAAACCACTGTGCTGTTACTCTGCCTCCGGAGTGCTGCTGCTGTCTTACCACGCTCAGCTCCCCCTTGGATTCTTAGACAGGGTCTCACTACGTTACCTAGGCTGACTTAAATTTGTTCTTCCTGCCCTGGCCTTGATTATTGGCATTACAGGCATGTGTCATCATGCCTGGTGCTCTGAGGCAATTGTTCAGAGGCAGAAAACTGGTAGGTGATAGGTGAGAAGAAAGTAGACCTGTGTGCAAGCACTGAGGCCAGGCCTGAGGCTGAAGTTTGGCATGGCCCTTTGATGAAATGGTGGATTGGCTAACTCTAGCTTGTCTGTGCTTGCTCCTTGGAACAAAACCTGCTTGATGGTGAAAGACCGTGAATATTAGTGAGCATTCTGATGAGGCTGGAAATAATACCATCAAGGCTGTGTGTGCAGGAGAGGGTTGTGTGCAATGCATTTAGGTTTTGTTTTTTGTTTTTTTGAGATACTGCTCTTAGTCAGCTTTGTCCTGGAACTCACAAGAAATCTGCCTGCTCCTGCCTTCCAAGTGCTAGGATTAAAGTCACGAACCTCTACGCCTGCCATACTTCTTTTTAGGTTTGTGTGTGCACGCGCGTGCGTGCGTGTGCGTGCTGGTACAGGTGTGTGCTGTTGGGTCTGGCTGCTGTGAGCATTTCACATTTTTCCTGGCTTAGCATGCCTCAGACCATGATCACGGGTGTGGCTCATGCCCTGGGCGGGGAGTGGCTCAGTTTACACATTTTCCCTCCAGAGTCCTTAGCTGTGCCTCTGCTCAGCATACTGGGGCAGGTGACAGCATTGTTAACAACTGCACTACACACATGGGAACTGACCCTGGACAGGGGCTTGCCTGTATTTGTGCTGATTCTCTGTCCTGGGAAGACAGCAAGACTTTCAGGCTTTGCAGCAGAGCTGGATTGAGATCCTTCTCTGCCTCTGACAGGGGTGAGAATTAAAAAAAAAAAATTATTTTATTTTATTTTATGTGTATAGGTATGGGTGTTTTGCCTGCATGTATATATTTGTGCACCACATGCATGTTTGGTGCCTTTGGAAGCCAGAAGAGGGCATCAATCAGATTCCCTGGAGTTGGAGTTACAGACAGTTGTGAGCTGACATGTGGGTGCTAGGAATTGAACTTACTCCTCTGGAAGAACAGCCAGTCCTTAAACTGAGCTCTCCAGCTAGCCCTCATGGACATATTTTTTAACTTCTCTGGCCTTCTCATCCTGAAATGACATAATGGGTTTGAAGAATGTGTATTGGCTCTTATTGCATTTTCAGGGACATCAGGTTGGCAGCTTAATTGGCCACTGTGGGGCTGTTCATGCCTTGAAAAGGGGCTGGTGCTGCAGCCAGCTCCCTACCTCCTTGCCTGCCCTGACTGCACATTGATGAGTACCAGGATATTGATCTCTACCTCCTGCTCAAGGCTTTGGAGTCAGGCAGAGCGGAAAGAAGAGAAGGGAGGAGGCCGAGACACAGGAGCTGAGCTGATGGTGGTGATGTGCACTTGTTAGCTCAGTTACTCTGTGGGCAACTTAGAGCCCCCCAGAGCCCAGCAGAGCCTTGCCTCACTGACTCCTGAGTAGAGAGAGAGGAGCAAGTGGCCTGCCCACACTGGCCACTGCCTAGAGCTGGTTCAGAAGAGACTTCTAGTTCTGATAACATTGTTGGCTTTGGTAGGGAGTCCTGCCCTTTGACAGGCAGGTCTGGCTGGGTGGGAAAGCTGGTTGGTCAAGTTCAGGTCTTAACACCTCATGGTGCTATTGATAGTGACAGATGAGAATGTCTTAACAGCTGGGGATGCTTGCCCCAGCTATGAGAGTGTAGCTTGCCATCATGATCATGGTAAAGCTGTGCTAACGTGCGCATGTGCTCAGTGCCTTTAGCCTCTCTTTTGTGCCGCCCTCCCCCGCAACCCCTTTTAATAGACAAGGTTTCGCTATGCATCCCTAACTAGCTGGAACTCACCGGATAGACCAGGCTGGCCTTGACCTCACAGAGCTCTGTCTGCCTCCTGAGTCCTGGAATTAAAGGCTTGCACCATGGCATCTAGCTTACCTTTTTCTTTCTTGGTACTGGGGAGGAGCCCGGGGCTGGAGCACACAAAGCTCACTCTTTCACTGTTGTCCACTCCGGTTCTGCCCGCTCTGCTGTGGTCTAGCTTTAAAATATGTGAAGCAGGTATGGGTCTTATCCTCGACATATGCGGAAGCTGAGCTGTCACGTGGCAGAGTTCAGGTCAGCCTTGGTGACCATATACCGAGGAAGGAGTGGGCAAGTGATCGGAAAGGACATGGCCTGTGGGGCCTGCCCTGTCCTAGGGCACTTAGTTTACTTAACGTTTCTCACGTAGGAGGCCGGGCTGAGGGATGGTGAGGTGCTGGGCACTCTTCCTGGCTGCAGCTAAGTTCCCGGTTATAAATGGTCAGGTAAAGGCAAATTGTGTCCCTGTGTGCTGCCTGAAGTGCCACCTACCTGTGCTCCATGCCCTTTGTGACATTGGGAGCACACCCAGGGCCTGGAACAGCCATGAAGGTTCTACAGCAGCACCCTGACTTTTAATTTTTTATTTTTGGCTTTTTGGGACAGGGTTTCTCTGTGTAACAGCCCTGGTTGACCTGGAATGCACTCTGTAGACTAGGTTGCCTTGAACTGACAGAGATCCACTTGCCTCTGCCTCCTGAGTGCTGGGATTAAAGGCTCTGTCACCACTGTGCCCCCCTTTAAAATTTTGATTTAGTTATTTATGTGTATGAGTGTTTTGCCTGCATGTCTTTATGTCCACCACATGTGTGTCTGGTGTCTGTGGAGGCCAGAAGTGGGGGTTGGATCATCTGGAACTATAGTTACAGGTGGTTATGAGCCATTATGTGGGTGCCGGTGTATTATTTTTATGTGATTGTGTGTTATGGCTCACATGCTGAGGTCTGAGGACAATTTTCAGAAATTGATTTTCTCCTTCCACTGTGGGATCCTAAGAGTGAACTAAGGTCACCAGGTCTGCCGTGGAAGTGCTTTTACACTGAGCCATTTGCTAACCCTTTTCTGTGTGTGTGTGTGTGTGTGTGTGTGTGTGTGTGTGTGTGTGGTGGGTGGTGTCAAGACAGGGTTTCTCTGTGTAGCCCTGGCTGTCCTGGAACTTGCTCTGTAGTAGACCAGGTTGGCCCCAAACTCACAGAAATGATCTACATCTGTCTCCCAAGTGCTTAGAGGTATGCACCATCATGCTACAGTTTTCGTAAACAAAACACAAAGCCCATCTTTCTTTATTTATGAGTGTCTGTGCACATGTGTGTGGGAGCCAGAAGAGGCCATCAGACCCCTTGGAGTTGGAGTTACAGATGTCTGAGTTACTTGACATGGATGTTAGGATGCAGATCAACTATTGACCAAGGGGCGTGATCAAACAGCGATTGCTCTCAGTCACTGAGTTATTTCACAGTCATCTCTTTCCCTCCCTCTTGGTTTTTTTTTTTAAAGACAGGCTGTCACTATAGCCTTGTCTGTCCTTGAATTCACTGTGTAGACCAGGCTGGCCTTGAACGTACAGAAATCCTCTTGCCTGTCTCCAGAATGCTGGGATTAAAGGTGTGGCACCACATCTGGTCCTTAGGTTTTTTTTTTTTTTTTTTTGCCTGCACTTCACTGTGAAGCTCTTACCAGCTGGCTGGCCTTGAACTCACAGAGCTCCTCTTGCCCTCCTGTCTGAGGTTAAAGGTGTGGCCACCAAGTCTGGCCTATTTTTTTTTTTTTTTTTTTTTTTTTTGTCATTTGTACTTTTGAGAAACCACCTTTTTATTTCCCTTTTATTGACTGGATGACTACTAATTTTGGAGTTTGCGTTCTTTATATTCTCTTAAGTGTCAGTGCCCTGCTGGCCAGCATCCTGCAGTACTCTGGCCCCAGGTTTGGGATTGTCATCTCTGGCCTGTCCTGTGGTCCCAGTCCTTACTCTGAGCCCGCTGAGACCGCAGACACTGTCTAGGGCCGGCTTCCCTTGTGGGAGGCCTGTGCTGACAGGATGGCCGGGCAGGGCGTGATTTTGTAGCTTCCCTAGGGACCTGTGGACTTTATGCCAGGGATGATGAAACTCTTTTACCTGTTGATTTTGTTTAATGTGTTACTATCTGAGGGCAGTTTATTTTTAAGTCCTTGGGGGCCCTCACCTAACCATTGTATTGGAGAGGCACAGGGCCACTGTTCGTTATTTTCAGCCTCTCCCAGCCTTGCTTGCAAGAGAGAAAAGTACTGGAAATAGCTAGGAGGCTTGCATAGCTTTCGCTGCAAGCAGAGCTTATGTCCTTTTACAGGTAGCCCTGGGGAATGCAAGGGCCTGTGTCCTTCCTGGTGCCTTCAGAATCCTGTTGCCCAGGGAAGGGAATACAGCTTTGGCTGGGGTGTGGGGATCTTGGTCTGTCAAGTCAGGTAGGGAAGGAAGGAAGTATGGGCATCAGGTAGCCTCTGGTGCTGGAGGACCCTGCCAGAGTCTGACCCATGTGTGCATGTTTGTGTGTAGATGGTGAGTGGAGCTCTGGTGAGGAGGAGGATGGGGAAGGTCACTTTGAGGGGTGCTGTCAAAACACAATATCAGGGCTGGAGAGATGGCTCAGCAGTTAAGAACACTGGCTGTTCTTCCAGAGGTCCTGAGTTCAATTCCCAGCAACCACATAGTGGCTCACAACCATCTGTAATGAGATCTGGTGCCCTCTTCCGGCCTGCAAGGATACATGCAGACATTACACTGTAAATATAATAAATTTAAAAAAAAAAAAAAAGATTTGTTTAAAAAAAAAAAAAACACAGTATCAGAGCTGGGCAGTGGTGGCGCATGCCTTTAATCCCAGCACTCGGAAGGCAGAGGCAGGCGGATCTCTGTGAGTTCGAGGCCAGCCTGGGCAACAGAGTTCCAGGACAGGCTCCAAAGCTACACAGAGAAACTCTGTCTCGAAAAACAAAACAAAACAAACAACAACAACAACAACAACAAAAACCACAACAAAACTAAACACAGTATCAGAATCTTTAGGGCTAGGCATAGCAGAAGCATTACTCTGTCACTTGGTGTCCTGGGGGATTGGTTCTAGCACCCCTGAGGGTGAAGAACAAGTATTCTCAAGTCCCTTCTAAAGCTGGTGTGATCTTTGCATGGGGAGTGTGCGGGTTTTCTGTAATGCCAGGGAATAAGGACAAGGAAAATGTGTCCGTGTTCACTGTAGATGTGAAGTCAGGCTGTTGCCTGTTCATGCTCTTGAACTTGTGATTCTGTCTTGGGCTCCTGAGTGCTGAGATTATGTCTGCTATATACACATGCCTTTTCACACAGGCTTTCATGTAGCCCAGGCTAGCTTTGAATCCATTTTGTAGCTGAGAATGACTTTGAACTTGTGGTCCTCCTGCCAGTGACTTGTGTGCCTCTGTGCAGCGTTTGTTTGGTGCTGAAGATGGAGCCCTGGGTTTGTGCTAGGTAAGCACTCTGCTGAGCCACATTCCCAACCCAAATGGTGTCATGTTTTAGAGTAACCCTTTTTCTTCTCTCTCTTTCTCTTGATCTTTTTTTTCCTCCCTAGTGTGTGTGTATGTGTGTGTGTGTGTGTGTGTGTGTGTGTGTGTGTGAGAGAGAGAGAGAGAGAGAGAGAGAGAGAGAGAGAGAGAGAGACAGACAGACAGACAGACACTGACTGACTGACTGACTGACTGTATATCTGTGTGTTCTGTTCTGGCTCCCTGCTAGTTTCCAGCTGACCTCAGAGCTTTGGGATCTCTTGATGATGTGAGGGTCTGTTTCTGGCCACTGACCCACAGAGCACAACAAAGGCGAGCTCTGTTGGCAGCCACGTGATTCTAGAAGCCCACCAGAGAGGAGAACACACCCCCTTCTGGCCTCAGAGGGTATGGCTCAGGGTTGGGGTGCGTGGCCGCGCTGGCTCCCGCCCCTGTGAAGACAGTTACGCCTTGATTCAGTGCTCTGTGGTTTGCCATTCCTCCCGGTTTCTTTCCTTTCTTGCTTTTCTTTTCATTGTTAGAGCTGGAGGCCAGAAGGGGACATTGGTCCCTCTGGGGTTGGAATTACAGGACATTGTGAGCCGCCATCGTGACTTGGACACTGGGAGTGGAACTCTACAGGAGTAGCAAACTGTTTGTTTTTTGAGACAGGGTTTCTCCATGCAGCCCTGGCTGTTCTGAAACTTGATCTGTAGACCAGGCTGGCCTCGAACTCACAGAGTTCCACCTGCCTCTTCCTCCAGAGTGCTGGGATTAAAGGTGTGTACCACTGCCCGGCTGCATAAAAGTTTTAGTGTTAAATTGGGAAGCATCTTATAATCAGCTTAACCTTCCTATTGATGAGGCTTTCCTGGAATTTGGTATCCCAGTATGGCCTTGAACTCATGCTGATTCATTGTCTCAGTGTCCTGAGTGCCAGGATGACAGACATGCTTCACCTTGCTTAACTGACATACACACTTTGTTTTTTTCTGAAAACTGGTGGCATGTACTAACTAGTTAGTGGTGTCCCAGAAGCCAGGAAAAAGGTACCCTTCCCCCAACTCCTCCTCTATACCCTCTTAGTCCAGGGCCCCTGATCCTTTCACCCTGTCTTTGTAGCTACACTTGCTCCACTGTTGTCCTCCTCCCCAGATCCAGAAGGCTCCTAAGAACCACACCCGTCCAGGTACTACAGTAACTTGCTCCCGATAGTCCCAGACTGCTGTGCTGCCCATCTCCATACTTCTCCCAGGGAGCCGCCATGGCTCCGAGCTCAATTTGCAGACCTGGTTCCCCAACCCTGTGGCCTCTGGTTCTCTGCCCTCTCTGGTCTGCTCTCTTTCCCCTGCTGAGGGGAAGGGTCTAGCTTCTGGGGCTGTGGGGTTTTTCTTGCCTAGAATTATCCTGAGGAGCCCTGGAAATTAGGTTACTGAATGAGGCCACTGCAGTAAGCCTCAGACAGCTGAGTGGTGCAGTACCAAACACAGCCTGCATGGCCTGGCTGACCCTGCAACTGCCATGGGGCTGGACTGGGACTTGAGCCCAGATTGCCCACTATGGCAGAGTGATGTCATCCACCCACCCATCCATCCATCCATCCATCCATCCATCCATCCATCCATCATCCACCCATCCACCCATCCACCCATCCACCCATCCATCCATCCATCCATCCATCCATCCATCCATCTCTATTTCTTTTTCTTTCTTTTTTTTTTGAGAGAGAGTCTCAGTGACCATCAGGTGACAATCCTGCCTATACCTTAGTGCTGGGATTAAACTCCTGGCTTTCCCCCTGTAGTCTTAAGTCAAACTCAGGTCCTTGTACTTGCCAGCCTCTTAGGTTAGTTCTTGAGATAGGGTCTCACTATTGTTACCTAGGCTGACCTGGCAATCCTCCTGCCTCAGCCTGCCAAGTGTTGGGATAGCAGGTGTGCACCCGTGGCCCTGACTGTGGACATCCCCATCATAGATGAAGCAGGGCATCCTGCAGCTAATGCAGCATTCTGGGCTGAGGAACTGGGGTAGTTCATTCAGCTCTGTTTTCTTTCCTCTCCCTCCCCATTATGCCTGTGATCACAGCTAGTGTTTACATTAAGACAGAGAAGACCCTGCTATGGTGGCAACATCCTGTCGTCTCTGCACAGCAGAGGCAGGGGGTCAAGGGCCTGAGCAAGCCTGGCCTACAGCAGATCCTGCCTCACTTCGCAGCCTCCGTTTGATCAGCAGGGAAGGCTGGCCTCTAGTTGTGACTTGCTGCAGGGTGCTGGGGTGGAGGGAGAAACTCAGCCTCAAGGCAGATTACAGTAGCTTCTTTGGAAGCCACTGATGCTACTGCCTTAACCTCCTGAAGTATCCACACCACACCCATTCCTGGCTTAGGTTTGTTTTTTTCAAGACAGGGTTTCTCTGGAACTCACTCTGTAGACCAGGCTGGCCTCAAACTCAGAGATCTACCTGCCTCTGCCTCCTGAGTGCTGGGATTAAAGGTAATGATGTATTAACTTACTGTTTAGCTGTTATAGACTAATAGAATCCCATCAATGTTTACATAAAATGTTCAGTGCAGTAGTCTAGAGATGATGTCATTTACAAGTAACTTCATTCTGAGGTAAAAATAAGTTACATGTCAACTTTAAATGGTGCTGGTGGTGGTAGGGGCTGGAGAGATGGCTCAGCATTTAAGAGCACGTGTTGCTCTTACAGAGGACCTGAGTTTCGTGTTCACAACTATCTGTGATTCCAGTTCCAGGGGATACACTTACACACACACACACTAAACAACTGAAAATGAAGACAACTCCCAAACTACCAAAACAAAATAGTATGTCCAAACCTGAGTCCCACCTTCAGCTTCCCTCCCAACCTCAGTGTCCTCTCCTGTTTAATGGCAGGCCGTGCCTTTGTGCCTCCCTCTCCTCGGCCACTTTACTGTCCCTCCTTGTCAAACGTGAGCACGCCCCTTCCCTCTGCCCGTCTGGCTGCAGACCTCCCAGAGTGGTAGGCTAAAGCCAGGCTGGCATGCTTGGTCTGAAGAGGGCCAGGATCAATCTGCTAGGCTTTTTGGGCCTGGCCCAGCAGCCCTTCCTCAGGTGGGCTCCTGAGGCACAGGAGCCGCTGGGGTGCCAACTGGCAGGCCTGGTGGGGTGTTCCAGAAGTCGGCGTGTGGACCTAGATGTTGGAATTCCACTTGCATACATGTGTCTTGAAACAAATCAGTTAAAAATGTAAAATTCAGCTAGGCAGTGGTGGTGCACACCTTTAATCCAGCATTCCAGAGGCAGAGGCAGGCGGATCATTGTGAGTTCGAGGCCAGCCTGTCTACAGAGTGAGTTCCAGAATAGCCAGGGCTGTTAACAGAGAAACCTTGTCTCGAAAAACAAACAAACAAAAAATGTAAAAGTCGTTCCTGATTTTATAAAAATGTGCAGTGGGGCCAGGTGTAAGCAGCCTGTCATCCCGGCACTCTAGACGGAGGCAGAAGGATGGACATTTAAGGCTAGCCTGGGCTATATAGTTAGGTTTTTGTTGTTGTTGTTGTTTTGTTTTTGGTTTTTTTCCCCCACAAGAACAAAAGTAAAACAAAAGCAACAATGAAACCCCAGTAGTGGCCAGAGCTGGCCCGTTAGCCAGTTTCTTCACCAAAGCCATCATTTCCCACCCTAAGCTGAGGGAAAGATTTTTTTTCGTTATTATTTTCTTCCTCATTGCTGGGATGGTACCCAGAGCCTTGTGCCTTACTCTTGAGCTGTACCGTCAAGCTCCAAAGTAATTTCAGGAACACACATGCATAGGACTTGAGGGAAATACAGTGTAAGAGTTTTGAGATGTGGTTTCTCATCTGGAGTTACCTCTATGTACTACCATGCCTAGCACCATTGGAATTTTGAGGGAATTATTTTCTCAGCCTTGAGCTGGACTCTGTCCCCAGACTGATTTTCAAAAGGATCCTTTAAAAACCCAAGCCAGAGCTGGGGGTGGTGGCGCAGGTCTTTGATCCCAGCACTCAGGAGGCAGCAGATCACTACAAGCGTGGCGTATAGAGTGAGCTCTTAGGTCAGACAGGGCTACACAGTGAACCCTGTGTCAAAAATCAAAACACAGCATGCAAAATAAACTCAAGTCAGGCCCTACCCTCTTCTGCCCAGAGCTCTTCAAAGCTCCCACTCACAGTAGAAGACCAAATCCTCACCAATGCCTTGGGCCCGTCTGCCACGTCACCTCCTGTTCACACCTCTCCATTCTCTCGTGCACATGACTCTAGGCCACAGTGTGAGCACCTGCTAGGCTTCATTTCAGGTCTGTGCACAGCTGCTCTTCCCTTGAGGATGGCCGCCTTTAGGCTCTTTACTCCTTCGTTATGGCAAGGGAGGCATTTCTTGACCACTTTATGTAAAAATCTACACTTGCCTCATGCACAAAACACACCCCTTTCTCCTTTTCATGCTTCATTTTGGATGTCCTCTTACCTTCTTATATATTATATAGAACTATTTACTATATTCATTTTCCTGCTGCCTCTCTTTTATACTGGGGTTGAAACGAGACCTTATATATACTCAGCAAGCTTCTCTCTTTCCATGGCTGAATCTCCAGAGACCTGAATGTGCTGTGGTTTTTCACATACAAAGGGATCACTAGTAAAGAAGAAATCTTTCTTTAAGAATGAGTTGTGAATAAGGATCCTAGAGGGCTGTTTGGCAAGCTGAGCTCATGGACAGACTCACCTGCCTGCTGGCTTGGGTGGAGTCAGCAGTGGGCACAATGGGCAGTGGCCGATGAGTCAGTCCTTCCTCAGGTTCAGCGTCTTTGGCTTCCTTAAGCTTCCTGGCTTGTCAGAGTCTTCCTGTAGTGGAGAGAGGCCTGCATTAGATCACCAATTGCAAGAGGGTAATAGGTGTGAGGGCCCAGGAAGAGGACAGGTGCACCTCTGGAGGAGGGCAGAGGGTACCCAGGCTGCTGCTCCCACAGTGAGGGCTCATCCATACTAAGGAACAAACTCAGGCGAGGTCCAGCCCTCTGAGTCCTCAGCCTTGTCCTGGGGCTGGAGACAGCTCCCCAGCTGCAGTTTCTGCTCACTAGGGTGACAGTCTCACGCCAGCAGCCTTGTGAGAGCAGCAAGGCAGATGTGCATACTGCCTGGCCATGCCCTTGAGGGAAAGAGGAGGAGAGCAAGGGAGTGACTTCTGGGCTTGGGGAGACTTCTGGGCTTGGGGAGACTTCTGGGTGGGCCACATCAGCGTGACAGGGGTGTTTGGAGATGGCTGCCCCATCCGGCCCTGGGAAGTGCTGAGGATAAAATCCCTGGCCTTGTACACAACTAAGCTCCTGCTGTCCACGGAGATATAGCCCAGCCACCAGAAAGATTTTTTTTTTGGGGGGGGGTAAGAATTGAGTTCAGAGCCTTCTGCAGGTGAAGTCTAGGTCTCAGCCCTTCCTTTGAAACCGTAGATGCCAGGCAACTGTTAGACTTCCGGATTCTGGCAACTAGGGCAGGGTTCTTCCTGCCAGTCCACTGGGTGGTGCTATAGCAATCTTTTTATTCTTAATTTTATTTGAGACAGTATTTTGCTGTGTAGCCCAGGTTAGCTTTGGATGCAGCTTCCTCTGCCCCGTGACCGCCACACTTGGCCCACAGCAGTCGTTGTGAACATTCCCATTTGCCTGTCCGACCTTACCTAGTGTTGGAGACAACTCTGCTTTCCCAGGCGGGAGGGTAGCCTTCGCCTGCCATTGGAAAACATGGAGTTGTTGCTTCACCCTGCCTTTGGCTTCTCTGGTTTTAGAAGGTGGTCTGGCTATAGCCTCACTGTGCCAGGCTGGGTTAGCAGAAGTAGGTACACGGGGTTCTGGTTCAGCCCTTGGCTCCTCTGTAGCACCCACATGTCCTGTGTAGGCAATACATTCTGCATGCATTTGAAAATGGAGATTGGCCCTTGCAGGTAAGCTGTGTTGTAGTGCTGGTGTCCATGTGTGTGACTGTGTGAGTTGCCTTCTGGATAACTGGGTCGTGGGTGTCCCTTTCTTCCTTCCTACCTCTGTGCCATGCTGAGGATGTAACCTAAGAGCCTTGTATATACTAGTCAAATGCTCTACCATTCAGCCATACCTCACTTTTGTTTATTTTTATTTAATTCTTTGTGATGCTAGAGGTCAGTGCAGCTTTTTGTTGCTTTTTGAGATAGGCTTTTACTCTGTAGCCCTTGCTGGGCTGGAACTCACTCTGTAGATTAGGCTGGCCTCAAGCTCACAGAGATCTATCTTCCCCTGCCTTCAGAATACTGGGTTTAAAAGTATATACTGCTATACCCAGCACAAAGAAACTTAAAAAATGTTGTTGGGCAGAAGCAGAGGCAGGTAGATCTTTGAGTTCAAGGCCAGCCTGATCTACCTGGCCAATTCCTGGCCAGCCAGGGATGTACAGTGAGATCCTGTCTCAAAAACAAAACAAATAGAAATCCCCAACAGAAAAAGAAAATGTGTGTGTGTGTGTGCACGTGCACGTGCATGTGCGTGTGCGTGCTATGGTGTGCATGGACATCTGTGTGCTTGCATGGTGCAGTCAGAGTACCTTGCAGTAATCTGTTCTCTCCTTCCACCATGTGAATCCTGGGGGTAGAACCTTGTCATCAGGCTTGGTGGCAAGCATCTACCTGCTGAGCTGTCTCTCCAGCCCAGTCTTCCCCCTCTTCCTTCCCCTCCCCTCCCTATGTCTCAAGATGTCAGCTGTCAGCCAGTGCTCCCCACACCCTTCCCTCCTCCACTTCACTGCTGTGGCCTCTGCACTTGGTGCCAGTCCTGACTTGAGAGCCTGTGGACATGGTGTTCAGACCCTGGCTCCTGTCATGTTGCCACAGGGACTGGAGACAAGGCCTGGTCACAGGCCAAGTATAGGTGGCCAGTGTCTGCTGTTCCTGCCCTGGGCAGCCTGTTTCCCACTACTGTCCCCGAGAGAGCCTGGTAGGGAAGGAATGCTCCCTTGCCCCTGGTGCGCCTTGGAGAAATGAAGTCAAATGCCAAGACCGCTAGGGAAGGGCGAGTTTGGGTTATAGCAGGTGCAGTCTGTTCTGGTTTTCTGGCAGCTGCGTCCCAGTCATCAGCTATCATAACATTATTAGGGTTACTGGGTATTTCTGGAAAGTAAAAGGGAATGGCAGCCAGAAAGATGAGCTGGAGTCAGGTGAACACGGGGAAGCTGTCTGTCTGTGACTGGTAAGCTTCCTGCACCGTGCTTAGGCCAACAGTTGGGCCAGGTCTCTGTTCTCTGGGCTCAGCAGTAACCCTAAGAAGAATGTACATGCCCTTATGCCTTATGAGTGCTTGCAACAGCTGGCTGAAGGACCACAGAGGTTCTGGTAGCATTGAGCAGAGAGAGCATGCTGCTCTGCCCCATGGAGGTGCTGGCTTTATGGCTGGGTTGTCTTGCTCTCTGCGTCGCTGTGAACTCATGGCCGGCTTTGGAATTGTACATGGCTGACATCCTGGCTCAGGCATTCATTCCCAGGTGACCTGGTTGTGCTTCAGAGCTTGTGGACCTTGCTTCCTCATCTGGGATGTGAATGTGAAGCCTGCTGTGGTTGTTTGAATGACAGTAGCCCCCACAGAGTTACATATTTTACTACTTGGTCTCGAGTTGGTGGAACTGTTTGGGAAGGATTAGGAGGTGTGGCCTTGTTGGAGGTGTGTCACTGGGGATGGGCTTGAAGGTTTCAGAAAGCCCTCATCATTTCCAGTTGTCTTTCTCTGCCTCATGTTTATGTTTCAAGATGTGAGCTCTCAGTTACTGCTCCAGTGCCATGCCTTCCTGCCTCCTGTCATGTTCCCTGCCGTGAGGGTCATGGACTCTAACCACTGGAACCATGAGCTCCAAATTAAATGCTTTATTTTATAAGAAAGCCCTGGGCATGGTCTTGGTCTTATCACAGCAGTAGAAAAATAGCTAAGACACCTACAGTTCCTGCTTCCTCGGGCTACTGGGGCTTGAAAGGAGAGGCACTTGTGAAGCGTTTGTGTCAGGCAGGGTTGTAACAGCCAGTGTCCCCACCTAGAGTCACTAAGCAGGTCCCATAGTTGAATAATACCCAGAGTTGTAGGTGCATGAGTGAGTGGCTGACCTGGAAGACTGGGTGGCTGCACCAACCTGGCCTATGACGTGAGGCCTGCAGCCATGGTCTTGCTTATCGGCAGAGAACCTTGAGGCATCAGGGCCCGCACATTTGTGAAGAGGGGCATGCATCTTGAGTCCTTGTGGCATGGAGACATTGCAGACCCCACTCTTCCAGCCTGGCCTTCATGGGGCTGCTCCTTCCTACTGGGCTCAGCAGGTCACACTTGCTCCTTCATCCCTACTTTGAGACTATCTTGAGTCTGTTGTTTCCCTGTCCATCTGTCTAGAATCAACCATTAGGCACCCTCTCCCATCCCTCACTATCTCCTAGGCTATGTCTGCCTCATCCCCTCACACTGTTCCACCAGCACTTGAAAGAGACTGTGTCCCTGCTCTGCTCAGAGACTCTCTGTGAGTCCCATTGGAGCCCAGGTCAAAGCCAAGGTCCTCGCCATGGCCACCAGGCCATGTACAGCTGGGGCTCTCCCTGCTCTGGCCTCCCATTCTTGCTCATGTTGGCCTCCTCCCTGCTCCTCAGGCATGCTGCACACAGTGCAGCCTTAGGGCCTCTGTATTTGATTTGCTGTTGCCTCTGCTTGGAACTTCTTTCCCTAGATGGGTGAATGGCTGTGTCCTTCCCCAGTGGCCCTTTGCTCAGGCAGGTCTTTCTCAGGGAGGTCTTTGCCCGCCTTCTCGTTCCTTTACCTTGTTTTTAGCTCTCTTTCTTCTTCTTCTTCTTCTTCTTCTTCTTCTTCTTCTTCTTCTTCTTCTTCTTCTTCTTCTTCTTCTTCTTATTATTATTATTATTATTATTATTATTTTATTTATTTTTTTTTTGAGATAGGGTCTTTCTGACTAGCCTAGCCTTGAACTCTGGGTGGTCTTCCTACCCTGCTTCATGAGGGCTAGGATTACTGGCATGAGCTACCCTGACAGCTGCAACTGTCCCTGTCCTCTGCTTCTCCATCTTGGTTTCCTGCAGCTCTTGGTGACAATTTGACAGGTTGCTGTGCTTTGTTCTTCCCTTAGACCCTGCTCCCTTGACGGAGGCTAGAAGTGAGAGAAAGGTTTGGTAGTGTTGTTCCCATGTCTGTACTTAGAGCAGTGCCCGAGGCCTGGGGAGGGAGAGAGAAGAGAGGCAGGTGGTAGCTCCCCAAGGTCTCTCTGATGCAAGAGGCGGCCTCGGGCTTTCTGGGTTCCCTCCTGCACCCCAGCTGTTTACTTGGCCGTGATGGTTAGGACTGTGCGGCCTATCCTTCCCCCTGCTGGCACAAGGGGGCAGTGGAAAGTACTGCAGCCTCTCCTGGCTGTCACCGCCCCCTTTCCGTCCCCTACGCCCACATGGCCCCTGTTGCTTGTGTCAGGCTCACTGCCACCAGCCGGGTGGGGCATAATTCTCACAACCCTCTGACCTTGGGTCCTTCATGGATACAGTCAAGGTCGCAGGGCCAGGGGCCCGAGTGCTCAGCCAGTGCCTGGCTAGCTGCCTTGCACATCTGCCACTGCCCGTCTGCTGCAGTCAGTCCACTAATATGGTATTCTCGTGCGTTCCTTTTTTTCTGAGACAAAATGTTGGTTTGTAACTCCCATTTTCTGATCCTCCTGCCTCTACCTCCCAGTGCTGGGGTTAAAGACCTGTGCTGCCATGGCTGGCCCAGTGTTTGCTTCTGGTAGCATTTACTCTGGATGGGGGATGTTTAAGTGTTCCTGTGCTTTGCTTCCTTTCTTTTTTTGTTATCTCGAACTCCTACACTAGCAATGGGAGGTGGCAGGTGGAAAGAGCCCCCCCTGCAGCTGAGGAAGTGTCAAGGCCACATACATGGGAAGTGGTTTTTTTTTTAAAAGCTTAGTGTCCAGGGAATGTGTGTTGCTACCTCTAGGCCACGCAGAGCCTATCAGCTCTTGGGTCACCATTGAGGGATACCCCCGTTTCTTTGGGGGCTGGAGCCTGGTGAGCTGATCCATTCTCTCAGTGTAGGGTGCCTCAGAACCAGGGTGCTGTATAGGTTCAGAATCATCCAGGGAGCAGGAGGCTCCTACCAGATGGCCTTTGATGTGGTTTTTGGAGAGACAAAGCTCCTGCAGAGGTGAAGGAGCAGCCAGGGCGGGGGTGGGGGGGTGGGGTGGGGTGGGGTGGGGGTGGGGGTGGGGGGGCTGTGCTGGGACCTCAGGCCTGACCCTGGTGACTTTTCCCTAGGGTTATTGCTGAGCTGTGTCCCCCCTGGGGTCACTCTGGGGCTAGAAAACAGCCAGGCCCAGGACAGGTGATGAAGGGCTTCTCTGTCTTTGTGCTGCCCGCCAGGCTGGGACAACCTCAAGATTGCTACCTCCGAGTCCCAGAATAAGGGACAAGCGTCTCTCTATTGCATCAACCTTGATCTTGCCACACAGTGGAGTGCCAAGGCCACCCCCCATCCTTTAGGGTGGGCTTCTTCCTGCCTCTCAGTCTGCTTTGCTGTCCTTGACCTTGGGCTAGCAGGAGCTGCTGTTGGCTGGGTTGGCCTTGTTATCTCAGTCTCTGGGTGAGAATTCTTTACAGACTAGTGGAACTGTCATCGCAGAACCATCATGGGCGCCCTGTGCCAGGGCTCCTGCCCTTGTCTTTGACCCTGTCCATTGCACATGCTTTCAGCAGCAGGGGGTCCCCCAGCCTGAGGACTCAGGTTACCCTCCTGGACTACCTTATCTGTAGCTGTCCTGTGGGGTTCCCTTCCTAACTCAGCTGTGCTGCTTTCTCCCCAGGAGGGGCCAGAGCCTGCTGGCTGCCTGCCCTCAGGGTTCAGGACCCCTGTCTGGGGGGCTGCCCGCCCTCAGGGTTCAGGACCCCTGTCTGGGGGGGGTGCCTGCCCTCAGGGTTCAGGACCCCTGTCTGGGGGCTGCCTGCCCTCAGGGTTCAGGACCCCTGTCTGGGGAGCTTGCCTGCCCTCAGGGTTCAGGACCCCTGTCTGGGGGGGCTGCCTGCCCTCAGGGTTCAGGACCCCTGTCTGGGGAGGCTGCCTGCCCTCAGGGTTCAGGACCCCTGTCGGGGGGGCGGGGGCTGCCTGCCCTCTGTCTGGGCATCTTTCAGTACCCTGCTGTGCTCTGACTCCAGACCTGGGTGCCCCTCAGGGTTGTACTTCAGGCTGATCCCAGTGTGTGTGTGTGTGTGTGTGTGTGTGTGTGTGTGTGTGTGTGTGAGAGAGAGAGAGAGAGAGAGAGAGAGAGAGAGAGAGAGAGAGAGAGAGAGACAGAGAAGTACAGGGTAGGGGTAGCAGTGATTGAGGGGTGCAGTGTGTGTGTGTGTGTGTGTGTGTATGAAGTACAGGGTAGGGGTAGCAGTGATTGAGGGGTGCAGTGTGTGTGTGTGTGTGTGTGTGTGTGTGAAGTACAGGGTAGGGGTAGCAGTGATTGAGGGGTGCAGTGTGTGTGTGTGTGTGTGTGTGTGTGTGTGTGTGTGTGTGTGTGTGTATGAAGTACAGGGTAGGGGTAGCAGTGATTGAGGGGTGCAGTGTGTGTGTGTGTGTGTGTGTGAAGTACAGGGTAGGGGTAGCAGTGATTGAGGGGTGCAGTGTGTGTGCGTGCGTGTGTGTGTGTGCGCGTGTGTGTGTGTGCGTGTGCGTGTGTGTGTGAAGTACAGGGTAGGGGTAGCAGTGATGAGGGGTGCAGTGGGGACCGAGGTCTAGGGTGCACATGGATTTCCCCCGGTCTCCTTAGTCGGGAGAGAGCAGATCCTATCCTACCGCTCCCTAGAGCTATGTTGTCTTTCCTTTTTGCTGGACACTTTGTCTGTCTGTTGCTTGTGGGGGCTGGGGTGTAACTCTGGTACAGTACCTGCCTCACCATGTGAGAGCCCCTACTTACAACCCCAGAGCTTTTGGAGTTCCTGTGACTGTAAATAAAAGTGCACCGTTCGAGTGGGTGTGGTAGACAACTAATTCCTCAGCACTTGGGAAGCTCAGACAGTGTTCGAGTTTAAGGATATCATGGGCTAAAGAGTCAGAGTCTTGCCCCTGAGTGCCACCCCCACCCCCAAAAGTACACACCCAGTGCCATTCAGCACATTCCATTGTGCAGCCCCACCTCTGTGTCCGTACACCTTGGCATCACTCACAAAGAGCATCTCCCCCTGCTGCCGCCCCCTCACCCCGCCCCGCAGGGGGCACCAGCAGGCTGCTGTCTGCCCTGGGCTGGTCCTGGCCACTCTCAGCTTGGAAGTCTGGCTTCTTTCACCCAGCCAGCCTCTTTGTACACTTAACATAGCTTTTATCCTGCTTTTGATTTTGAAATAATTCTAGAGGCTCAGGGAGTTGCAGAAACCGCATCTAGAATGGCCTCTGGCCCACTGGGAGAAGACGGCTGTGGGGACCTGGGGCCTGGGCTGGACGAGGCAGGCCCTTGACTCACCTGGTTCAGGCACTCCTGTCCTTGTCACAGGCTTGGGAACCGCTGTTCAGTGTGGCCCCTCTCCATGCTGCTTTCCTGCCACCCACTTGCAGCCAGTTGGTGCACAGGGCTCCTGGCCTTGTTGCAGAGTCCAGCTGGGGGAGAGTAGGGTTTCAGCCCTCCCCGGCGGCTGGCCCAGTAGGGAGAGGGGCTGGTTGTATTTTAAGCTATTGAGTGGTTCAGCAGGAACTCCGTGGCCTTCTCTCCCAGTGGACATTGTGCTGCCTTCCTGGGATTCACATGGACTCTGAGCATGTGCACAGTGCTCATGGGGTCCAGCAACTATTAATACATCTGCAGCCCAGAGCCCTGCCGCTTAGCCCCTTCTAGCACACTCCTCAAGTACTCATTCCCTCTCGATTCTCTTTAGTGGGGTCCAATGTATGACTCTTGGTCTGGTATTGCTCTTGTGGGGTTCCGTCACCTGCCCCTCAGGCCACAGGGTAAGGCAGAGTTTGCAGCTGATAGCAGGTGATCTCTGTGCACTCTCCTGTGCTGTGTCCAGGGTGTAGGCTCTGGCATCGATGAGCAAGCCGGCTAGGGTGCCACTGGCCGGCATAGGAGCCTTGCTCTCCATTCAGGCCCTGGCCCTGCAGGGCTGCCTCACTGTGTAGGGTCACCTTCGTGGGGCCTCCCACCACATACATGCACATACTTCCCTCTGCCAGCTTCATGTGGGTCCAGGCACATCCACTCAGGGACCCCTAGCAGGCCAGGCTAAAGGACGGGCCCTAGGACTCTGCTGTTGGGAGCGTGCAGGTGGCAGTGGGCAGCTTCTCTGTCCCGTGATGCCCCCTCCTTCAGGATGAGAAGTCGTGGATCCCCATAGGGCCCTCAGGCCTCTTCCAGCCAGCGTGGGCAGTGCCCAGCACCATGCCAGCCAGCAGCCTCCTCTGACCTTCTGGGGCAGATGGCTCAGATCCCCTGGGTCTGTGTCCTTACTCTGTTCCTGTGTACCACTGTCTAGCTCTAGTCTGGGGGTTTCTCCTTTGGGGGCTGTGGACCCCAGGGGTACAGGCAGGCCGCCTGGGTTTTGTGTTGAAGGCTTTGGAGCAAGACTCATTCATGGGTGAGCACATTGATGTTAGCCTGATTTGGTAGACTGCCGTGTGTAGGTGGTTTTGAACCAGGTGTGGGTGGAACCGGTGAAAAGTGAGGTGGGTGGAGAGAGGGGTGGAGGGCTTTGCTCACTCTTTCCTCTCCATACTTAGGATGGGTATGCTTCACCAACAACTCCGGAATTTGTCACCTCCCTGGGAACACAAATGCACAAGGGAAATAATCCAGTGTCTCTTACAGCTTAGAAGTGGAAATGGAAGCTCTGTCTCACAGATTCTCCAGATAGCTGGCATTTCCCCAGGCCCAGTAACCTGTCCTCCAGAGCTGGGCGCTGGCGCTGGGGCTGGGGCTGGGCTAGCCACCCCCTGCCACTGCCTGGGGTGATCTTCCTTCTCTAGGAGATCTTCCTGCCCCTGGCACTTTTGAGGACCTGTGTCCACCCAACTGCCTCTATGAGGAGAGCCCCCAGGGGAGGACTGTGGTGTGGCTCCTTTGGGGGACTCGGCTGGGATGGTTTTATATTTAGCCGGGCCTGGCCCTGGTGCCACTCAGGTTACATTGGCATTGAAGCTGGCTGGGCCTGGTCAGACACAGGCTTCCTTCCAGCACCGCGGCAGAATTTGATCATGCTGCCCAGCCCAGCTCAGAGCAGCTTTTGTGAGGGGAGGTCGGAGGTGTGGGGGCTGGCGGCTGGCAGTGGGCATCACAGCCTGGTAGGCAGAGCAGAGGCCGGCAGTGGCATGGATATCAGCTTGAGCATGGCGGCCCAGGAGGCCCACCAAGGCCTCGATGCTCTTCCCATGCCCATGCCCCACAAGGTAGCCAAGAAGCATAAAAAGGCGGTTCTCTTCTTTGAGGTGGAGATTCTGGATGCGAAGACAAGGGAGAAGCTGTGCTTCCTGGACAAGGTAGGACTGTGACCCTGGTGGTGAGGCGCCAAGAGCTGTAGGGCTGTGCAGACAGGGGCAGCCCCTTGTCCTTCAGAGGGCACACAAGGGGTGTCGCCTTCATCGACAGCTGCAGTTCTCAACCTGTGGGGCGCGACCCTGCATACCAGACATTTACCTTAAGATTCATAACAGTAGCAAAATTACAGTTACGAAGTAATAACGAATTAACTTTATGGCTGGGGTCACCACAACGCGAGGAACGGTATTAAAGGGTCACAGCATAGGAAGGTTGAGGACCACTGAGCTAGAGTGAGCAGCCATGGCCCTGCATGGGGCTGGAAGCTGGCTGCCTGGTAGGGAACGGACAAGGTGCCTGGAAGGGCCCTGTGTCTGTGAAGGAGGTGGAAGCTGACGATATACCCACTGAAGCCAGCCGGCTTGATCCTGACCAGCCTGTTCCTGGCACCCCTGCCCCAGATCCTGGGTTTAGGCTCCTGTGGGGCTGATTCTGTTTTCTCTTAGGTGGAGCCTCAGGCCACCATTGCTGAAATCAAGAACCTCTTCACCAAGACACGTGAGTCCAGGCACCTACACTTCTGTCCCCATTCCTGTCACCCTTCTGATGGGACCCGGGCTTCCTTAGGGGCTTGTAGAGGCGGCCTGTCAGCACACTGGAGTGTAGCCGGGCCGTCGGACTGCGCAGGCTGCCCCCGTGTGGCCACCAGCAGGAATGCTCTTGTGTTATCCAAAGGACAAAATCCTCTTGCTGTTTGGCCCTGTGTCCTTGCACAGGGTGGGAGGAGCCGGGGGTCCCAGAGTTAGGGTGGGCAGACTGAACCCAGCCAGACTGGGTATTGCAACCCCTCACCTTCTCCTAGCAGACCCGCAATGGTACCCTGCCCGACAGTCCCTCCGCCTGGACCCCAGTGAGTACAGCTGTCCACCAGCCTTTCCCTTGGGCTCCTGGGGTCCAGACACCAGGGCAGCCCCTGAACACTGACTCATTTCTGTAGAGGGAAAGTCGCTGAAAGATGAAGATGTCTTGCAGAAGCTTCCTGTGGGCACCACAGCCACACTCTTCTTCCGGGACCTGGGAGCCCAGATCAGCTGGGTGACGGTGAGCTCTGACCCCTTCCCTGGTCTCTGCCTTCAGCCGCCCTGGGTGGCTCCTCACCTTGTCTCTGGGCATCCCCAGGTCTTCCTGACTGAGTACGCTGGGCCTCTTTTCATCTACTTGCTCTTCTACTTCCGGGTGCCCTTCATTTATGGCCACAAATATGACTTCACATCCAGTCGGCACACGGTGGTGCAGTGAGTGGGGTCCGCAAGAGGGGGGAGAGGGGAAGGGGAGGGTGGCCCCAGCCCCAGCTGAGTCCGCTATCTCCACTAGCCTTGCCTGCATCTGCCACTCATTCCACTACGTCAAGCGGCTGCTGGAGACGCTCTTCGTGCACCGCTTCTCTCACGGAACCATGCCCCTGAGAAACATCTTCAAAGTGAGCACCTTACTCTGCTCTGCCCACCAGCAGCACCTGCCCACCCTAGGCTAACACATCTGCTCTCTTTCAGAACTGCACCTACTATTGGGGCTTTGCTGCATGGATGGCCTATTACATCAACCACCCTCTCTACACACCCCCTAGTAAGTGGTCTCAGACAGTGCCCTCACCCCGCGACCCCATCATGAACCTTCCTCTTATGGGGCTCTCCCTTTTCTGCAGCCTACGGAGCCCAGCAGGTTAAGTTGGCGCTGACCATCTTTGTGGTAAAGAGGCTGGGATGGCAACCACGTGTGGTGAGGTGAGGTAGCTGGGTGGGTGAGGCCAGGGGCTCTAGACTGACCCTGTTCTCTTCGATAGATCTGCCAGCTTGGCAACTTCTCCATCCACATGGCTCTTCGGGACCTTCGGCCAGCTGGTGAGTGGCCTGCTGGGGCTGGGTGAGCTGGTAAGGAAGGAAGGGGTCTGACTGACTCTCGTCCTGCACACCAGGGTCCAAGACCAGGAAGATCCCATACCCCACCAAGAACCCCTTCACCTGGCTATTCCTGCTGGTGTCCTGTCCCAACTACACTTACGAGGTGAGGGCCTGCCTTCTTCCTCCCAGGTTTGAGTCCTCCATGAGGTAAAGGGTGGGTCGTGGGGGAGTAAGACAGCCTGGATTTGGGGAGACTGCTGCCTCCGTCCCCAGGGATACGTGTGACCTGGGCTTGCCTCTGCCCTCACCCTGCTGTGCTCTCCACAGGTCGGGTCCTGGATTGGCTTTGCCATCATGACGCAGTGTGTTCCAGGTGAGTCCTTGTTCCTGTGCCGTGAGTTCCTGGCTCCCTTCCGGCTGGCTGGGCGTCCCTATTCTGATACCCCATTCTGCCCGCAGTGGCCCTCTTCTCCTTGGTGGGCTTCACCCAGATGACTATCTGGGCCAAAGGCAAGCATCGCAGCTACCTGAAGGAGTTCCGTGACTACCCACCCCTGCGCATGCCCATTATCCCCTTCCTGCTCTGAGCAGTTCCTCGTGGGCTCAGCCTGGTAGCACTGTCTACCCACTCCCCCTGACCTGGGGTGACCGTGGCTCTCCAGCAGCAACAATAAACCTGCTTTTCCAGCTGGACTCGGGCTTTGTGTGTTCTTTAGGGGTACAGGGGGCACACTGTTCCTCCCACCCTTGAGGCAGTACACACGAGGGTTAGGCAGGTGACCCAAAGCTTTTATTTCACTGTAGGTCCAGAGGCAGGTGGGTTACCCCTAGAGGGCCATCTCAGGGCCCACCTCTCCTTCTCCCTGGCCTTGGGCTATCCGCTGCGCCTTCTCTTCCCTCCGCTTCTTCCTCTGGAGCAGTCGCCGTTCACGTTCAAACTCCTTCATTCGCTTCACATAGCTGAGGGCAGAACAGAGAGGGTCTCAGTGCCACAGGCCCTGGCCCGGCTCCATTCCCAGCCACCAGGAAACCCTCCCCCCCCCAGCTGGAATTCTGGCCTGCCCCTCAGGTGGCTCCAGCCCCTCGCCCCTCCCTGTGGGGTGCCCGCAGGGGCAGGGGCAGGGGCAGGGGCAGGGGCAGGGGCAGGGGCAGGGCAGGGCAGGGGCAGGGGCAGGGGCAGGGGCAGGGGCAGGGCAGGGCAGGGGCAGGGGCAGGGGCAGGGCAGGGGCAGGGGCAGGGCAGGGCAGGCTCACTCCAGGTGCTCGCAGTAATCCCAGTCGTGCTGCTCATGCTTGCAAGCCACGAAGTTGGGGAAGCTGTCCCGCTTGCACTTCAGCAGCCGGATGAGGTAGTGGGCGCAGTAGTCACGTTGCTGCAGCGTCAGCTGGGCATCGTTCATCTCCTGTTGCGTGGCCACCATCACTGTGGGGAGTGGTGAGGCTCTCAGCACCAGAGCCAGCCCCCAACTCCACCAACCCACTCCACCAACCCCCAGGGTGCACATGGCACAAATGAGGCCACATACCAGGGTGTCCCTCATGGGCTTAGCAGAACCCATTCGGATTATGGCCAGGCCCTGGCAGAAGGGAGGGTGACTGTTCCTTTTGGGCATCTAAACAGTACAGAGGGCTCTCACATCCCTTCCTCCAGTGACGCTATCTTCCAAAAAGTCCCGAAGGAGGTGGAGCTCAGTGTTCACCCTCAGCCCCTGCTTCCCCACCACAGAAAGATGCCAGTTCCAGCATGGACATGCTGCCAGGCTGTCAACTAAGCGAACAGAGCTGTGGTGACAAGTGTCTCAGGAATGCATCATTAGGTGGGCCAGTGCAACCAGCATAGTGTACTTGAACAAGATAGGTTCGTCACTAGCTTACAGGACTTGGAACTGTCATTGTATGGGGTCTGATGCTGACATAAACATCACCATGTATGTGGTGCACATTGAGTATCCAGCTCGGGGCTGGGATGTCCATCACTGGCTTAGGAATAGTTGTCATATCCCAGCCTGTACCCACTGTGCCCCACAATCCCATACCGTCAACTCAGCAGGACCCGATTCGCTGGGTCTACAGGCCTGCCTCTCCACCTGTGCCTTGGTCCTAGCCCTTTGATTGCATTAAAACATGTTCCCACAGAAGGCCTGGTGGTTCCAGGCCTGTCACCTCAGCTACTCAGGAGGCTGAGGCAGGAGAGCTACAGAGTGGGTTCAAGGCCAATGTGGGCAACTTAGGAGGAAGAACTCATGTTGAATCAATATACAAAAGTTGGCCAGCTGGCTAGAGAAACGGCTCAGTGGTTACGAGCTCTTGCAGAGAACTGGGGTTTTGTTCCCCAAACCCATGCTGGGCAGCTCATAACCACTGCTTGTAACTCCAGCTCTAGGGGATCTAATGCCCTCTCTGGCCTTGTCTGGCACCTGAACTCTTATGGCCGAATCTCTATACAGACACATAATCAAAATAAAATAAAATAAAGTCAGTGGTAGAGTGTTTGCCTCGAATGTGTGAAGCCTTGGGAAGTCTTCACCACTGCACAAACACCACCACATCCAGTCACTGCCGGTCTTCCTCTCAGGGCTGTTGTCCCACTCTGCTTCCAGCTACCGGCCTCTTTCTCACATGGGCTCAGGTCCTTGTGCCCTTTTTGAGCTTCTAACCTGGTGCCCAGTTGTGACTCAGGGCACCTGTCAACCTGGGCAGGTTTTCCTGTCTTTGTTGCACCCTCCCCGGATCTCCTCCCAATTCTGTTTTCCAAACCCAAACAGTAAGCATCTTCTCCACAACGTCACAAGGTCTGACCCTCACCTCTGATTTGTTACCCTAGTTGGCTGATGAAGTTGGTCCCTCCATGCTACACCTCTACTCCAGGCCCAGGGGCTCACTTTGCAGGCAGGCAGGCTCTTGCTGGAGCCACCCAACCTGGAGCTCAGGTTAGCAACCCAAGCTCCTGCCTCTCATCTCCAGTTTACAACAGGCTAGCAGCAAGGTTTCAGCACACGGCTGCCTGCTAAGTTAAGGAATGTAGTCCGGAGCCAGGCGGGTAGATGGTATCTGTCTTCAGAGGGAGACAAGTAGGTAGAATACACTCATTGTCTGGCAGCCTTACTGACTGGGGAGAAAAAACATAAAACCAAAAACCAAGGGTAGGGAGTGCTGGAAAGGGGGGTGTGGGGGACCAGCCCCCACACTTATTTACCCCAGCACTCTTGAGGGATGAGGGATAAGAGACTTGGTTAGAAATAGGGGAGAGAAACAGAAAAAACACAGGATAGACTCGGGTGGGCCTGCATCCTTATCCATCGGCCCAGAACTTTATTCCAAAGGTCTGTTTATAACAATGCCAAGGGGTGGAGCAAAAGACCTCCCCCTTGCTAGTTACAAAACACCTGCACTCAGGCCCGTGGTCCAATCATCCTCTCTATGCAGACCTGCTGGAGAAAGCCACTAGGGAACCTGAAAATGGGCTCCCACAGTGGGGCCATGAGAAGACGCCTGTGGAAAGAGCCTTCCAGGTAGAACGGTGACAAAGCCTTGAGGCGATAGGACTGGGGTTAGGGCTTCACCTGGGTTTGGGCCTGAACCCAAGGAAGGTGGAACTGTCCTTTACAGTGACTGGGCAAGTGAGGGGAGGGCAGAGCTCCAAGACTGCAGAGGGGTGCATACCAGGAACCTAAGCACTTCAGAGGCTGAGGTAAGAGGCTTTTAAGTTTGAGGCTAGCCTGTGCTATATAGCAAGATCCTATCTCTAAAGCAAACAAAATTCTGGCTGGGCCTGTTGGCTTTCTCCTATGATCTCAGCACTTAAAGAGGCTAGGCGGAGGGGGATCTGGAGTTTGAGGCCAGCCTGTGCTACAGAATGAAACCCTGTCTTAAAAATTAAGGTGGCAGTGGAGGGTGGTGGTGGTTCTGGGGAGAGAGAAGGTGAAGAGTGATTTGAAGAAAAAACCCTGAATGCGGACTTCTGGCCAACATTCATGGGTGCGTACACGTTCACACACTACAACTAACACAAACAGCAATAAAAGAGAACAAGCCAGCAATGTCATCCCAAGTTCAAGGTTAAGGCTTCCCTTGGAGATCAGTTTGGCAGTACTGCTGCACACAAGGTAATTGTGAGCTGTCTCCAGGACAGGGCCTCAGCTTCAGGGCATCCAACAGGGAGCTGAGGAAGAATGAGTGAAAGTCCAGGGAGATGGAGGTGATCAAGGTAGAACCGAGGAATGACGGTAGGGCTTAGTGATCTGGCTGGGGAGCTTTGAAGAAGCCCTTCAGTGAAAGGGGAAGCCGGAGGAGCTGGGCCAGGATGGGATTTTACACGTGTTTCTGAGACGGACTGCTGTGTACTCCAGGACTCATGATGTCCCTCCACCATGTCTGGGTCCAGGAGGATGTTAACTATGGATAGGCAGTGTGTTGGCATGCCCACAGGAGACTGCAGGGATTCCAGAGCAGAGTCCTTGCGTTGTAAAGGGGGATGGAGGATATAAGGGGGTTCACCTGAAATGGGGGCTCTGCCAGGCCAGGGTGAGGAGGAGTTTGAGGACGCATGGGAAGGGGAGGGAAGCCGTTCCTGTTTTCCTACAGGAGCATGCCCAAGGTTCAGGGAGAGGCTTAAAGAACTGTGGAGGTGTCCAAAGGCTGGTGTCACTGAGCACACGGGGCTGTGACCTCCGTGCTCCAGAGGCTGAAGGGAAAGGCTGTGAGTTAAACCAGTCTGACTCCACAGCAACCAGGAAGGGGTCCGATGAGGGAGGAACCCGGATACTAGGGCCATAGGGCTGGCTGAGTTAGTTTGACCAGGGTTTTGGTTTAGCCAAGCCGGAGGTAGGGAGTGCTGGTTATTTCCAAAGCTGACTATGGGCAAAGCAGGCTGTCAGGTGCAGTCAGGTGGATAGATGGGTTGCAGGCTCAGTTGGGGCTGAAGGACTCCATGGGTCAGGACCCTGAGTGATTACACTACCTCCCAGCATACCCAGATGCATGTCCTTGGACTCCATCCCTCGGAGGGTTCCTTGTCTACAAGCCATCACCTACTGAGTAGTCACTAAGACTGTGTGTGTTTGTGTGTAGGCCAGAAGACAGAGTTAGATGTCTCCTCTAATTATTCACCCACCGTATGAGACAAGTTTTCACAGAACTTAGAGCTCACTTACTAGCTAGACTGACTGGCAATGAGGTCCCCGGAACCACCTCTATCTCCCCTGTACTGGGAGCACACGGATAGCTCCACCAGCCTTTGACATGTGTGACAGTTTTCTCCCACATAAAACCTTTTTTTTTTTTTGTTGTTGTTGTTTGTTTTTGTTTCAAGTCAGGGTTTCTCTGTGTAGCCCTGGATGTCCTAGAATTTGCTTTGTAGACCAGACTGGCCTGGAACTCACAGAGATTGACCTGCCTCTGCCTCCTGAGCGCCAGGAGTAAAGGTGTGCACTACCAAGCCAGGGAGCAGAGCTTCTTAAACAGGAAGTAAACAACAGCTTTAGGAAACCCTGAAATGGACCCGATTCACCAGGCCACTCCTTCCCCAAGCTTAGACCAGCTCAGCTCAACCAAGCTCCCTGGGGGAAGCAGATTAAAGGAGTGGTCCCTCATGCTGGGTAGGCTTTTGGTGATGGCAGCTGTCTTTGTCATCTGCTCCTGTGACTGCAGTAGAGCTCACTGGTTCACCAAGCTGGACTTCAGTGCTACCCTTACCTTGCTCTGTCATTGCTTCCCTCCCTGGGGTGAGAAGACAGACTTTTGCTCACGGTTCCACAGGGGACTCGGGTCCCCATGCTTGCATGGCAAGCACTTTCCGGACTGAGCCATCTCCCAGCCTACACCACAAACCTTTTGGCAATGCAAATTTGTGTCTTTCTTCTGCTTACAAGTGAGGGCTCCACCCGTCCCTGGAGCCAGCCTCATCAGTTCCATATACATGCTTCTTTTAGCCTTGGCTTCCACACCTCAAGTTTTGCTTCTGTCAGATCTGCTTGCCCAGTGGGCTCCCCGAAGACCGCGCCAGTGTTTCTCTGCTACCATGGGGCACCCCAAGTGCCAAAACGGGGCTCTGCCCAGAGCTGTCACTCTGTAAGCCTGTGATTTTCCCACATAGGAAGAACAAGAGCCGTGCATGTACACAAAAGGTCCTGGGTTCCACCCCCAGCACCATCCCACTAGACGGGACAGATGCACGGCATGACCGTCCCACCCCGACCTTGTACTCTTGTACGTAGCCAAATATGAGCGACACCTGTATGGGGATGCAAAGAACACGTCCCTATGCTCCGCGCTGTGCCCAGGACGAAGAGCACCTGCGCAGCCTCGTTTTCGCGCAATCGGCTGTCCTGTCCCAAGCCTTTGCTCCAGCCATGCACGCAAAGCCTCCACGTTGAAGGAGGTCAGGCGCCCTCCCGACCCCACCGACCCTCTGCACACAGGCAGCACCGAGTTTCGCGGGGTCTGCAGTCGCGCCTGCGCTCTGAGCTCACCGCGCTCCTTGCGATCCGGGAAGCCGTAGTCCGGCGGGAAGCTGGGCATCTGCAGGGGGTCAGGCTCCACCGAGGCGTCCCAGACATAGCGCCGGGCTAGATGCGCCCCCATAGCTGCTCTGCTTCACCCTCCTTTGGCAGCCGGGGTCACCTCGCTCCTACCTGGAAGCACTGTTCCTTGGCTTCCGGGTCATGGAGATGAGCGGTGGGGGAAGCAGTCCTGGCCTGCTGGCACCCCCTGGCGGTGTGGAGGAGACAGGGCGGGTGTGGCGGACGCCGGTTGGCTAGACTGCCTGGCTGTCCAGGGAGCTCCAGGGGCGCCCGTCTGTGCTCTCTCTGCTCAGTGCTAGGATTACAAATGTGTGCCACCAAGCCTGCCGTTTACATGGGTGTTGTGGACCCTCTGTTCCACATGCTTGCATGGCAGGCATTTCATACACGGAAACCATCTCCCAAGCTCATTCTTTTTTTTTTTTTTTTTTTCTGTCTTTCAAGACAGGGTTTCTCTGTGTAGCTTTGGAGCCTGTCCTGGAACTCACTCTGTAGCCCAGGCTGGCCTCGGACTCACAGAGATCCCCCTGCCTCTGTCTCCCGAGTGCTGGGATTAAAGGCGTGTGCCACCACCGCCTGGCTCATTAATTTTTTTTCTTTTCCTTCTTTTCTTTTCCTTTTCCTTTTTTTTTTTTTTTTTTGGTGTTGGAAGAGACCCCAAAGCCTAGCACATGGTAGACAAGTGCTCTATCATTGAAGTACACCACCACTTCCAACCTCCCAACCTCCAAACACTTTTCATAGGAGTGCCGGTGTGTATGCACATGTGTACGTGTGCATATGAGTACATTTGCTGGTCAGAGGTCAGCTTTGGATGTCATTACTCTGGCATGGTCCATCTTGTTTGAGACTGTCTCACACTGGCTTTGAACTCCCCAAGTAGGACAGGCTGGCTGGTCAGGAGGTCCAAGAGATTTAACTATCTGCCTGTCTGGTCCTGGAATTGTAAGCATGTGCCACCACACCCAAATTTTTCTTTCGTGGGGCTTGGGGACTGAGTTTAGAGCTTAGGTCCTTGGGTTTGTAAAGCAACCATGTTGTGACTGAGCCTTCCTCCCAGCTGTCCCCAAAACAGTACCTTTGTGACCCTGGGCTAGAACACGGTAAGGGAGTGCTCTCCCCCGGCACCCTGAGAGCCAAACCCTGATGAAGGCGAGCAGACCTGCTGCTCTTCCCAGGGTCTTCCTAGAGCTTCTGAAGGAACCACTCTCTTCCTTGCTTCCAAGGAGGGATGGAGTCCTTCTTCTGTGCCACCTGTCAGGGTGAGTCCTCCCCTGCTCCGTGTCTTGCTCTGTCAGGGACAGCATATTTGACTCAGACTGAAGTGAAGTCCTGAACCAGGGAAGCTTCTCTTTTCAGAACGTCTCCTTCCTGAGTCCAGACTAGGTCCCCAGGCTGGCTGGTCAGCTCGCCTCAGGGGGCCTCCTGTCTTTGCCTCCTCTGTGCTGGGTTTGCGAGCATGCGCTGCCTTGCCCAGCGTCTTTTTTACACGGTCTTTTAGTTTTGGTTTCCATTGCTGTGATGAAACACTGCAAACAAAAGCAACTTGGAGAGGAAAGGTTCATTTTACAGGGTGTAGTGCACCATGCAGGGAAGTCAAGGCAGGAAGACAGGCAGGTCGAGAACCTGGAGGCAGGAACTGATGCAGAGGCCACGGAGGAGATCTCTTTACTGGCTTGCTCAACCTGCTTTCTTATAGTGCCCATGGCCACCACCCCAGGGGTGCCACCACCCACAATGGGGACCTCCCACACCAATCAGTAAATAAGAAAATGTATTGCAGGCTTTCCCACAGGCCAGTCTGGTGGGGGCATTTTCTCAACTGAGGTTCTCTATTCCGAAATCACTCTAAGCGATGTCAAGTTGACATAAAAACCAGCTAGTGTACCCTGGCTTCTTGAGGTCAAACATAGGTTCTTGTGGTTCCAAGACAGCACTTTAAAATTGACTGAGGCATTTCTCTCTCTCTGTCTCTCTCTCTCTGAGTGCTACACACAAACACACCCACACTTTTCTCTCTGTGTGTCTCTCTCTACACATATACATGCACACAATACTATCTGTATCTCTATTTCCCTTTTTCTTTTTTTTTTAAGCTTTTCTATTTATTTATTTTTGTTTCTTTGAGACAGGGTTTCTCTGTATGGCCCTGGCTGTTCTGGTACTTGTTCTGTCAACCAGGCTGGCCTCGAACTCACAGAGATCTACCTGCTTCTGCCTCCCAAGTGCTGGGACTCAAGACGTGCACCATCATCATCTGGCTTGTTTTTAATTTTTGAGCTTAGAATATAATTATATTTCTCCCTTCCATTTTCTCCCTCCAAACCCTCCCATATACCTCCCCATGCTCTCTTTCAAGTTATTAATGGCCTCTTTTTTCATGAATTGCTATTTCATGCATGTATGTATATACATATATATTCCTAAGTATAGCCTGCTCAGTCTGTATAATGTTACTGGTATGTCTGTTTTCAGCACTGACGGTTTGGCACTAGACAACCAGTTGGTGTCTTCCTGGGGAAGACTGCCTCTCCTGCTCTCTGCATTTCTTAGTTGCCTATAGTTCTTTGTGTAGTGTCGAGGCCCTGTGGGCTTTTCCTGGTCCTCTGTGGCAGGTCCAGATGCCTCTACTCTCAGCCATCAACTGCCTGTAGCTCTTTATCTAGTGATGAGACCTTGTGAGCTTTCATAACTAGTTGGCACCAACTAGTGTTGTTGTGCTGGTCATGTTGAGATCTTATGTGAGCAGATTGCATGTTGTATATAGAAGACGCCACCTCACAGCAGAGGTCCTGGTCCTCTGGCTCGCACAATCTTTTTTGGCTTCTCTTCCACAGTGTCCCCTGAGCCTTAGATGGACAAGTTGCATTGTAGATGCATTAATTTAGATTGAGCATCCCATGGTCCGTTGTTTTCTGTATATTGACCAGCTGTGGATTTCTGTAATGGTCTTCGTCTGCTGCAAAAAATAAGCATTGCTGAAGGGCGAGAGCTTCACTTGTCTTTGTGTATAAGGATAACTATTTAGAATGCAGTTAAAAACTTACACTGCTTTAGGAGAATCTCAGTAGGAGGTTCTCCTCTAGGGTCGGTGGCTTCCCCAGCCGTGGGTAGGGGGCTAGGTTTACAGCAGCAGGCCTGAAGTCCCCCCTGCTGAGCATGCCTAGAGACCCATTAGATGGCTGCTGGCTGTCCCCTAGGCCTAGCATGCACCTTGCCACAAGAGCGTTGCGTGCTCCACGGGCACTCCAGGCACGTAGTCAGCTCTTTAATGTTTTTTCTCCTGTGTGAGGTTGTGCAGTCTCTTCAGATATTAGGGGGTAGTTCTCCGGGAGGAGGCTTCCAGGTCAGCTCCAGCTCCATTCCTCCAGGTTCCGTGTCTGAGTGTGTGTTTCCAGAGTTAGGATTTTCTCTGTCTCTGTGTCACACACATCCTCTTTGTATCCTTTCTCTCTCTGTCTCTTCTAGTGTCTGCCTCTCTGTGTCTCACACACTGTCAGCCTCTTCCCGTCTCGGTCACAAATACACAGGTTCTCTTTGTGTTACACACACTGTCTCTGTCTGTGTGTCTGTCTCTGTCTGTGTGTCTGTCTGCCTACCTCTGCCTGTCTCTCTTTGTCACACAGGCTGTCTCTCTCCGTGTCTCTGTGTCTTTCACACTCTCAGTCTTTCTTTGTATGTCTTACTCTGTTTCTGTCACACGCGCATTGTCTCTGTGTCACACGTAAACACACTGCCTCTGTGTCACACACACTTCTCTCCCTGTCTCTTTGTGTCACTTACATCCCTGTCTCTGTGTGTCTCACATAGATATACTGTCTTTTTCTTTCTCTGTCACACATATGCTCTGTCTCTATTTGTCTCTGTGCCACACAATTCTGTATCTCTCTCTGTGTGTCTGTGTCACACACATGTTTTCTGCCCCTGCCTCTTTGTGTTGTGGAGTCTGAGAAAATGCTGACGACTCAAATAGCAAAGAGTGTTTATTTACCAGCATATGTGGAGTCCTTCGCCTGTACAGAATGGCACTGCTCCCCCTCCCCCACAGGAGTGTGCAGGCTCCTTTTAAATGCAGCTAGGGGAATTTCAGGGACGGTTAGGTCACCTCAAACATGATTGGTTAAGCTAACAGCAGTTACATTAGTATACTTTTAATTGGCCAAGGTTCTATCTTTGGACATCCTTGGGTAAGTCTCAAGGGGGTTGCAGGAACTGTCCTTGAGACCTTGTGGGGCTCACTCGGGCCTTGTTCGAGCTCTCCCTCGTCCCTGAATGTAATTTGTTGATAAACGGCCCTTTATTGGGAGAGACACCTGTTTGTCCCACTCGGAGAACTGAAACCTAAATTCAGTTGTAAAAGTGGGAAAGTTTAAGCCCTTCAGTGTGTCATACCCGTGCTCTGTCTCTCTCTGTCACACGCACACACTTTTTCTGTCCCTCTATGTGTGTTATACACACACACACACACACACACACACACACACTCACACACACACTCTTTGTTTCTTTCTGTGTCACACACTCTCTGTCTGTGTCTCGCACGTAACTTCGGTTTCTGTCTCTCTGTCCCTGACTCTCTGTGTACCATACACATGCTCTCCGTCTCTCTTCTCCTCTTTGACTCTCTGACTTTCCCTGTGTTTTATGTGCACTCAAGCTCCCTATCTCTCCGTGTGTCTATGTTTCTTTTACACACACACACACACACACACACACACACACACACACACACACGCTGTCTCTTTCATTCAGTCACACATACCCTTGCCTGTCACATACAGCACATTGACTTTCTGTCTCTGTCTGTATTATATACTCTGTCTCTCTGTCACACCCCTGCTCTCTGACTCTGTCACACACACACTTTTTGTGTCTCACACACATTCAAGCTCCCTCTTTCTTTCTCTGTGTCTCCCTGTGACACACATACTCACATTAATCTCTCTCTGTGTGTCACACACAGAGTCTGTCTGTAATGGCCAATCTTGGTTGTCAACTTTACTACATCTGGAATCAGCTAAAACCCAAGCAGATGACTACACGTGAGGAATTTTTTCCTGATTGATCATTTGAAACAGGAAGACCCATCCCAAATCTGGGCCATACCTTCTGGTGGCAGCCCACATGAAAGGACATGGAGTAAGGAAGCTTTTGCTTTTTGCCTATTCGCCCTCACTCAATGCTGACAAGTTCATCTGTCCTGTTGCTGAGGCATCCTTTTCTGGCATTGGAATCTACTTCTTTGGGATTCCAGTATAGACTGAAGACCAGTAGCTCTGTAGGACTCCAGCACCAGACTGGGGCTGCTGAGACATTCAGCCTCATGGACTCCAGCACCAGACTGGGGCTGCTGAGACATTCAGCCTCATGGACTCCAGCACCAGACTGGGACTGCTGAGACATGCAGTGTTAGAATTCCTAGCCACTCCCCCAGCTACATGACTGCACATGTGATGTCCAGTAGCCAGGCAAGATGCTTAGTCATCCCAGGGCCTTACGTCCTACAAAATCTGTGCACTGCATGATCACATAATTTGCTTGCAGTGTGAGCATGTAATCTATGCGCATGCATGACCTAGCTATGTAAGCCCAGATGTGCATGTGCGGGGGCAGAGGGGGGGGGAGTGGTTGCGGGGTGGGGGTGGGGGACCTATAAAAGCAAGTTCCACCTCTTCCTTCCTTCTCTTCCTGCACAGTCATTCCATAGGCCTATGCACAACCCCTCTCTATTCCCTTAATAAACTCTTATAGTGGGTTTTGTTGTGCCTCATGGCTTTTCTCGCATGGTAAACAGTGCCACTTAACTAACATTGTGCTCCGTAATAAATGACATTGGTGACATGACTTGGACCCATAAAGTGGGCCATGCCACAGTGTCAGACACTGGGGTGGTAGAAGCACAGGCATCACCCACACACACCACTAACCAACAGGCTGAGCTGATAGCCCTCACCCGTGCCTTCCATTGGCACGGACAATCCCTAAATGTTTACACAGACTGCAGATATGCTTTTCATATCCTCCTGTCCCACGCTGCTATTTGGAGAGAGCGTGGGCTCCTTACAGCCAAGGGAGGATCCACATCTAACTCAGGCCAAATAATAGCCATGCTAAAAGCTTCCCATCTCCCCAAGGCTACAGGATTTATCCACTACCGGTCTCATCAGACTGATAGCTCCATCATCTCTAAGGGAAATAACCAGGCTGACCAGGCAGCCAGGACAGTGGCCCTCCAGGGCCAAGACCCATCCCACTCACCACAGGAATCCATACAGTGCAACCCACATCCTCACAGGGAACCCCTGACACTAGGCAAATTCTTTCCTATCTACACCAGCTCTTTCACCCTAATAGTCTTTCTCTGTCTCAATTCATAAAAACCCACCTGCAGCCCACCTCTGAGGACTTACAGTTCTTAAGAACTATTACTGCCTCTTGTGAGATTTGCCAAAAACCAGATCCCAATACCAAGTACAGAAGTCAGCTTTTTCCGACCCACCAGGCTAGAGGTTCCCTTCCAGGGACCAACTGGCAGCTCGACTTTACCCATATGCCCACTGTCAGGTGAATTAAATGTCTCCTTGTGATGGTGGACTCATTTTTGAATTGGGTGGAGGCATATCCAGTTTCTTTCTTTTTTTTTAAGATTTATTTATTTATTTATTTATTTATTTATTTATTTATTTATTTATTTATTTATTTATTATGTATACAGCATATGTGCCTGCAGGCCAGATGAGGGCACCAGATCTCATTACAGATGGTTGTGAGCCACCATGTGGTTGCCGGGAATTGAACTCAGGACCTGTGGAAGAGCAGTCAGTGCTCTTAACCACTGAGCCATCTCTCCAGGCCCTGTTTTTTTCAAGACAGGGTTTCTCTGTGTAGTTTTGCGCCTTTCCTAGAACTCGTTTTGTAGCCCACGCTGGCCTCAAACTCACAGAGATCCGCCTGCCTCTGCCTCCTGAGTGCTGGGATTAAAGGCGTGTGCCACCACCTGGTTTGGGATCCCTGCCTCTCTAGAGTCTGATAATGGTCCAGAGTTCACCTCCCAGATTTCCCAGACAGTAGCTAAGGCCCTTAATATTCATTGTCATTTTTATATCCTGTACCGTCCTCAGTCCTCAGGGAAGGTGTGATACACCAATCTGTCTTTAAAATCCATTCTTACTAAGATGTCACAGGAACTGCACCTTGACTGGGTAAAATCATTGCCTCTAGCCCTTTTCAGGCTCAGGGCCCTTCCTAAGTGGCCCCTTCCAATTTCGCTGCTCAGACTCACGTGTGGGAGACCGGCTGTAACACCGGGTCTCCTATCCAAACCGTCACCTCTCCCTGACCACCTCTTAACCCCCTTACCCTGTCATCTTCGTTCTCTCCTGTGGAACTTCGCTGGCCATTCCTTACCTCAACCATGTGATAACCCATGCCCACCCCAAATCCACACTGGGGATCAGGTCCTTCTTTCCCCTCCAGGCCAGTGCCCCTCACCCCTTCCCCCTAAATGGCAGGGACCCTTCAAGGTAATTCTTGTAACCCCCTCAGCTGCTAAGCTCGAGGGCTTTCCCCACTGGATTCACCTGTCTCACATGAAGCCTTTTATTTTACCCTCACCCCAGGAGAATTCCTCCTCATACACAGTGACACAGACAGGGCCCTGCTCTCTCGAGTTCCAGAGACACCAGGATCCACTGCCTTGTCACCAATTCCAGAAGAATGAGGTTTCACCCCACAAGTTTTTCCTTCCTGGTTCCCTCTCCTGTCTCTATTGACCATATTCTGGTGCATCTATTTCCCTCTGTGTCTCTAATAATATACTCAAACGTCCAATTAACTACTCAGCTAATTGTTACAGGACCACTATAGAGCCGGAGGCCAAGGATCATCAAGTACACCCAGACAGTAAGTAGCAGTAACAGTCCAGAAGCATTCACACCTCCAGACTCAAAAAGGGTCTAGACTCTGCAAAAAACAGACTTTAATATAAAAATCAATTACTGTTAAATGCCCTCTGCAATTGGTCACCTGTATCTCCTGGATGCTAAACTAATAAAGGAAACAGGGAGACGGGCCCAGCAGTGGCCCACAGAGGAAGACAGGCCCGGCGGTGGAGACAAGCAGACGCAGGTAGGCCTGTGGAGGTGGCCAGCAGTGGTAGACAGGCCCGGCGGCAGCGGCCGACAGGGACATTCAGTCCCGGAGGGAGCCGGCAGAGACATTCAGGCCCAGCGGCGGTCCACAGAGGTAGACAGGCACGGCGGTGGAGACAAGCAGATGCAGGTAGGCCCGCGGAGGCTGCCCACAGAGGTAGACGGGCCCGGCAGTGGTGGCCGACAGGGACATACAGGCCCAGCGGCAGCCGGCAGAGACATACAGGCCCGGCAGCGGACTGCAGAGGTAGACAGGACCAGAGAATCTCTGGCACTGAAGACACGGTAGAGAAAATAGATTCGTCAGTCAAAGAAAACAATAAAGACAAAAAAGTCCTAACACAAAACGTCCAGGAAATTTGGGACACCATGAAAAGACCAAACCTAAGAATAATAGGGATAGAAGAAGGAGAAGAATACCAACTCAAAGGCACAGAAAATATATTCAACAAAATCATAAAAGAAAACTTTCCTAACCTAAAGAAAGAAATACCTATGAAGATACAAGAAGCTTACAGAACACCAAATAGGCTGGATCCAAAAAAAAAGTCCCCTCGCCACATAATAATCAAAACACTAAACACACAGAACAAAGAAAAAATATTAAGAGCCGCAAAGGAAAAAGACCAAGTAACATATAAAGGCAAACCCATCAGAATAACACCAGACTACTCAATAGAGACTATGAAAGCTAGAAGATCATGGACAAACCTCATGCAGACACTAAGAGACCACGGATGCCAACCCAGACTATTATACCCAGCAAAACTCTCAATCACCATAGGCGGAGTAAACAAAATATTCCAGGATAAAACCAGATTTAATAAATACCTGTCCACAAACCCAGCCCTACAGAAAGCACTAGAAGGGAAAATTCAACCCAAAGAAGCTAAACACATCCATGAAAAATCAAGCAATAGATAATCCCACACCAACATACACCACAGAAGGACAACACAACACAACCAAAAAAATAACAGGAATTAACAATCACTGGTCATTAATATCCATCAATATGAATGGTCTCAACTCACCTATAAAAAGACACAGGCTAACAGAATGGATAAGAAAACAGGACCCATCCATTTGCTGCATACAAGAAACACACCTTAACTCCAAAGACAGACACTACCTCTGAGTAAAGGGCTGGGAAAAGGCTTTCCAAGCAAATGGACCTAAGAAACAAGCTGGTGTAGCTATCCTAATATCTAATAAAATAGACATCAAACTAAAATCAATCAAAAGAGACCAGGATGGACATTACGTATTTATCACAGGAAAAATCCACCAAGATGAAGTCTCGATTCTAAACATTTATGCTCCAAATACAAAAGCACCCACATTCATAAAAGAAACACTACTAAAGTTTAAAACGCACATTAAACCCCACACATTAGTAGTGGGAGATTTTAACACACCACTCTCACCAAAAGATAGATCTACCAGACTGAAACTTAACAAAGAAATAAAGGACCTAACAGATGTTATGACTCAAATGGACCTAACAGATATCTACAGAATATTCCATCCTAACACAAAAGAATATACCTTCTTCTCAGCACCCCATGGAACCTTCTCAAAAATTGACCACATGCTTGGACACAAAACAAATCTCAACAGATACAAAAAAATTGGAATAACCTCCTGTATCTTATCAGACCACCATGCCTTAAAGTTAGACCTCAATAACAACAAAAATTATAGAAAACCCACAAACTCATGGAAACTGAATAATGCCCACCTGAAACATCAATGAGTCAAGGAAGAAATAAAGACAGAAATTAAAGACTTCCTAGAATTCAATGAAAATGAAAGTACAACATACCCAAACTTATGGGACACTATGAAAGCAGTGCTAAGAGGAAAATTCATAGCTCTAAATGCACACATAAAGAAGATGGAGCAATCCCATACCAATGAATTAACAGCACAACTGAAAGCTCTAGAACAAAAAGAAACAAACTCACCCAGGAGAAATAGACGCCAGGAAATAATTCAATTGAGGGCTGAAATCAATGAAATAGAAACCAAGAGAACAATACAAAAAAATCAATGAAACAAAGAGTTGGTTCTTTGAAAAAATCAACAAGATAGACAAACCCCTAGCCAAATTAACCAAAAGGCAAAGAGAGAGCACCCAAATTCACAAAATCAGAAATGAAAAGGGAGACATAACAACAGACAATGAGGAAATCCAGAGAATCATCAGATCATACTTCAAAAACCTGTACTCCACAAAAATGGAAAACCAGGAAGAAATGGACAATTTTCTGGATAAATACCACATACCAAAATTAAATCAAGACCAGATAAACCATTTAAACAGACCAATAACCCCTAAAGAAATAGAAACAGTCATCAAAAGTCTCCCAACCAAAAAAAGCCCAGGACCAGATGGTTTCAGTGCAGAATTCTACCAGACTTTCAAAGAAGAACTAATACCAATCCTCTTCAAAGTGTTCCACACAATAGAAACAGAAGGAACACTACCAAACACTTTTTATGAGGCTACAATTACCCTGATACCCAAACCACACAAAGATGCAACAAAGAAAGAGAACTACAGACCAATCTCCCTCATGAACATTGATGCAAAAATACTCAACAAAATATTGGCAAACCGAATCCAAGAATACATCAAAACAATCATCCATCACGACCAAGTAGGATTCATCCCAGGGATGCAAGGATGGTTCAACATATGGAAATCACTCAATGTAATACACCATATAAACAAACTGAAAGAAAAAAACCACATGATCATCTCCCTAGATGCTGAAAAAGCCTTTGACAAAATCCAACACCCCTTCATGATAAAGGTCTTAGAAAGATTAGGAATACAAGGAACATTTCTAAACATAATAAAAGCAATTTATAGCAAGCCAACAGCAAACATCAAATTAAATGGAGAGAAACTCAAAGTGATAAAACTAAATTCAGGAACAAGACAAGGCTGTCCACTCTCCCCATATTTATTCAATATAGTACTAGAAGTTCTAGCTAGAGCAATAAGACAACAAAAGGAGATCAAAGGGATACAAATTGGCAAGGAAGAAGTCAAACTTTCACTATTTGCAGATGATATGATAGTATACATAAGTGACCCCAAAAACTCTACAAGGGAACTTCTACAGCTGATAAACTCCTTCAGTAAAGTGGCAGGATACAAGATAAACTCAAAAAAATCAGTAGCCCTCCTATACACAAATGATAAAAGGGCTGAGAAAGAAGTCAGAGAAACATTACCCTTTACAATAGCCACAAATAATATAAAATACCTTGGGATAACACTAACTAAACAAGTGAAAGACCTTTTTGATAAGAATTTTAAATCTCTAAAGAAAGAAACTGAAGAAGATATCAGAAAATGGAAGGATCTCCCATGCTCATGGATAGGTAGGATTAACATAGTAAAAATGGCAATCTTACCAAAAGCAATCTACAGATTCAATGCAATCCCCATCAAAATCCCAACACAATTCTTCACAGACTTGGAAAGAAAAATACTCAACTTTATATGGAAAAACAAAAGACCCAGGATAGCTAAAAGAATCCTATACGATAAAGCAACCCTTGGAGGCATCACCATCCCGGACCTCAAACTCTACTATAGAGCTATAGTAATAAAAACAGCTTGGTACTGGTATAAAAACCGACATACGGACCAATGGAATCGAATTGAAGACCCTGACATTAATCCATGCACATATGAACACCTGGTTTTTGACAAAGGAGCCAAAACTATACAATGGAACAAAGAAAGTATCTTCAATAAATGGTGCTGGCATAACTGGATGTCAATATGTAAAAGATTACAAATAGATCCATATCTGTCACCATGCACAAAACTCAAGTCCAGGTGGATCAAAGACCTAAACATAAATCCAGTTACACTAAACTTAATAGAAAAGAAAATAGGAAGCACTCTTGAATGCATTGGCACCGGAGACCATTTCCTAAATAAAACACCAACAGCACAGACCCTGAGCACAACAATTAATAAATGGGACCTCTCAAAACTGAGAAGCTTTTGCAGGGCAAAAGACACAGTCAATAAGACAAAAAGACAGCCAACAGATTGGGAAAAGATCTTCACCAACCCCACATCTGACAGAGGATTGATCTCCACAATATATAAAGAACTCAAGAAACTAGACATCAAAATACTGAACAGCCCAATTAAAAAATGGGCTAAAGAGCTAAACAGAGAATTCACAAAACAAGAACTACAAATGGCTGAAAGACATTTAAAGAAATGCTCAACATCCTTAATCATCAGAGAAATGCAAATCAAAATGACTCTGAGATACCACCTTACACCTGTTAGAATGGCTACGATCAAAACCACCAGTGACAACCAATGTTGGAGAGGATGTGGAGCAAAGGGAACACTCCTCCACTGTTGGTGGGAATGTAAACTTGTACAACCACTGTGGAAATCAGTATGGCGGTTTCTCAGAAAATTAGGAATCGAACTACCTCAAGACCCAGCCATCCCACTCTTGGGCATATATACCCAAAGAATGCTGATTCATACCATAAAGATACATGCTCAGCTATGTTCATAGCAGCACTATTTGTAATAGCCAGAACCTGGAAACAACCTAGATGCCCATCAACGGAAGAATGGATGAAAAAAATGTGGTACATATACACAATGGAGTACTACTCAGTAGAGAAAAACAATGAAAGCATGAAATTTGCAGGCAAATGGATGGAACTAGAAAAAATCATCCTGAGTGAGGTAACCCAAACCCAGAAAGACAGTTATGGTATGTACTCACTCATAGGTGGATTCTAGATATAAAATAAAGAACAATCAGACCACAACCCATAGAACCATAAAGGCTATATATATAGCATGGAGGTCCCTAGGACGACTGCGGCATATAATAAATTTCAGTTTTACTCAATTATTGAAAAAAAAAATAGCCAAATGAATGGAAACACATGAACTATGAACCAAAGGCTGAGGGGCCCCCAGCTGGATCAGGCCCTCTGAATAGGTGAGACAGTTGATTGGCTTGATCAGTTTGGGAGGCAACTAGGCAGTGGGACCAAGTCCTGTGCTCATTCCATGAGTTGGCTGTTTGAAACCTGGAACTTATGCAGGGACACTTGGCTCAGTCTGGGAGGAAGGGACTGTACCTCCCTGGACTGAGTCTACCAGGTTGATCGCAGTCCTTGGGGGAGGACTTGTCCTGGAGGAGGTGGGAATGGAGGGTAGGCAGGGGGTAAGGGGAGGGGGTGGGAGTGGGGAGAATAGGGGAACCCATGGCTGATATGTAGAACTGAATGGTATTGTAAAATAATATATATATTAAAAAAAATCCCCCCCCCCAAAAAAAAAGAAAAAAGAAAACAGGTGCCTCGAGGTTTGTATCAGATAAGGCTTCTCTCAGGTGAAAATTAAAAGCATGTTCCAGGTCTCTCTCTGTCTCTCTCTCTCTAACACTAACCAATAAAATTCTGACAGAATAGTAAAGATTATAATATCATGGCTACCTGCTCAAGATTTTTTTTTGAGACAGGGTTTCTCTGTAGCTTTGGAGCCTGTCCTGGACTAGCTCTGTAGCCCAGGCTGGCCTCGAACTCACAGAGATCCACCTGCCTCTGCCTCCTGAGTGCTGGGATTACAGTCATGCGCCACCACCGCCTGGCTCCAGCTCAACATTTTAAATTCCTTGTGGCTGCTTCTTAATATGTTTAAAAATCTTCTGAGCTCCAGAGCCAGCTTGAATCCACCTGGACAGGTCAGATCCACTTCAGAGAAGTATAATTCAAACTTTCCTGGTCCCAGGACCCCTCTCTCTCACCCTGGGACCTCTTGAGGACGCCCTCAAGGTAAATTTTTTTCTAAACTTCCCCTTCTGCCTTGTCAGACCCAAACAGTCATAGAGCCTGAAGCAGTAGAAGGCGATGGACGATTTCCAAAGCAGCGGAGGACAATCCACTACCTTAGGATGCCTGGTACCTCAAAAGCTTCCTTCCCTAACCCCAAAAGTTAACTGACACCCACTGAGTCAGCTGGAAGCAGTTTTGGGAGAGATGGCACCACCATTCCCCCCACTTTTTTTAAAAATAAAAACAAAGAGTCTGGAATGTTAGAATTCCTAGCCACTTCCCCAGCTACATGACTGCACATGTGATGTCCAGTAGCCAGGCAAGATGCTTAGTCATCCCAAGGCCTTACGTCCTACAAAATCTGTGCTCTGCATGATCACATAATTTGCTTGCAGTGTGATCACGTAATCTATGCCCACGTGGTGTAGCTACAGAAACCCATATGTGCATATGTTGGGGGACACCTATGAAAGCCATTCCTTCCCTCTCTTCCTGCATGGTCATTCCGTAGGCCTATGCACACCCCTCTCTATTCCCTTAATTAACTCTTTTTTTTTTGTGATATATATTTTTTTATTTTACAATACCATTCAGTTCTACATATCAGCCATGGGTTCCTTTATTCTCCCCCCTCCCACGCCCTCCCCTTACCCCCAGCCCACCCTCCATTCCCACCTCCTCCAGGACAAGTCCTCCCCCGAGGACTGTGATCAACTTTGTAGACTCAGTCCAGGGAGGTCCAGTCCCTTCCTCCCAGACTAAGCCAAGTGTCCCTGCATAAGTTCCTGGTTTCAAACAGCCAACTCATGGAATGAGCACAGGACTTGGTCCCACTGCCTAGATGCCTCCCAGACTGATCAAGCCAATCAACTGCCTCACATATTCAGAGGGCCTGATCCAGCTGGGAGCCCCTCAGCCTTTGGTTCATAGTTCATGTGTTTCCATTCATTTGGCTATTTTTTTTTCAATAATTGAGTAAAACTGAAATTTATTATATGCCGCAGTCGTCCTAGGGACCTCCATGCTATATATATAGCCTTTATGGTTCTATGGGTTGTGGTCTGATTGTTCTTTATTTTATATCTAGAATCCACCTATGAGTGAGTACATACCATAACTGTCTTTCTGGGTTTGGGTTACCTCACTCAGGATGATTTTTTCTAGTTCCATCCATTTGCCTGCAAATTTCATGCTTTCATTGTTTTTCTCTACTGAGTAGTACTCCATTGTGTATATGTACCACATTTTTTTCATCCATTCTTCCGTTGATGGGCATCTAGGTTGTTTCCAGGTTCTGGCTATTACAAATAGTGCTGCTATGAACATAGCTGAGCATGTATCTTTATGGTATGTATCAGCATTCTTTGGGTATATGCCCAAGAGTGGGATGGCTGGGTCTTGAGGTAGTTCGATTCCTAATTTTCTGAGAAACCGCCATACTGATTTCCACAGTGGTTGTACAAGTTTACATTCCCACCAACAGTGGAAGAGTGTTCCCTTTGCTCCACATCCTCTCCAACATTGGTTGTCATTGGTGTTTTTGATCTTAGCCATTCTAACAGGTGTAAGGTGGTATCTCAGAGTCGTTTTGATTTGCATTTCTCTGATGATTAAGGATGTTGAGCATTTCTTTAAATGTCTTTCAGCCATTTGTAGTTCTTGTTTTGTGAATTCTCTGTTTAGCTCTTTAGCCCATTTTTTAATTGGACTGTTCAGTGCTTTGATGTCTAGTTTCTTGAGTTCTTTATATATTGTGGAGATCAATCCTCTGTCAGATGTGGGGTTGGTGAAGATCTTTTCCCAATCTGTTGGCTGTCTTTTTGTCTTATTGACTGTGTCTTTTGCCCTGCAAAAGCTTCTCAGTTTTGAGAGGTCCCATTTATTAATGGTTGTGCTCAGGGTCTGTGCTGTCAGTGTTTTATTTAGGAAATGGTCTCCAGTGCCAATGCGTTCAAGAGTGCTTCCTACCTTCTATTCTATTAAGTTTAGTGTAACTGGATTTATGTTTAGGTCTTTGATCCACTTGGACTTGAGTTTTGTGCATGGTGACAGATATGGATCTATTTGTAATCTTTTACATATTGACATCCAGTTATGCCAGCACCATTTGTTGAAGATACTTTCTTTGTTCCATTGTATAGTTTTGGCTCCTTTGTCAAAAACCAGGTGTTCATATGTGCATGGATTAATGTCAGGGTCTTCAATTCGATTCCATTGGTCCGTATGTCGGTTTTTATACCAGTACCAAGCTGTTTTTATTACTATAGCTCTATAGTAGAGTTTGAGGTCCGGGATGGTGATGCCTCCAAGGGTTGCTTTATCGTATAGGATTCTTTTAGCTATCCTGGGTCTTTTGTTTTTCCATATAAAGTTGAGTATTTTTCTTTCCAAGTCTGTGAAGAATTGTGTTGGGATTTTGATGGGGATTGCATTGAATCTGTAGATTGCTTTTGGTAAGATTGCCATTTTTACTATGTTAATCCTACCTATCCATGAGCATGGGAGATCCTTCCATTTTCTGATATCTTCTTCAATTTCTTTCTTTAGAGATTTAAAGTTCTTATCAAAAAGGTCTTTCACTTGTTTAGTTAGTGTTATCCCAAGGTATTTTATATTATTTGTGGCTATTGTAAAGGGTAATGTTTCTCTGACTTCTTTCTCAGCCCTTTTATCATTTGTGTATAGGAGGGCTACTGATTTTTTTGAGTTGATCTTGTATCCTGCCACTTTACTGAAGGAGTTTATCAGCTGTAGAAGTTCCCTGGTAGTTTTTGGGGTCACTTATGTATACTATCATATCATCTGCAAATAGTGAAAGTTTGACTTCTTCCTTGCCAATTTGTATCCCTTTGATCTCCTTTTGTTGTCTTATTGCTCTAGCTAGAACTTCTAGTACTATATTGAATAAATATGGGGAGAGTGGACAGCCTTGTCTTGTTCCTGAATTCTGTGGTATCGCTTTGAGTTTCTCTCCATTTAATTTGATGTTTGCTGTTGGCTTGCTATAAATTGCTTTTATTATGTTTAGAAATGTTCCTTTTATTCCTATTCTTTCTAAGACCTTTATCATGAAGGGGTGTTGGATTTTGTCAAAGGCTTTTTCAGCATCTAGGGAGATGATCATGTGGTTTTTTTCTTTCAGTTTGTTTATATGGTGTATTACATTGAGTGATTTCCATATGTTGAACCATCCTTGCATCCCTGGGATGAATCCTACTTGGTCGTGATGGATGATTGTTTTGATGTATTCTTGGATTCGGTTTGCCAATATTTTGTTGAGTATTTTTGCATCAATGTTCATGAGGGAGATTGGTCTGTAGTTCTCTTTCTTTGTTGCATCTTTGTGTGGTTTGGGTATCAGGGTAATTGTAGCCTCATAAAAAGTGTTTGGTAGTGTTCCTTCTGTTTCTATTGTGTGGAACACTTTGAAGAGGATTGGTATTAGTTCTTCTTTGAAAGTCTGGTAGAATTCTGCACTGAAACCATCTGGTCCTGGGCTTTTTTTGGTTGGGAGACTTTTGATGACTGTTTCTATTTCTTTAGGGGTTATTGGTCTGTTTAAATGGTTTATCTGGTATTGATTTAATTTTGGTATTTGGTATTTATCCAGAAAATTGTCCATTTCTTCCTGGTTTTTCATTTTTGTGGAGTACAGGTTTTTGAAGTATGATCTGATGATTCTCTGGATTTCCTCATTGTCTGTTGTTATGTCTCCCTTTTCATTTCTGATTTTGTGAATTTGGGTGCTCTCTCTTTGCCTTTTGGTTAATTTGGCTAGTGGTTTGTCTATCTTGTTGATTTTTTCAAAGAACCAACTCTTTGTTTCATTGATTTTTTTGTATTGTTCTCTTGGTTTCTATTTCATTGATTTCAGCCCTCAATTGAATTATTTCCTGGCGTCTATTTCTCCTGGGTGAGTTTGTTTCTTTTTGTTCTAGAGCTTTCAGTTGTGCTGTTAATTCATTGGTATGGGATTGCTCCATCTTCTTTATGTGTGCATTTAGAGCTATGAATTTTCCTCTTAGCACTGCTTTCATAGTGTCCCATAAGTTTGGGTATGTTGTACTTTCATTTTCATTGAATTCTAGGAAGTCTTTAATTTCTGTCTTTATTTCTTCCTTGACTCATTGATGTTTCAGGTGGGCATTATTCAGTTTCCATGAGTTTGTGGGTTTTCTATAATTTTTGTTGTTATTGAGGTCTAACTTTAAGGCATGGTGGTCTGATAAGATACAGGAGGTTATTCCAATTTTTTTGTATCTGTTGAGATTTGTTTTGTGTCCAAGCATGTGGTCAATTTTTGAGAAGGTTCCATGGGGTGCTGAGAAGAAGGTATATTCTTTTGTGTTAGGATGGAATATTCTGTAGATATCTGTTAGGTCCATTTGAGTCATAACATCTGTTAGGTCCTTTATTTCTTTGTTAAGTTTCAGTCTGGTAGATCTATCTTTTGGTGAGAGTGGTGTGTTAAAATCTCCCACTACTAATGTGTGGGGTTTGATGTGCGTTTTAAACTTTAGTAGTGTTTCTTTTATGAATGTGGGTGCTTTTGTATTTGGAGCATAAATGTTTAGAATCGAGACTTCATCTTGGTTGATTTTTCCTGTGATGAATATGTAATGTCCATCCTGGTCTCTTTTGATTGATTTTAGCTTGAAGTCTATTTTATTAGATATTAGGATAGCTACACCAGCTTGTTTCTTAGGTCCATATGCTTGGAAAACCTTTTCCCAGCCCTTTACTCGGAGGTAGTGTCTGTCTTTGGAGTTAAGGTGTGTTTCTTGTATGCAGCATATGGATGGGTCCTGTTTTCTAATCCATTCTGTTAGCCTGTGTCTTTTTATAGGTGAGTTGAGACCATTGATATTGATGGATATTAATGACCAGTGATTGTTAATTCCTGTTATTTTTTTGGTTGTGTTGTGTTGTCCTTCTGTGGTGTATGTTGGTGTGGGATTATCTATTGCTTGATTTTTCATGGATGTGTTTAGCTTCTTTGGGTTGAATTTTCCCTTCTAGTGCTTTCTGTAAGGCTGGGTTTGTGGACAGGTTGATTAAATCTGGTTTTATCCTGGAATATTTTGTTTACTCCGCCTATGGTGATTAAGAGTTTTGCTGAGTATAATAGTCTGGGTTGGCATCCATGGTCTCTTAGTGTCTGCATGAGGTTTGTCCATGATCTTCTATCTTTCATAGTCTCTATTGAGTAGTCTGGTGTTATTCTGATGGGTTTGCCTTTATATGTTACTTGGTCCTTTTCCTTTGCAGCTCTTAATATTTTTTCTTTATTCTGTGTGTTTAGTGTTTTGATTATTATGTGGCGAGGGGACTTTTTTTTTGGATCCAGCCTATTCGGTGTTCTGTAAGCTTCTTGTATCTTCATAGGTATTTCTTTCTTTAGGTTAGGAAAGTTTTCTTTTATGATTTTGTTGAATATATTTTCTGTGCCTTTGAGTTGGTATTCTTCTCCTTCTTCTATCCCTATTATTCTTAGGTTTGGTCTTTTCATGGTGTCCCAAATTTCCTGGACGTTTTGTGTTAGGACTTTTTTGTCTTTATTGTTTTCTTTGACTGACGAATCTATTTTCTCTATCGTGTCTTCAGTGTCAGAGATTCTCTGTTCCATCTCTTGCAATCGGTTGGTTATGCTTGTTTCTGTAGTTCCTGTTCGTTTTGTCAGGATTTCTATTTCCAGCATTCCCTCAGCATGTGTTTTCTTTATTGTCTCAAGTTCATTTTTCAGATCTTGGAATGTTTCTTTCATCTGTTTAATTGCTTTTTCTTGGCTTGATTTGATTTCTTCCCATTTTTTGTTCGTTTTTTCTTCCATTTCTTTAAGGGAGTTTTTTATTTCCTCTTTAATGGAGTTTTTCATTTCCTCTTTAAGGGAAGTTTTTATTTCCTCTTTAAGGGAGTTTTTTATTTCCTCTTTAAGGAAAGTTTTTATTTCCTCTTTAAGGTAGTTTTTCAATTCCTCTTTAAGGAAAGTTTTTATTTCCTCATTGAGGGAATGTTTTATTTCTTCTTTAAGGGCCTCTATCATCTTCTTAATGTCATTTTTAGGGTTGATTTCTTCTGTTTCTTCTGTCATGGTATGTTTAGGTCTTGCAGGTGTAGAATCACTAGGTTCTGATGTTGCCATATAGGTCTTTATGTTGTTGTCTGTATTTTTGCACTGGCGTCTACTCATCTCTTTCTCTGTGAGGTGCAGGTGGTGTCTGTGTCTGAGAGTGCCTCTCTTGTTCTAATTTTTAGTCTTGGTTTAGTAGTGGTTCTTGGTTAAATTGGTGCTATTGGGCTATTTCTTCAGGGGCAGCTGATTTCGATCGGTGAATTATATACTTATGATTCTGGTGATCTGGTTTGGTGTCTGGGTAGCGCCTTCTTCTGTGTTCTCAGGTCACTTTTTGTTCATTTGTCAACTCCTCAGCTGATCTTGTTTCTTCAGACTTTAAACTGTAGGCATCTGAATCCTCTCCCAGATGGGTTTCAGCTGAGCAGGGTAGTCTTACCAACACCTCCAAGTTGTTGGGTTTCACAGGATCAGCAGCTGGGCCCTGGGTTGTCCTCAGACGGAGTGTTCAGATTCGTTCTGGTTCTGACCCACGGAGATAGCTTCTTCCCCAGATGTTGGTGTTAGGGGTGTCCCTGTTCCAAGCTGCGTCTGCTTGTCTCCGTCCCTGGGCCTGTTTACCTCTGCGGTTCGCCGCCGGGCCTGTATGTCCCTGTCAGCTGCCGCTGGGTCTGTCTGCCTCTGGGGGCCGCCACCAGGCCTGAATGTCCCTGTCGGCCGCTGCCGCTGGGCACGTCTACCTCAGCGGGCTGCCGCTGGGCCTGTCTACCTCCACAGGCCGCCGCCACAGGCCTACCTGCGTCTGCTTGTCTCCGCCGTCGAGCCTGTCTACCTCTCTGGACCGCCGCTGGGCCTGAATGTCTCTGCCGGCTGCCGCCGGGCCTGAATGTCCCTGTCGGCTGCCACCGCTGGGCCCGTCTACCTCAGCGGGCTGCTGCTGGGCCCGTCTACCTCCGCGGGCTGCCGCCGCAGGCCTACCTGCGTCTGCTTGTCTCTGCCGCCGGGCCTGTCTACCTCTGTGGGCCGCCGCTGGGCCTGAATGTCTCTGCCGGCTGCCGCCGGGTCTGAATGTCCCTGTCGGCCGCTGCCGCCGGGCCCGTTTACCTCAGCGGGCCGCCGCTGGGCCTGTCTACCTCTGTGGCCCGCCGCTGGGCCTGAATGTCTCTGCCGGCTGCCGCCGGGTCTGAATATCTCTGTCGGCTGCCGCCGCTGGGCCCATCTACCTCCACGGGCCCCCGCCGCAGGCCTACCTGCGTCTGCTTGCCTCTGCCGCCGGGCCTGTCTACCTCTGTGGGCCGCCGCTGGACCTGAATGTCTCTGCCGGCTGCCGCCGGGCCTGAATGTCCCTGTCGGCCCCCCTTAATTAACTCTTACAGTGGGTTTTGTTGTGCCTCATGGCTTTTCTGGAATGGCAAACAGCACTGCTTAATGAATAACATGCAGCCTCACGGACTCCAGCACCAGACCGGGGCTGCTGAGACATGCGGCTTCATGGACTCCAGTACCAGATTGGGACTCTTGTCCTCTCCTTCAAGAAATGTTCATTGTTGGACTACTTACTCTAATAAGTCTCGTACATATTAGTGTTGATTTTCCTCCCCACATTCTCCCTGACTTCTCTCTTCACTCCCCCTCCCCATTTAAAATCCTCTTTCTAGTCTTCTTCTTAATCTTCATAAAAATATATTCTATTTACTCTGCCTTTGGAGATATTTTCTTCCAAAAAGGGGGCAATGTGTGATATTTTGATTGTGTTCTGATAATAAAGTTTGCTTGGAGTCAGAGGGTGGAACTAGCCACTAGCTGACCAAAATTAACCACAGATGTTTGGAGGACTTTGGACAGATAGGAGACAGGAAGTAGTAAGGTGGGGCTGAGAGAGGATCTCGGCCCCCTTTTGAAGGAAGGAATGGAGCTGGTAGGAGGTGACTGGTGGCTTCTCCATTCTCTGATCTTTCAGGTTCTTACTCACTCACTCACTATGTAACATTGACTGGCCTATAACTTACTGCATAGACCAGGCTAGCCTCAAAGTCAGATCCTCCCAAGTTCTGGGATTAAAGGAGTGAACTGCCCATCAGCATTTTCACTTTTTATATACTTTAAAATAAAATTATATACAAATTCTCCTTTTAAATACCACAACTCAGTGGTTTTAATACTCTCACAGAATTGTGTAGCCGTGACTACCTTCTGATTTCAGGAACTTTCCATTATCCCTGAAAGAAATCCTGTATGGACTATTGATCATCCTTCATCTCCTCTCTCAGCCTCTAGCAGTTCCTAGTGTCCTTTCTGTCTTTGTTCTTCACACAGTAGAAAATGAATACACAATATATCGTCTTCCTGTCTACTTTTCACTTACTATTTTCAAGTTTTGTCTATATTTTATATGGTATCAGCACTTCATTTATTTATTTATTTGGTTTTTCGAGGGTTTTTCTGTGTAGCTTTGGTGCCTGTCCTGGAACTCTCTCTGTAGACCAGGCTGGCCTTGAGCTCACAGAGATCCGCCTGCTTCTGCCTCCCGAGTGCTGGGATTAAAGGTGTGTGCCACCACCAACCCAGCAGCACTTAATTTTTATGGCAAAGTAGTATTCCATTGTATGGACATACTGCATTCTGAGTATGAACTGATCAACATTTCAATAGTGTCTACTCTTTGGCTGTTATTCATAAGGCTGCTCTGACAATAATGTATAGATTTTTATGTGGAGATGTGATTGTTTCTATTGGTTGAATATCTTTCAGTCAAATTTCAGGACCTCACATTGACTCTGTGTTACAGACTTTGAAGAACTATTTGTTTTCTAAAGCAGTGGGACCATTTTCCATCCACATCAACAGTCTATGAGGCTTTACAAGTCTGAGCTTTCAACACATCTTCTCCGAAGGCTCAGGGAGCATCTCAGAAAAGGAGGTGGGAAGGCTGCCAGAGCCAGAGGCCCAGAACATCTGCAGTTAGGTCGTGTCCTCAATACATGGCAGGGAAGCTGCACCCTTGGTGTCCCAACTAGAATCACCTGAGCATGATCTGAAGAATGACAGCCCCAGTCAACATGCTGCTGTGGATGGGAGAAACCTCATAGAAATCTCATAGCTCTAATAAGGAGCTACAAGCAATTATCGGCTGAGAAAGGGGGATTCAGTCTTCTCCAGAGACAAGCACCAGATAGGTTACCCAATCCCAAGTGCTCATTCCTAAAAAATACAGATATGAGCAACATTAAATGGACTCAGTGGGCCGTGTGTGTGTGTGTGTGTGTGTGTGTGTGTGTGTGTGTGTGTGTGTAAAACCATATGAAAGAGGAAGAGGTTATGAATTTTGAGAGGGAGTGGAGGGGACATGAGAGAAGTTGGAGTAAGGAGAGGATGGGGTGGCAACAGTGTATAGAATTAAAAAAAATAACTTAAAAGGTTTTGAGTTTTAGTTCATTGTATTTCCTGACAGAGATAAGCCGTGCCTGCAAATGCAGTGTGTTAGTTGTATGTTTTCTCTAGTCCTGCTCAGACTAATGAGTCCTAATGAGAACAGACTTCCAACTTTGCAAGTTTGTAGCTGCTCAGACCCAAATAAACACACAGAGGCGTATATTATTTATAACTGCTTGGCCGGCTGTTAGCTCAGGCTTATTACTGACCAGCTCTTACACTTAAATTAACTCATAATTCTTATCTATGTTTAGCCACATGGCTTGGTACTTTTTCTCAGTTCTGCCTTGTCATCTTGCTTCCTCTGTGTCTGACTGGTGACTCCTGACTCCGCCCTTCCTCTTCCCAGCATTCTCCTAGTCTGCCAGCCCTGCCTATACTTCCTGCCTGGCTACTGGCAATCAGTGTTTTATTAAACCAGTGTACAAGGGCATTCCACATCAGCAGTGTGTGTTGTAAGTCTAACATCCTGAGCATTTGCCTGCAAATGCAGTGTGTGTGTTGTAAATCTAACCATCTGACCAGCACTCCCACTTTTTACGGTAGACACAAAGTTCCTTCTTTTCACCTCGCTGTGATTTACACTAACAGTTTCCCATTTCACTCCAGCCAAGGCGAGATGACAGAAGTAATTAAATACCTGGAAAAGGTTGTGAAAATCGCAAGGAACAACGTCCAGAGCCTCGACGTGATCCGAGCATCCACGATGCTTGGTGACATCCACAATGAAAGAGTGAGTCGTGTGCCCCTGTTTGTGGAAAGGCTTGCAAAGTTGGAAGTCTGTTCTCATTTTATGCTCGCTCTCTCACAAGTCAATGTGGAAAAGGGCTGAGACTGCAAGATGGAGCACAGACAAGGTGCAGAACTAGGAATACCTCTTTCCCACTTGTCTGGTGGTGTACAGGCCCCACCAGCAGTGACCACGGCCATTCAGTATTCCAAGTGACTGAGTGTGAGCAACAATGAAAAGAGGAGCTTTTCACCCAAACAGAGGCACACGACTCACTCTTTCATTGTGGATGTCAGCAAGCATCGTGGACGCTCGTATCACATAAGATCTCATAAGAACTCATAAGATCTGGGACCTGGGACAAGTTATTTACACTTCTAGGTGCTTTGATTTTCTCATCTCACGGGGTTATTGTAAGGATTATAATTAAGCAACAAGAAAGCAGAAGGAAAGAACCCTTTGAAGAAAGAACCCTGAGAGGGTGGGAAAAGAGGGTGTGGGGGGGAAGCAATCATGAACAGGATGCAGTGGTGTATGTGTGTGAAAGTGTCATAATGAAACCCAGTATTTTATACACCAGCTACAATGCTACTTTTTAAAAAATCAGCGCTAGGGGCTGGAGAGATGGCTTGATGAGTAAGTCCTTGCTCCTCTTGCAGAAGAGGTTTGCTTCCCAGCACACTCACCAGGATGCTCACAGCTTCCTATAACTCCAGCTCCAGGGGATCTGACGCCATCTTCTGGCCTATGCAGGTAATACACATAAATGCACATAGACACACACACACACACACACACACACACACACACACACGGTAAATAAATAAATACTGGTGGGTTGGGGAAATGGCCACATCATTAAAGTATCTTTTTTGCATACAAAGGGACCTGATTTCAGATCCCTAGCACCTGTGTTCAAAAACAGTGTGTCACACATGACTATAACCCCAGCAATGGTAGGGCAGGACCGGTGGAGCTCTTTGGGCGGCCATCCTAGCCAAATCAGTGAGCCCCAGGCTCAGTGAGAGAGATCCTGTCTCAAAAATACAATGTAGAAAGTGGTCAAGGGAGAGACTAGTCCTTGACCTCTGGCCTCCATACATCTGTACATACACATGCATGTATACACACATGAGCAGGTACACAGTCCATATGAACACAAGCATGCACCATGCACAGAGTAAATACTGAGGAGTAAGGAACTGACTTAGTGAGGGCAGCACCTTGAACTACTGCTGTGTCTGGCAGGGAAACAGGATTGGTATTGCTACGGTTGTGCCCCACCACCAAACAGTTCTCTCTTCCAGACCCTCCAAGAGTTTGCCTCACTTCCAGTCTCCCAGATTCAAAGCAGCTGGAACAGTCCAACCCACACTCTTAGCCACTACAATATTTTTTTAAGAAAATGACTTTGAAATTAGTACAAATGAGTGAAAGTAATGTTTTGTTTTGTTTCTGTTCTGGGAAAATCCTGCAAGCAAGTCATGACCTCTCATTTCTCTCAGCTTCCTGCTGCTCCTCTGGCTCCTTTGCCCTTCCCAGGAGAAGAACCCACCATCCCAAGAGTGACTCTAAAAGGAAATTTAGAATGGGTTTTGCACAGCACAAAGACACCAGAATTAGTCTGTGTGCCGACCATAACACCATTTCTTCCCTTGCCCAGAGTGCTTTGGAGACCCTGGGGAAGGCTCACAGTCTTAAGGTCTGCGGTTCCCTTGGTTTCCCACTCTGCCCCCTTCACCCCTCCCCTGCTTTCCTGCCTCCTCCCTCCAGGCCCCCACCCTTGCCCTCACCTTGGCTCTGCTCCCTCTGTCTCCCACGGTTTCTCTCTTTCTGCCCCCCACGTCCACCCCCAGGACCCTCCTCTCCTGTGCCTCCTCTGCTGCCCCCACCTCCTGGACCACTTCTGCTCTGCTGATCCCCACAGTGGGAGTTTATTTTCCAGATAAAGTGGTGGTGGGCAGGGATGCCAAGACTTGCCCTAGAAAAGCTTGCTGTCAAAGAGGGGACTGCGCCCCACAATAGCTGGATTGACAGACACGCTGGACTGAAAGACACAGACTGACCCTCTGAAAGGACGGCTCTGCAGAAACACAACCAAGCACACACTGCTATGGCTTTCCCATCCCACCAAACAGTACGCCGAACACCGATGTTCCATGTGACAGGAATGCCAAGTGTCCACCATTTCCCTCATGACAGAAAGATACAGAAAAAGAGAAAAACACTAGAACTAACTTCAGGATTTCATTTTCTCAAGTTTTGCCAAGTGTTTTTTAATGTCACTAGTGTGATTTATTCTCTGGTGTTTGATTCTTGAACAGTTTAACATACAAAGACCGCGTCTACTACTAAAAGTTAATTTTTACCAATTTAGCCTCATTATAAAATTTGGAGGATTCTGGACATTCATTCCATCTTTATATATATATATATTTATATATATGTATATATGTTTTATACATACATATATCTTTATATGTTTTATACATATATATCTTTATATGTTTTATTCACAGAGACAGACAGACAGATAGACACTATGTTAGTTACTTTTCTATTGCTGTGATAAAACACCATGACCAAGGCAGCTCACAGAAGGAACGGTTTATTAGGGGTTATGGTTCCACAGGGCTATGAGTCCATTGCCATGGAGAGTAGGGAGGCATGGCCGCAAGCATGTGTGGTGACTAGATCAGAAAGTTGAGAACTCATGTATTAAACCAAAAGTAGGAAGTGGGTGTTAGGATTCCGGCCACTCCTCCAGCTGCATGACCACACATGCACAGTTCGGTAGTCAGGTAAGGGGTCTTACGCCTACATCATCTGTGCGCTGCATGATTGCACAATGTGCGCAGCATGGTCATGCAATCTGTGCATGCGTGGCGTAGCTCTGTAAGCTCACGTGCATGTACAGGGGAATCGTTCTTAAAAAGCCAAACAGACTCCTCCTCTCTCTTCTGCTCTCTCCTCCTTCCTCCTGTCCTCCTTCTCTTCCCCACTCTCTCTCTCTCTCTGCACGTGTCTTCCACAGGCCGGGTTACTCTCGTCTGTCCCTCCCCTAGCCCTTCTAATAAAACTCTGCTCTGATAATGGGTTTTGTCGTGCCTTGTGACTTTTCCTTGCAGAGCCAAAGCACCACATTTAAAACCAACAGCAGGGAGCAAACTGAGAATTGTGTAAGTCTGAACACTCACTACCATGGTAACGTACTTCCTCCAGCAAGGCCACGCCTCCTCTAAGCCTCCCTAAACAGCACCACCAATTGGGAACTAAGTGTTCAAATGCCAGAGCCAATGCTGGGGCATTCTCATTCAAATAACCAGTGAAAGACAGACAGACAAACAGATGGTTCAGATATATAAGTTGACATCAATACTTTGATGGGTCCAGTAGTAAATAGTCTTAATGACAAATAATGTAACATTGAGTACATGATTTTATAACCACACACACTTCAAAACAAAGCTTGATTTGTTTCTCAAACTCTTAAAGCGACATTTAATCTTTGTGCATCACCGTTCTCCACCCTGTCATCATTTAAAAGTGTCTGCTGACAGTGGCTCAGGCTAACTGAATTGTCCGTCATTACTTCTCAGTGCAGTCTGAAAGGCAGTCGGTATAACGAAGGAGATTAATTAGAACTGGGCGGTGGTTGCTATTTCTCTAAGTTCTGCAAAATCCCTTCCTAAGAAAACGTTGACAACAAATAACTTGCCACCTCTGCTCTTGAGTGGCTGAGGACAGTTCCTGTAGCTGAAAGTTTTCCTGTGTCCCGCCTGGTCCTCAGCCACTCAGACCCAAGTAAACACACAGAGGCTTATATTAATTAAAATTGCTCGGCCATTAGCTCAGACTTACCACTGACTAGCTCTTATACTTAAACTCAGTCCATTTCTGTTAATCTGCATGTTGCCACGTGTTCCATGGCTTTACCTGTGTGCCATTACATGCTGCGCCCTGGACAGCAGACTGGCCTCTCCTCTCTCAGCCTTCCTCTTCCCAGAATTCTCCTTGTCTGCTTATCTCACCTATACTTCCTGCCTGGCTACTGGCCAATCGGCATTTTATTTATCAACCAATCAGAGCAACACATTCACAGCATACAGAGTGACATCACCCATCAAGTTCCCAGTTATGTTGAGTGCTGCCATACAAGTTGCCCAGCTGGACAGTTCCATGAGTTATTTGCACAGGTAGGAATTGACCCCTTCCTGGAAGGAGGTTAGAGCAAGGCTGAGAGTAACTAGCTTGGGTTTTGTCCACTTGGTTTGAACTGTGCCCAGCTGCTAATTAGTTAAGACATTGGGCAAGTTAGTTCTCTGCTCAGTTCCCTCACCTTCCAGATGTCAGTAACAAGAAAACTCAAAACTTGTGGCAAGTACCTATACCTGTGATGCCGTCTCACCAGCCCTACTTCGAGATTTTCTACATATTTAAGTCATCTAGCAGAAAACAGTACTTAAAATGTTAGTATGTTATTATATTTGAAGTCTCTTAAAACTTACAATTTGCACACAAACATTAAAACGATAAATGATTAAATGTTTACTGTAGTATTGACACAAGCTTTGAGCAACCCGAGTGTTGTCAATATTCAGAAGAACGTATGAAGGGGTGTACTAAGGGCAGAGAGATAGCTTAGTGGTTGAGTACATACTGCTCCTCCAGAGGATATGAGTTAGGTTCCATAAGGCAGCTAGCAAACACCTGTAACTCCAACTCCTGGGAGATCCAGTACCCCTGGCATCCTCATTCATGTGCTCACTTTGCACCTGCACCAGGATTCCTAGTAGACACATCAAACAAAACATAAAAATAAGCACTGCATTAACCTACCTATCCATCACCCCAGTCGTTCAAGCCAAAAGTCCGCCAGCCATTGTCACCCCTCCCAAACATACCCTCTGCAATAAGCCTGTCTGTGGCAGAAGACATAAGTTATGTTCATGCCCTGTACTGAATTATGATTGGCCCCACCTGACCTCTGACCTCAGTGCTCCCTGTACTCTCCTTCACCAACTCCACCACAGCCAAGGAGACTTCTTGATGGTTCTTCACACATTCCAAGCTAGTTCTGACTGAGCATGTGTGTCTCAGCTAGAAGGCTCTCTGTGGCATGTTCTCTGCTCTCAATGTCACATTGCTGGCCATTTCACATCCTTGCCATTTGGAACTCTGTACAGTTCCATGTTCTGCCACCCTTGGTGGCCCAAATGAAAGTGATCACTAGGAAACTTCGTCACTGCTGTATTTTATATTTTTGGTTGTGAGCCTAGCCTTTAACGGCTGAGTCATCTCTCCAGCCCATCACTGCTGTATTTTAATAGCTTGTGTTGTGTGTGCTGTGTGGTTTTCTTGCCTGCCCTGCTTTCTTGATATTGTTCTGACTAGAATGTAACTTCTGTGAGAGCCCAGACCCTGTCTGCAGTTACTGTTTTAGTGCCCTGTCTAAGAAACACCCCTGCTGTGACGGGGAAGCAGAACTGCGTCAGTCCACTGCACAGATTTGGGAACCAGTTTCAGACCACTTGAGAAAGCATTCTCTCACTCCTGAAATCCCACACTTTCATTTTCCTAAAGTATCATATCACTTGGAAAACTTGTCCTGAATCCTTAAAAACAAATCGAATGTCGCCGCCACTCATCAGTCCTGTACCTGTAAGACCCTTGTGCTAACTATGGTTTTTGCCAATTTGACACAGCAGGGCCCTCTGGGAAGAGGGAACCTTAATTGCCTCCATCGGACTGGCATGTAGGCGAGTTTGGGTGATTGGTGTGGAGGAGCCCTCTGTGGGCAGTGCTGCCCGGGGGCAGGGCTAAGTGAGACATGAGCAACAGACCAGTAAACAGAGTTCCTTCCTGTCCTCTGCCTCAGTTCCTGCCTGGAGTTCCCATCCTGGCTTCCCTTCATGATGGACTGCAAGTTGTAGGGAGAAATAAACACTTTGCTCCCCAAGCGGCTTTTGGTCATGGTGCTTAATCATAGCAATAGACAGCAAGTGGGGGAGCTCGCCGCCAGCCACCACATCTCATCCTTTCTGCCTCTGTATGGCTCAGGCCACTTATTTTAATGGTATTGTTAGTAATAAGTTTCAAAATATAACATTGTGAGACAGAAGTTACAAGGCAAAACTGTTATCTGGAAAAACACTGGAATTGGCATATTCTATGATTATGGTAGTGCTTTTTTTATTTAAATTAGTGCATCTTAAACAAACATAGTCTTTATCTTAGTTAATCTTTTATTATAAAATCTGGGAGAATGGGCCTCCCATGCCACTCTGTAGATGTGATCTTTTGATGGAATGTTAATTGAAAATATATAATTACTATAAAGTGTCCGAAGGAGAGTGTTTTAGGGGAGATAATCAAGTATCTGACCTTTATGAGACTTCTCATTCCTCAATAAGATAAAACAATAATCACAGTTAAAAGAATGGTAATTCTTATGTTAAAATAACAGAAAAGGGCCAATGAGATGTCTCAGTGAGTCAAAGCACTTGCCGCACAAGCCTGATGACTTGGGTTCGATCCCCCAAACCCACAGTGGAAGAAGAAAATTGATTCTTGAAAGTTGTCCTCTGACCTCCACAAGTGTGCCATGGCATGTGCAAGCCCACATTCACACACAGAGACACATACACACACACACACACACACACACACAGAATGACTTACCCTTAGAAAACACTCATTTATTTTGACTTTGCTTATTGGATCTGTAAGAAACAGAATAGGCATGGAAATTCTGTTACAAGCTCTGTTTCAGGTCTATGATGTCACTGAGATCTTATTTTGGAACTGCCAGGTATTGCAGAACACTGGTTGGGGTTGCCTTCTCGTGGATGGACTAATGTACGTATAATTTGTTGCGCAACCTCAAGCTCCTATTTAAGATTGTCGGAAGTGATTTCTAGAATCATTAGAAATTTATAATAGAGATGACTTGAAAACAAAGATGAACTTTAGAAAGTTATACAGAATTTTAGAGGAGATTACATTTGCATAGTAAGCTTTTGTAAGAATGAAGAATGTGGAAACACTATAGACACTAAGGAAAACTCACTCCCAGAAGGTACATTTCTTAAAAAACGATAGCATCTGAAAAGAATGAATATTGATTGTGTTTACTTGACAGTGTTTTAGAGACATTTTCATTGGTAGTAGTTCATGACAGACAGTTGTCAGTTTGAAGGGAGGACAGCTAGTTAAATAAGGCCCAGGCCCACTCCAGGCATTACTGCCTCCTCTAAAGCGGGCACCTGCCCCTGCTGCCCTTGCTGCTGGGTGCCACTGGTGCCATGCAGCCCCACACACAGTGGCTGCCCCATGACTAAGCAGATAAATGCACGAGTTCATTTTAACACATCTTTAAATAATGCTGGACGTTTAAATGTGTGCCCATTTATTTATAGCCCTGGATTTGCCAGATTCAAACTCTCAGCTTAAATCAATGAATAGCCTTAGGCTCAGAAATATAACAGGAGCAGTTAGACACTTCAATTTCAATTTCTGTTTTTTTTTTTTTTTTTTTTTTTTTTAAAAGGCTATCCTTGGCCAAATTGTGCTTTTTCGTGAAGTTTGTCTTTTCTTATTGGTATCTATCAGGATAATCATAGCAGTTATTGCATAAGAAGTTTACAACAAGAGACAGCCAGTTCATTCAAAAGGCAGTAACTCCATAGCGCCTGTGTGATGGTTTCCTCTAACAGAACCCTCAGTTCTGATAGGTTGACCTTCTGAACTCTACTTGTCACTGCTGTATACTCCATGGACTTTTGCTACCAGTGGCTCTCAATAGGATTAATTTGACTTAAAAAATTTTTATTTGCATGTGGTTTGTGCGTGTGAGCATGTATGTGCTTGTGTGCACACACAATATATATACACGAATGCTGAGCCCTGAGTTGACACTGGTGTCTCTCTCACTCACTCTTGATTTATTGAGGTGTGTTCTCTTGCTGAAGCCAGAGAGCACCAATAATGAATAGTCTCATCTAGCCAGTTTGCCTTGGGGATCCTGGCTCTGCTCCAGAGTTTGGGGATTACAGAAAATCACCACACCTCTCTGGCTTGGATGTGAGTGCTGGGGTTCAGTACCCTATCCTGCTCCTTGTGTGGCAAGCACTTGATCCACGGAGCCATCTTTCTACCCTCTGATCTTTGACTTTACATCTAGTAGTTTTTATTTAATGAGATGGTGCACACATACTGGGTGCACAGAGGTTTAGAATTGTAATGTCCTCTTGATAGAGTGTTGCCGTCGATAAAATGACTTTTCTTATACCTTTTGGCTGTCTGGCTCTTGTTTATAGTTCCATTTCTTTGGAGTACCTTTTCCACCCGCTCAGCTCATGATACCATCTGTTTTTATGGTACCATCTGTTTATACTGGTGTCACATTTCTTGCAGACAACAAATAAACGGATCCTTCTTTTGACCCCAAAGGGCTGGTCTGTGTCTTTGTGGAATTGGGAACATGACTGTTCAAGGTTGGTATTGAGAGGATACACATTGATCCTGTCACTCTGTAGTGTTTGATATTCTTCTCATCTTATTTATTTGACTACAGTCACAGTATCTGTATTGTCCATAGCCTCTTGGGTGTGTTTGTTTTCTTCAGTCCAAAAAATTCTTTCTAGTATCTTCTGTTAACCTGACTTAGCAGTCTTGGGAAGCCAGGTCTGTCCATGTTGTGTTGTGCAATACACTCCTCCCCCTACAGCAATAGCATTCTGACTTCTGTCTTCGGGTTCCTATTGCTGTGAAGAGACGCTGCCATATCACGGGAACTCTTATAAAGAAAAACATTTAATTGGGACTGGCTTAAAGGTCAGAGGTTTAGTTCATTATTGTTGTACTGGCTGGGTTTGTGTGTCAACTTGACACAAGTTAGAGTCATCAGAAAGGAAGGAGTCTCAGTTAAGGAAAGGCCTCCATGAGATCCAGCTGTAAGGCATTTTCTCATTTAGTGATCAATGGGGGAGGACCCAGCCCATGGTGGGTGGTGCCATCTCTGGGCTGGTGGTCCTGGGTTCTATAAAAAGGGGAACTGAGCAAGCTGTGGAAAGTAAGCCAGTAAGCAGCTCCCCTCCATGGCCCCTGCATCAGATCCTGCCCTGATTCAGTTCCTGTCCTGACTTCCTGCAGTGATGAACAGCAATGCTGAAGTGTAAGCCTAATTAATAAACTTTTCCTCCCCAACTTGCCTTTAGGTCATGGTGTTTGGTTGCAGCAATAGAACCCTAACTAAGACAATCATCATGGCAGGCATGGTGCTGGAGAAGGAGCTGAAAGTTCTGCATCCTGACCCATAGCAGCAGGAAGAGTGAGTGAACCACTGGGTCTGGCTTGAGCTTCTGAAACCTCAAAACCCATGCCCAGTGACACACTTCCTCCAATAAGGCTGCACCCACTCCTACAAGGCCACCTCTCCTAATTTTTTCAAATAATTCCACTCCCTATGAGTCTATGGGGTCTATTTTCACATCAGCAGACTGGAGATAGTAGTCAGAGATGGAAGTTACTGTTTTTCAGACCTTGAAATACTCTCCTCTTTTATAATTTGTTAAGGAATGTGCTATTTTGATAGTCAGTCTTTATAATGTTACTTTTTTTTTGCAGCTTTAGATATACTTCCTCTGTGTATGTTTAGTGTTTTGATCATAAGATAACATGGGAGGTTTGGTATTCTAAATGCCTCCAGTACCTATATGAGCATCTTAGATATGATGCAGTTTCTTGGGGTAATTTTATGGAAAATGTTTTCCTGTGCTTTTGACATGAAACTTAATCTGTCCATGATTCATAGATTTGGTGCTTTCATAGTTCCTCATGAATCCTGCATGTTTCAAGTGTGCACACCCACACGCACACATGCACACATATGTACACACATATATTTGGTTTCTCAGGAAAGGATTTCTTTGTGTAGCATTGGCTGTCCTGGAACTAGCCCTGTAGACCAGGCTGGCCTCAAACTCACAGAGATCTGCCTGCCTTTGCCTCTGAGTACTGAGATTAAAGTGCTGGGATTAAAGGCAGCACCACCACTGCCCAGCCCAGGCATATTTTTTAAATTAATGTATCTTTGTTAATGAACATCTAATTTCTCATTGTCCTCAAGCCTTGGTATTCTTGTCCTCTGCATGGTCCTTTGTGTTGCTGAATCTTTCCACGGATCTCTATTTGAATTATTGGAATTTTCATTTCCGTTTGTTTGGTTTTTCTTCAGTTTCTTTTACTAGTTTCCATTTTCATATCTTATGCTGACCTCCTTCTTTCACTCACTCTGCATATTCTCCTGGAATTCAGGGTTTGTGTCTTTTTTTAAATATATTCATAATCATCTTTTGATTCTTGAGATTTCATTTAATGTGCTCTCACCAGGTGTAGTTACTGTGGGTTTGGTAGGTTTTCACAAAGCTGTATTGTCTTGGTATTCCAGTTTCCTGTGCTTTTGCCCTGAACTTAAACCTCTGTTGTTAGGTTGTTGGCTGATGGGGCTGGAGACATGACTCAGCAGCTAAGAGCACTGGCTGTTCTTGCAGAAGACTCGAGTTCGAATCCCAGCACCTACATGGCAGCTCACAACAGTTCCAGTTCCCAAGGATCTGATGCACTCTTCTGGCTTCCGTGGGCACCAGGCATGCACACTGGTGCATAGACTTACACTCAGGTAAAACATCCATACACACAAAAAGTAAAGTACTAACTGGAGAGATGGCCTAGGAATTAAGAACATGTGTTGCTCTTGCAGAGGACCCGAGTTTGGTTCCCAGCACCCATATGTAGCTCACAACCACCTGTAACTCTAGTTCTGGGGGATCTGACCCCCTCTTCAGATCTCAGGCACCAAGCACACAGGTAGTGCACAGATGTACACTTAGAAGAAATTTTTTAAAATTATGTTGTGGGGGGCCATCACCCCTTCATTTCTCCAGAGTACTCTTGAGTAGAAGCAGCAAGAAATATTAGATAAAAGTAAAGAGGGGAGAGAAACAGATAGAAAATACAGGACAGCCTCAGGAGGGCCTGGGTCCTAATCCATCTGGACAGGACAGTCCCTGCCCTAGGGTTTTTAAAGGAACGCCAAGGGGTGGAGCAAAAGACCTCCCCCCAGCACAGCCGAGTGCAGACCATCTCCGATGCCTGGTACTCGGCCCGTGGTCCAGTCATCCTCTTTTTGCAGACCTGCTGGGTAAAGCCTAAGTGGGCTCCAACATTACATCACCTTTATTCTTTCAGTGAAAGTGTTGCAGTGTTAGAGGGATAAGGATGTGGGTGAGGTGTTGTTTTCTTCTGCTAGATTGCTGTCCCTGGCCTGGTCCCTCTACTCCTCTGACAACAGCGTCTGCAACAATCAACACTGTCAAGGGTAGGTCAGCTGTGAAAATACTGTCACAGCCAAATTAAAATGAACCATCCCTTAAACGCTATTTCAGGAAGTAAAGGAGCACTGATCGTACCTTGGGCACCAGGTAGGAGGGGAAGGAGGAAAAGAGTGAGACTAGTGTGTAGCTAGAGTTTTCCGCCTTGCCCACAGTCAGGACAAATCTTTGTCACCCGCCAGTCCCACAGCCGCTCAGACTCAACCAAGTAAACACAGAGACTTATTTTGCTTTACAAACTGCATGGCCGTGGCAGGCTTCCTGCTAACTGTCCTTATCTTGCTAACTGTGCTTTTATCTTAAATTGATCTATTTCCATACATCTATACCTTGCCATGTGGCTGGTGGCTTACTGGCGTCTTCACATGCTGCTGGTCATGGCGGCGGCTGCAGTGTCTCTGGTCATGGCGGCGGCTGCAGCGTCTCTGGTCATGGCGGCAGCTGCAGCATCTCTGGTCATGGCGGCTGCTGCAGTGTCTCTGGTCATGGCGGCGGCTGCAGCGTCTCTGGTCATGGCGGCGGCTGCAGCGTCTCTGGTCATGGCGGCGGCTGCAGCGTCTCTGGTCATGGCGGCGGCTGCAGCGCTAGTGTTTAGTGTTATCCCGGCAGAGAAGTGGGGAGAGGAGTGCTGAGGACGAGAGGGGAGATACAAAGTATCAGGTAATAGACCAGCGCGGCAGAGAAGTGGAGAGAGGAGTCCTGAGGACGAGAGGGGAGATACAAAGTATCAGGTAATACACCAGCGCGGCAGAGAAGTGGGGAGAGGAGTGCTGAGGACGAGAGGGAGATACAAAGTATCAGGTAATACACCAGCGCGGCAGAGAAGTGGGGAGAGGAGTGCTGAGGACGAGAGGGAGATACAAAGTATCAGGTAATACACCAGCGCGGCAGAGAAGTGGGGAGAGGAGTGCTGAGGACGAGAAGGTGAAAGGACCAAGCAGACGCCATAACAGGCTGTCAGTCTTCTCTCAGAGATCAGGCCTCAATTTCAGTTTCCTGAGGCTTCAGCAGCAGTTTCTGGAAGGGCCATGACATAGTCCTTGCAGTAGCTCCCTTTCTGCACGTACTCTGACTGCTCAAGGTTCAGCCAGTTGTTTACTGTCTGGGAACCCTCACTTAGAGCTACGTGCATGGTCAATGTGAGCGTGCAAGGCCAGTCAGCCCCCAAGGCAGCTCAAGGACAAAGCCTGGGTCTTGTTCAGGCCCACCCAAAAATAGTAACTGTAACCCCCAACCAGTAAAATTAAAGGTTACACACCCTCACCCAATCATATGACACCAAGGCTTATACCATCCTGCTTGTGGTTTTTCCCTTTAAAAACCCTCACCCTGAGAGCTCAGGGCTGTTCTCCTCTACCTGCTGTGTTGAGTGTTGGACACGGAACAAACCTGGGCTTGCTTATTATCAATAAACCCCTGTGTGTTTTGCATCGGATATTGGTTGTGTGGTGGTCTTGCTTGGGGGTCTTGCGATGTGGCCACAACATTTGGGGGCTCGTCCAGGATTCTCCATGACCCCCAGACTCAGATCTGAGAGGTTCTTAACTGGCTGGTAAGTTTCTGTGTGTCTTTTTTTGTCCTTGTCTCTGTGTGGCTCTATATGTTCATTTTCTGAGGCGCGCTAAGATCTGTGATGTGATCAGGTAATGGACAGTGCCTGTGGCATGCAGCCAGTGGAGGTGTTGGTGAGCCGGGGTCACAGGGGTCTCAGGAGACGTTCTGGGCCCTGGAGGTGGGGATGTGGAAGCCCCTGGTAGATGTTTGATTGATGGGGATGTGGAAGCCCCCAATATCTGTTTAATTGAGGATAGTGAGCCTTGAGTCTGGACGGTTCTTGGTGTGATTGAGCCTGGAGGGTCGCTCTCCCCAGAGCACATCAGGCTGTCATTGTTCTTGGAGCTTTGTTAGTTGTCTCATTGGGGCAAGGTTTTTTTTTATGTCCTTGGTCTTGTGTGTAGTGTGTTAACTGTTTTCATTGTAGACTTGACTGTGACAGAGGCCATGTGACAGCCCCCCTCTTCTCCCCTAGACCTTTGCTTAGCCCACTGGAAGGATGTGTGTGGGAGCCCACAACTGACTCAATTTCCAAGTTTGGATCTGAAGTCTATTCTGAGTCAATAGAGTTCAAGCTTGTGTGCTCCAGGGCTGTGAGAAAGTTTTGATTAGTGCACAGAGCCTCCTTTAAGGGCTGTGAGAAAGTCCTGATTAGCCCACAAGAAGGAACACACTATCTAGCTAGATGCAGGCTGCTGATGCCAGCCAGAGGTATACTGAGATAGAAAATGAAACTGCCTACTCCTTGACGCAAGGCAGGATAGATTGTTGCTGAATGCCTGTGCTGTGCATTGTTCTACCTCTGTCCTTCAAGACTGTATATAAGCTGGCTGTGAAATAAACTCAGGGCTGTCCGGCATTGACCAGCAGACCTCTTGACTCTTTTCTGTCTTCTTCATTGTCTCTTCAATCTGCAAGCCTCTACCCAGCTACCCAGCTGACTGTCAGCAGGCCTGAGAAGTGGCGCCCAGTGAGGGGGCAGGTACAGAGGAGTCCGCGGTGGACACCACAGAAGGAAAAGGAATGCACTCGAAAACAGTGGAAGCTGTGGTGAGTTAACTCGAGAGTAAAAGTAATAAGTGTAAATAAAAAAAGCAAACACGGTAAAAAAAATTCATGAATAAGTGTAAAAATAAGTATGGGCCAAGGAAATAGAAAACAGCTGTTTGTACATTTACTTAAAGATATTTTAAAGGCTAGAGGTACTAAGGTAGGACATAAGCAGTTGTGTAAATTTTTAGAATTTGTAGTGTGTATTGGAGTTAAGATACAGCAGTATTATGATAAGCATGGTCCAGAAAAACTTACAACAGATATTTTCAGTCTCTGGACACTCATTCAGGACAACTTAGACCTCTGTCCTGAAAGGCATAAAGTGTTTCCTGAATGAATTAAAACTGAAACTAAACCTTCTGCTCTGTCAGAGAGACCGTTTTAAGTGGATGCTTTTACAAAGTTATTTGATGATAATGACCAGTTAGATTTTGGGAATAAGGCAGAATTAGAGGAAGAGGCTGCTAAGTATTATAATGAAGATTCTCTCACACCTCAAGATTCTCCCCCACCTCCATTCCTGACTATGAATGGTTCCTCTGGAGAGATTAAGCCAATCATGACCACAAACCATTAGCCCAATGTCTCACTTTCAGCTCTGTTCACTGTGGCTGGTAAATGTTCTGACTGTCACTATGTTACTGTTCTGTTCCACGTGTTTAAGGGGACTGGGTCCCCCCAATGAACTGAGATAAGCAGGTAGCTCCTGCCAGGTGTGGCTTATGTATAGCAAGAGAAGTCATCTGTTAGACGGGACTCGTGAGGCCATTGTCTCAGTGCTGATGTACAGGACTTATGTCTCTGTCAGTGTTACTCATTTCTGCCTACTAATCTTCTTCGTTCTCCTGGAAGAGAAGGAGGGAAGGCATGTCAAGGGCCGCCTCCCTCCGTCTTGCTATGAGGCCTGCAACATGAATGGAGCTGGTCTTGGCCAGCAGGAGAAGCCTGCAGCCAGCCAGCAGCTCTCAGAGGGTGAGGGTGTGCATTCTTGGAGCAGAAAGGGCAGAGACAGAAGCTGCAGATGAAGTGGCAGGGAGTTCGTTCCTACTATTGGCAAGCTGATCAAACGTTGAAAAGAGAATCTGATGTTAATTGGTAATTACTATAGTAAGAAAAGTTAACAATTTTTTTTTCAGTAGCACTGGCAGCCAAGGATACACTCTGTACCTCCTTTCCTTTCTAAGCCAAGTTCTTCACTGTGATAACATCAAGGTCTCTTCTGCTGGCCAGCAACTTCCAACTTTAACCCACCTTAACCCTTCTCTGTCCTGATACTGCTTGAGAAAAAAAAAATGTTCAATTACCAGCCTGCATACTCTGATGTTTTGGAAAAAATTATGCTTTTGCCTCCACAGGAAAAGAAAAAATACATGGATTCTGGTCATTTGAGTTCAATGGGTTACAAATACTTGTCATCATTTAAGAGAATCGATTACAAATTATTATTGATTAAGATAAGAAAAACTTCTGCTAATCTGAAATGTTTCACATTGATACAGGTTTTTAATATATTAATGCAAAAATAAGGTTTTTGTTATGATATATGCATATATCTACATGTTTCTATTCTTGTTTGAAATGTTATACCTATGCAATGTTCTAAACTGCTGAAAAGAAACCACAAGAAAAAGAACTTTGGTGGAAATTTGCATGTTGTTTGAAAAGCAAGGAAGGTGAAAGATTGGAATAGTGGTAGGAAAGGGAAAAAGGAGTTTGTCTATGTCAGGCTGAACCAGAAGAGCAAACATAGGGAAGGGCCTGACCTGAAGGTACATGCTAAGTTGTACAAGGTCAGAGGGGACGTGAACTGTGCTGAATGTGAAGGGAAACTGTAAGATATATGTGGGATTTAAACATAATGTTAATTCTGGTTTTATTTTAAAAATAGCTGATGATTCTTCATTGAAAAATGTTTATGTTAAAAATGGAAATATATACATGTGTGTATATATGTGGACTTGTATGTGATTTATGGGTATGAATGAAAGTTGGATCCAACTGTGTGTATGTGTGCATGTAACTATTGTTTAATTTTAAACAGCAACCACATGGCTTTCCTCCATCTTGGCTGGTGACCTCATCATGAAGTGGGCAGCCACATGGCTGGCAACAATCTTTAAATAAAGTTAAAGAGTCTGTTCATTGTATCTCCTTTTAGACTAAGGAGGCAACAATCCTCAAATATTTTGGATTGGGATAGATTTCTATATGATATTTCATGTCATAAAAAATAAGCTTTAAGCTGGGCGGTGGTGGCACACGCCTTTAATCCCAGCACTCTGGAGGCAGAGGCAGGAGGATCTCTGTGAGTTTGAGGCCAGCCTGGTCTACAAAGTGAGTTCCAGGAAAGGTACAAAACTACACAGAGAAACCCTGTGTCGAAAAACCAAAAAAAAAAAAAAAAAAAAAAAAAAGGTTTAATAAGATAGGCTTAAAGCAATGTTTAATAAAATATTAAAGCTGCACCTCAATGCTTTTATACACAAGAATGCACCTTGCTCTGACAGGTAAACCTTGCAATTTAAGAGTCTCCCAAATGATAATGGTCTTAAAGACATGAAGTGATCATGAGAAACAGCTGAGGGTTATGGATCTTAACAGTTATACCAGGTGTTGGCCATGAGAAGCATGAGTCACAGGAAAATGGAATGGGCTTGATTCTAGAAGATATTTTGGAAAGGAACCAAATGTAATAAATGTTCCATTTCCTAAACAACGAACTGGTGGGCTATTTCAAAATAATGGTTCTTGGGCAATTCCTTTTGCGTCCAATTGATAATCATTATCCTGCTGATCAACTATTACAGTTTGCTCAGATGCATTCTTTTACTTTTCCTAAAGTATTAGTATATACTCCAGTGAAAGATGCTGCTTTGGTTTTTACTGATGGTTCTTCTATTGGGAAAGCAGCTTATTAATGGTGATTAAAGGTGAAGGACATGTAGTTAAAACTATTCCTGATTCAGCTCAAGTTGTTGAGCTGTTGGTTTTTCAAGTTCTTAAAAAAGATAATTTATTTAATTTATATAGAGATAGTCAATATATTTATAGAGCTTTTCAAGCTATAGAAACATTCTTATATTAAAACTATTAATGAGCAATTAAGAATGTTATTTCAACAAATTCAGGATACCATTTATTTAAGAAAATTGCCATATTTTGTGGAACATATAAGAACACATTCAAATCTTCCTGGTCCATTGGTTAAAAAAAATGCTTTAGCTGATAAATTTATTCAGTTCATCGCTTATCAGTTGATCGCTTTATCTGAAGTTGAGCTTGCTCAGTGATCACATGGCTTGCATCATCAGAATAGTAAAGCTTAAGAAAACAATTTGGTTTAACAAGAGGAACTGTTCACCAAATTGTTAAAGAAATGTGGTACATGTCCTCAATATTTGACTGTACCTCACTTTGGAGTAAATCCTCAAGGTCTTCTTCCTAATCATTTATGACAAATCGAATATAAAACAGGCATTCCTTATAATCCTCAAGGACAAGGTATTGTTGAGAGAGCTCACAGCAGCCTCAAAATACATCTTCAAAAATTAAAGAAGGGGGAGTTATTACCCCAGTCACCACATAATGCTTTAAATCATGCCTTATTTGTTTTTTAATTTTTTAAAATGTGGATGCTGCTAGAAAATCTGTAGCTGATCAATTTTGGCATGAAGGCACCACCACAAAATTTGCTCAAGTTAAATGTAAAGATCCTTATACTGGCTTGTGGAAGGACCCCAACCCTGTTTAATATGGGGACAAGGGCATGTTTATGTTTTCTCACAGGATGAAAATGAAACTTGTTGGTTGCCTGAAAGATTGGTGTGGTGTATGGAGCAGAGAAATACTGATCCTGGTGTTGCTGATGACCATCCAGAGATGCCAGAGTGAAACCTATTGGGCCTATGTTCCTGATCCATCAATTTTACATCCTGCAACTTGGGAAGGAAAAGAAATTGTGGTTGCAATTAATGATACCAGGCTTTTAGATCCACCTGCCACCCAAGAGTTCCAGATTGCTCACAATTTTCTTGTTTTGGATATTGGTAAAGGGATTCCTGTATATTTTACAAAAAATATTACTTTGGAGGGATGTCTTGGATTGCTTCCTCAAGGTAAATGGATAAGTAATATTTCACCCCCTCAACAATTTCCTCCATGTACAAAAGAACTGCGAGAACCTAACAGAACTTTGTTATGGAGATGATGTACTGGCATTATTCCTTTAAAGTATAATATCACATGGACAGAAGTATATTCTTGATTGGTCTGGAAATCAGGACATTATAGTGACTCTTATACAGTGTCTACAGAAGAATCTTGGGACCAAGGATTGTCAGCTGGAATTTGGTATTCCAGTACTAGATCTCCACAAACATCTGTTTGGAAACTTGCTGCTGCCATGGGAACAGTTGCAGGACACTTCAGTCACTTTAAACCTGTTTGTTCTTTAAAAGGAACTATTTTAGCTTATGTCAAAATGCCCTATGTTCTTTTAGTTGGTGAAGCAAATATTTCTATAAATGGTTCTATGTTCAATGTATCATGTCTTAATTGTATTTTAACCAATTGTATGTCTCAAATGGATAACTGTATTCATGTAATGGTATAAAAATAACTTTCTTTTGTAATATTGTCAGTATATACGAGTGATCCATGGTTTGAGGATAAAAGGTTACAAGTGATTGAAGAAATCAAGAAAGCTTTAAGCAGACAGAAGCATATTGCTGGATTAGTTATAGCAGGAATTTCAGCTTTTGTTACTACTACAGTGGTTTCAGTGGCTTTGTCTCAAACCACTCAGACAGCAGGGTTTGTTCACAAATTGTTTATGAATGTCTTTATGATATTAGAGATTTAAAGAGATATAGATGTGAAAATAGAACATAAATTGAATGCTTTTTAAGATGTGATACAGTTTCTGGGAGATGAGCTCCAAAGCCTGAAAACTAGAGTACATTTGAAATGTCATGCTAATTATGAATGTATTTGGGTTATATCTTCTGTGTATAATGAAAGTGCTATTGGATGGGAAAGAGTTATGGTACATCTTAAAAGGAATTTGGCATGATTCTAATGAATCCTTAGATTTGGCTAAATTACATCAAGAGATTTACAGAAATGAAAAAGGCTAAATTGAATTTTGATGCAGTTAAAACAGCTGAAGATATTCTAGAACAATTCAAAAGGGCTATCCCTTCACGGTCATCATTTACTTCACTTTTAAGTAGTGTCGTAGCTATTGGAGCATGTAGTAGGCATAATCTGTTTGCCTATGATTCTTGCTCTGCCTGCAGGGCTACAACGGGTTCTTGACCACCCTAAGGAGGGAATGTAGGGACAGGAGATACAAAGGAAAATACATCAAGTCTGGATTCTGATCAAGGTGCCACTTTATTTTCTCCAGAAAGGTTTATATAATGCTAGTCATCCGGCTATCCAGGTACTAGTTTAAAGCATGTACTGTTAATTCTTATTTAATTATAAGCTATTTAGATAAGAAAAAAACAGAACCTGAGAGGTACATTTGACTAATATATCTACAGATAACAAATTAGCATGGTTATTGTTACCAAACTTAGAGGTGTTTTCAAGATTAGGCCAAGATTTTTTTGGCTCAGATATATTTAATAGATAATGATCCTCAAACCCATCAAAGATCTGGTGAATATGGTATTTAAATTATTTGATAAAAAGCTTACTATAACATACAGAGACTCCCAGCTCCCAGCAATCCCAGGATCTCCAAAGAAGATATGGAACAATGACAGGAAGGTGTCACCTGAATTGGTGATAACACCAACCACTGAGCAAGATGCCCCAGCTCAACTCCTGCTGCCAGGGATCTGGCCCAGAATTCCCAAGTGAGACACTGACAAGATAAGGTCAGTCTTTCCCAAGTTGTTCCTCCACAGGGAAAATTTCACGTCATGGGCCCAGCAGCCAAGGCTGATGCTGTCCTGACACCTGTCCTGCCAATGCTATGAAGACTACAGGAGCCTAGGGTGATGGCGGTCTGGGTAATGGATAGCCTGTCATTTTTTAATAGATCTGGAAGTCTGCACTCAGGTACAATGTATCCTTCTCAGGTCTCTGATGGCACTGACGGGGCTAGCTGTAGCTCTGTCAGCTTAGCAACATCAGTCAGCCAGAGTCTTCCACAAGGTTGCAGCCACCTTATTAATTAATTGATCAATGCATTAATTAATTAAAGCTACTAAGTCTCTTAAAAAAGAGAGAGAGAAATAGATTCTGAATATAGACTTATATATGCATTTTTTCTTTAAATTTTTTTTAGAGCTTTATTAGGAGGGAAAGGGGAGAGAGGAGAGAGAAAGAGAGAGAGAGAGAGAGAGAGAGAGAGAGAGAGAGAGAGAGAGAGAGAGAGAGAGCGCACCAGGGAGAGAGAGCCGGGGAGAGACATAGAGAGAGATATAGAGAGATAGATGCTGTTTATTGGGCCAAAGACATATCAGTCCAATCTATACCTGTCTCTCTAGATAGAAAACACAATATAGATTTCAATGCAAATTGATAATACTACAAGTACTGAGACTATGAATCTGAATGTTCCAAATAAGTTCATGAATTTTAGCTCCTGATCCTAGTTTATATCTCTCAACAGGTTTCCACTTGGCTGACAGACACATCCAAGCATTGTTTCCTGGTGACAACCTACTCCAAATGATTGTGAGCCCTGAACTTGCTGAAAGCTGATATTAACCAATTCCGCCAATATACATGCCATCTCTTCAGCTGATCAATAAAACATTCCCTCCTTGCCTTTGACTAACATTCCAGCTTTCCAGGGCCCTGACAACAATGTCCCAATGTCAGCAGGAAGTAATTACAGAAGTGAAAACGTTGCCCTTGTCCCCCACCTGGAATGTTAGATCAAAAGGGAATTTCTTGTCATAGGGAGCCTGAGATAAAGTAATAACTGGTCCCCATTCTCATTTCCAAGTTCCTTCAGGATAAGGAACTGTCAGCCATCACAGGGCTTTTGGCCCTTGTGCTTCTGCTAATTACTGTTGGCTCTTATGTTACTGATGTCTTAACTAAGTGAAGATTCCTGTCTGGGTACCACTAAACTGAGGATACTAGAATCCAAATATCAACCCCTGAACCCACGACACACTTGCAGATGGCAACAACTGAATAAGGGGAGACTCACTTTGTCATTGATAATGGGAAAACTCTTAAGTCCTGATCCAATTAGTCTCTAAAATGATCTACTACTCTGGTGATAAAGTCTTTTACCAAAAAGAAACATCTCCAAGATTGGAGATTATATACCACTCAAGGGGGCAATGAAAGGACCAAGCAGATGCCATAGCAGGCTGTCAGTCTTCTCTCAGAGGTCAGGCCTCAATTTCAGTTTCCTGAGACTTGAGCAGCAGTTTCAGGGCCATGACATAGTCCTTGCAGTAGCTCCCTTTCTGCACGTACTCTGACTGCTCAAGGTTCAGTCAATTGTTTACTGTCTGAGACTCTTCACCAACTTAGAGCTATATGCATGGGTCAATGTGAACATACCAGGCCAGCCTGCCTCCATGGCAGCTCAAGGACAGAGCCTGGAATTTGTCCAGGCCTGTCCCAAAATGATAACTGTAACTCCTAACCAGTAAATTCAAAGATTACATACCCTCACCCAATCATATGAATCCAAGGCTTGTACCACCCTGCTTGCGGTTTTTCCCTTTAAAAACCCCTCACTCTGAGAGCTCAGGGCTGTCCTCTATTCTCTGTGTTGAGTGTTGGACACAGACCAAGCCTGGGCTTGCTTGTTATCAATAAACCCCTGTGTGTTTTGCATCAGATATTGGCTCTGTGGTGGTCTTGCTTGGGGGGTCTCCCAATGTGGCCACAAGAAGGGGAGATACAAAGTATCAGGTAATATAACAGCCCGAGCTCTTAGGAGGCTGACACAGACCCCACAAACCAGTGGAGCCTGGGTGCTTTGAGAAAGAAAAAAAAAGAGTAGCTCTAGAACAACAAAACTGACAGGATAAATGTGGATAAAAAGGTAACAGCATAAGAGTTGTCTGTCCTGTTGACTGGATTCGGTCTCAAGTCTTGGCACGTTTTTCCTGGTTTCCAGAAGCCTGACATGCTCTTAGGTATTTCATGGCTAGGTCTTAGCTATTGGTCACAGTGCCCTGGGTGTCGTTCCCACCGCCCCCAAGGCGGTGTTCCTGCTTCTGGGCTTCCCTTTTGCAGGCTGGGTTACAGACACTGAGGTCTCAAGTCTAGTTAAGCCTCCAGGAGGCTGTTGGCCAATGTTGACCCTGCTGTTGTATATCCAGTGTCCAGCATGCTGTTTAGAGCCCAGCAGACTCTGGCTCTATCCTGGTCTCCAGGTCACTGAATCCAGTGAGTTTTTGTTCCAAAGACTTCCATAGTCTAGAAGTATTCTGCTGGCCAGGTTTTTAGTATGACTGACAGTTGATGAATTTCCTCAAGAGTATGGTTCACAGCATGTCTTGGGTTGCAGAGACCCAGAGGCAGCAGGGGCCTTAATTTGAGATAACCCCACAGCTGCTGATTGTGTCCAATCTGCACATTGTCCTGGGCAGGGGCTGCACTAAAATCGGCAAGGAAGCGAGCCTTGATGTGGGACCTGGCTGGAGCCAAGTGCACAGCTCCCAGTGGAGACAGAGTGAAGGTCTATGGAGGGATGCAGTCCTGTGGTGTGGTGGCAGGAACATGAAGTGGCTTGTCGTATTATGTCCACAGTCAGGAAGGAGCAGACAGCACCTGCTGGCCATTTTTGTCTGCTTTATTGAAATGTTTGTTCAAGATTTTTCTAATTTGTAGCAGGGCTGCTCTATTACTGAGCTGTATGAGTTCTTTATAGGTATTAGCTCCTTTTAAGCTAGATATTGTTTGCAAGTCTTTTTCCCAGTAGGTAGGCTGCTGCTTGAGGTCACTGATATTTTTCCTTTGCTCTGCAGAAGCTTTAGATTGATATAGTTGTCCTATCCTTACGGGAGCTCTAGATATGGCAACTAAGACAGTGTAGGTGTTTTGTGTGGAAAGTATAAACAAGAAAAGTCCGTGTCCAGCACAACTGCCATCTCCCCAGGGCTTTGTGACCTAGGGCTGTGTGCATCTGTGGGTGCACAGGTGCCATCTTTTGTAGAATGTGGCAGATCAAGTCCTGCTCACTCATGTTTTGTTTTTGTGGGCTAAACTTATGGTGTGATCTTAATTTAATTTTTTTTTAGAATATATTTACAACATTTCTCCATTTCCTTTTCTCCTCGCAAAGCCTCCCATATATCCCTCCCTGCTCTCCTTCAAATTCATGGCCTCTTTTCTCATTGTTATTGCATGGTTATAAGTATACCATATATATTCCTAGATATAGCCTGCCCAGTCTGTATAATGCTACCTGTATTTATGTTTTTAGGAGCTGAGCATTTGGCACTAGACAACTAATTATTATGCTTTTTCATGGAAAAGACCATCTCTCCGACGTCCAGCTTTCCTCAGTTGCCTATAGTTCTTTGTGTAGGGTTGAGGCCTGTGGGCTTTTCCCTTGGTGTTGTCCTTGTTCAGCTCACATTTGGGCAGTCATGTTTGTGAGACTTTAGGGGGTGTAGCTTCTGACATTACTAGAAGACACAATCTCACAGCAAAGTCCCTGATCCTCTGGGTCTTACAATCTTCCTGTTCCCTCTTCTGCAATGTTCCCTGAGCCTTAGGTGTGGGAGTGTTTTGTTGATGTGTCCACTGGGACTGGGCTCCACAACTCTGCATTTGGCAATGGTTTTCTGTAATGGTCTGTTGCAGATGTTTCCTTGATGAGGGGTAAAATCTACACTTATCTGTGAGTATAAGGACAGATGTTTATGGATTGTTGTTAGGGATTATGCTGGTTTAGTAAATTAGTGGTTGTAGATTCTCCTCCAGTAATCACTAGCACTAAGGAGTTAGCCAGGCTTCCAGTCCCAGGCAGGTTTCCTCTTGTCGAGCAGATCTTCAGTCGTTAGAGCTGTTGGTTATGGCCAAGGTGCGCATGCCGCTGTTGTGCTTTAGGGTCGTCACGGCATGCGCGTTGTTGACGTGGTTCTGCCATAGATGTGTAGGACTTTGGAAGCTTGCATGGTACCTTCTGGTGTGGTGTTCTGAAAGTCGCTGGCAAAGCCAATGGTTCAGGGGCTTCTCTTAGTTCAGTTACAGGCCTCACATTTGTGTGCCTTGCACAGTGAGTTGATTTTGGGGTTTGGTGTAAAATAAGGGTCTGGTTTCATTCTTTGGTATTGGAATCCAGACTTCTTGGGACAATTCACTGGGTGGAAGCTATTTTTTCTTAGTGCGCCCACTTGGTGCTCTTGTCAGCAATTATTCTGACTTTCCATTTTGTTCTACTTGTCTGGTTTTTGTTAGCATCCCACTTTTTTCCCTTTAAACATTTTTATTTATGTGTTTGGGTGTTTGGCCTGTATACAAGCCTGTGCACCAGTGTCATGCCTGGTGCCTGAGCTGGTCGGAAGAGGGCACTACGTTTCCCGAACTACAGTTACAGATAGAGTTACCATGTTGGTGCTGGAAGTCAATCTTGGGTCCTCTGGGAGAGCAGCCAGTGTACTTGACCACTGAGCAAACTCTCCAGCCCACCACCCTGTTGACCATTGTAGCTTTGTAACAATTTTTTCTTAAGACATGGGGTATTGATTTTTGACAAAGAAGCCAAAACTATACAATGGAAAAAAGAAAGTATCTTCAACAAATGGTGCTGGCATAACTGGACGTCAACATGTAAAAGATTGCAAATAGATCCATATCTGTCACCATGCACAAAACTCAAGTCCAGGTGGATCAAAGACCTCAACATAAATCCAGTTACACTGAACTTGATAGAAGAGAAAGTAGGAAGTACTTTTGAATGCATTGGCACAGGAGATCACTTCCTAAATATAACACCAGCAGCACAGACACTGAGCACAATAATTAATAAATGGGACCTCTTGAAACTGAGAAGCTTTTGTAGGGCAAAAGACATGGTCAATAAGACAAAAAGACAGCCTACAGAATAGGAAAAGACCTTCACCAACCTCACATCTGACAGAGGACTGATCTCCAAAGTATAGAAAGAACTCAAGAAACTAGACATCAAAATACTGAACAGTCCAATTAAAAAAATGGGCTAAAGAGCTAAACAGAGAAGTCTCAAAAGAAGAATCACAAATGGCTGAAAGGCATTTAAAGAAATGCTCAACATCCTTAATCATCAGAGAAATGCATATCAAAACGACTCTGAGATATCACCTTACACCTGTCAGAATGGCTAAGATCAAAACTACTAATGACAGTCAATGCTGGAGAGGATGCGGAGCAAAAGGAACACTCCTCCACTGTTGGTGGGAATGCAAACTTGTACAACCACTGTGGAAATCAGTATGGTGGTTTCTCAGAAAATTGGGAATTGATCTACCTCAAGACCCAGCCATCCCACTCTTGGGCATATACCCAAGGAATGCTCAATCATACCACAAAGATACATACTCAACTATGTTCATAGCAGCACTATTTGTAATAGTGAGAACCTGGAAACAACCTAGAGATGATGCCCTTCAACTGAATAATGGATTAAGAAAATGTGGTACATATACACAATGGAGTACTACAGAGAAAAACAATGACAGCGTGAAATTTGCAGGCAAATGGATGGAACTAGAAAATATCATTCTGAGTGAGGTAACCCAAACCCAAAAGGACAAACATGGTATGTACTCACTCATAAGTGGATACTAGATATAAAGCAAAGAACGATTAGACTGCAACCCACAGAATCAGAGAGGCTATATAGCAGGGGGGACCCTAGAATGACTGTGGCTTATAATAAGTTTTGGTTTTACTCAATCACTGGGCAAGCCTCAGTGAAACATTTCACTATTAGGATAAGAATTTATACTGTATTGTAGATGTAACCAATCGTATTATTAAAATAAGAAACACAGAGCCAAGGTAAAAGAGAAAAGCCGAGAGGTCAGAGCTCAGAGATAAAATCTTACCTCCTGCAGTGCTCCTAGCTTCCCCGAGAGAGGGAGGTACTTCCTGTGTCCCTGTTTAAATAATCTTTCTGTTCTGCCTTCTCATTGGTTGTAAACCCAACCACATGACTGCCTCCTCACTGCCTGTAAGTACCGCCCTCCAGGTCTTAAAGGCGTATGTCTCCAATACTGGCTGTATCCCTGAACACACAGAAATCTACCTAGCTCTTCTAACCACCACGCTCTTACTATGGCTCTAATAGCTCTGACCCCAGGGCAACTTTATTTATTAACATAAAATTAAAATAACATTTCAGTACAAATAAAATATCACCACACTGTATCAAGCTGATAATAGAAAAAAATAAAAATGAAAAAAAAAAACCTATATGTATTTTTAATTTAATTGTCACTCCATCCCTAAGAGGTATACATTATTTTGTTTCTTATCTTATAGATTTGAAAATCAAGGTTTGGAGACATTAAATAATTTGCTTAAGATTTCACAGGTTATTAAGTCAAGATTGGAATTTCCATGAGAAGACATGTTTGCTAATTTTCAAAAGACAGGTACATATTTTACCCTTGGACTAAAAGAAAGTAACTACTATGGTATGAGAGAAAACCAAAGGCTTATGTTTAGAGAAACTATTTGAGACTGAAAATAAGAAACTATCAGCAGGAACTAATTCATAATTTGGCATATTAGAACAAAACAATAGAATTGAAAGCTAAATCACATGGTATACCACCTTTCAATCTATTAAGGAAATAAAAATGAAATCAACCCAAGGTGCTACTGTATACCTAAAACTAGCAAAGATTTTTAAAATTTAATTCTTTGCTTTCACTACATGAGATCTGTCTAGACGATCAGATACTTTTATACAATAATAGCACTGTAAGAAATGTCTGGTCAGCTGTGGAACCTGCATGGGACTGGACTAGGCCCTCTGCATAAGTGAGACAGTTGTGTAGCTTGATCTGTTTGAGGGGTCCCTGGCAGTGGGATCAGGATCTATCCCTGGTGCATGAGCTGGCTTTCTGGAGTCCATTACCTATGGTGGGACGCCTTGCTCAGCCTTGCTGCAGGGGGAAGGGGCTTGGTCCTGTCTTAACTGAATGTACCAGGCTTTGCTGACTCCCCTTGAGAGTCCTTACCCTTTTGGAGGAGGGAATGGGAGTGGGAGGGAAAAGCTAGGGGGCAGAGTGGGAGGAGGGGAGAGAGGGCAATTTGTGGTTGGTATGTAAAATGAATAAAAAAGTTTCTTAAAAAAAAGACATGGGGTATGTGTGTGTATTATGTTGCTCAGGATAATCTCAAACATCCTATGCTAGGATGACAGGCCACGAACCATGGCACCCAGCTTGTATTTCAAATCAGGAAATGCCATGTGTCCAATTTTCCTCAGAAGTGGTCTGGCCTTTTAAAAAAATATTTCTATATGAATTTTAGGACTGTTCTTTGCCTGAATCATTAGGATTCTGACGGCAGTTACATTGATCTATATGTTCCTGTTCGTAGTGTGGACATTCTGATAAGATTTATTCTGAGTCACAGGGTGTCCTTCCATTTAGCTTCATCTTCTGTTTCTTTGACCAATGTTTTGTTTTTTTGGTTTTGGCCTAGACCAGACTGGCCGGGAACTGCCCAAATCCCACCTGCCTCTGCTTCCTGAGTGCTGGGTTTAAATGTGTACACCGTTAAGTCTAGCTCAAAAATTTAAAAAAATGTGGACTTTTAATCAAGCAATTTTTGTTAAAGCGTTAAGAATTTATGTTTAAAGAGTAAGACACAGCCAGGTTGGTGGTGGTGCATGCATTTAGTCTGATGGCACAAGCAGGCTGCTCTCTGTGAGTCAAGGCCAGCCTGGTCTACTGAGGGAGTTCCAGGACAGCCAGGGATTTACAAAGAAACCCTATCAAAAAAAAAAAAAAAAAAAAAAAAGAGTAAAAGAGTAAGATACGTAAGAGTTTCAGAAAATGGTATTGCATTTATTGAAAAACATGTAATTGAACTGTAATTATGTAAACTTAAATGGCACATGATGATTATGATTAAATTAAATTAATCTTAATTTTGTATTTACATTTTCAGTCCAGATCATTACATTCATGCAGTGGTAAGAAGCACTGATATTTTTTTTCAAATGTCCATCCTAGTGAGAAATGCAAGAGAGTTCAGCTGAAGTTGTTATTTACTGTTTGAATATATGATACTCTAACAGTTTAAGAAAACCAAAGCCTAGGAAATTTAAATGTTATTTGTGATATACAAAACACACAAATATATATATTAACATGTGTGTATTGGCATTTTATGTGTGTTTATTATATATAGTAGTTATATCTGTTTTTTGCCTGTCTTTGAATTTTTCCAACATTTTGAACTGTTCAGATCTTGAGCCTACACACAAAGAAGATTGTGGTAGCTTTAAGAGTCCATTGATGGGTTGGGGGCTCCTTCTGCTTTTCTGGGATATCAATAATGACATCTTCACATAGCTTGGCCTCAGAAAGTGTATCCTGTGAAGCAACTGTGTCTTCCAAGTCTTGATGTTGGCTTGTATCAGGAGTTTCCTGCTCTTCTGGGACATCAGTGACAATGTCTTCACATAACTTGGATGCAGCAGCTGCATTCTGTGATGTAATCGTGTGTCCAAAGCCCTGATATTGGTCCTGGGGCTAGTGAAGATGGCTTTGAACCTGCAGAAACTGCATCTTGTGACGACGACGAGGAAAGCAGACTTGTGTGTTCAGAATGTTCCGAGTCTTCAGGAAAACTTTTTTTTCTGATACCCTCACATTGTTCTCCCTTTAAGATAATATAAATTTATTAGCCAGGGGGCTCCTTCTGCTCTTCTGGGATATTAACCATTACATCTTCACATAGCTTGGCCTCAGAAAATGTATCCTGTGAAGTATCTGTGTCTTCTAAGTCTTGATGTTGGCCTGTATCAGGAGGTTCCTGCTCTTCTGGGACATCAATGACAATGTCTTCACATGACTTGGATGCAGCGGCTGTTTTCTGTGAAGTAATCATGTGTTCAAAGGCCTGATATTGGCCCAGGTGTGAGGATGGCTTTGAACCTGCAGAAACTGCATCTTTTGATGATGAGGAAAGCAGACCTGTGTGTTCAGTCTGCTTCGGGTCTTCAGGAAAATATTTTTTTTTTTTTCTGATACCCTCGCATTGTTCTTCCTTTAAGATAATATAAATTTATTAGCCAAAAGTTATTTTTACCATTCTAAAAATAGTTCCTCTCTTTATTCTCCCCAGATTTGAAGAGCCTGTATCATGGTACTGCTTTAAGTATGTTCTTATTTCTTAAATTACTAGAGTAAATCTTATGTATTTGGGTTGGGGTGATACCTCAGTCTGCAAAGTGCTTGCCACACAAGAATGAGGACCTGAGTTCAGTCCTCAGCACAGGTCCCAAGCTGGGCAGCTTGCAGTCCTGTGCTAGCGACAGAGCTGGATCCTGGGGCCTCTGGACAGCGATCCCATATCAATCTGTGAGCCCCAGGACAGTGAGAGGCCCTGTTCCAAAACCCAAGCTGAACAGCTCCTGAGGGACCACACCTGAGGTTCACCTCTGACCGTACCTGCACACGCAGACAACCCCCTATATATACACTCACACCAACAGAAGTTAGATAGCTGTTACTTACCCATGTGTCTTATTTGTTCAGAAATATCATCTCTGATATCTGACACATCCCACATAGCCAGGAAAGAGTCAAAGAACGAGCCTTCATCTGCCTCTTGCATGTAGGGTTTGTAGGAGAAGAAATGGTAATGGGCAATGGCCACAAGGAACATTTCAAGGCAGATTATGAAATCCTACAATAGCCACAAAAATATCCATCATCTTTGGCTTTAAATCTAGTTTTTCAAAATGCTAACATTTTCAAAGTTACATAGGGTGTCAACTTTTAAAATATAATCCAGATTATATTCATTTTTCAACATTTTTTCCACTTCAAACATGACAAGCCAAGGTTTACATTTTTTTTTGCCCTCCCTCAGTCAAATATTTCTTAATCTGTTCCTCAAGGACTGAAAGGAAACGTGCAGATATATGTGGACCAGGAATAAAACATTTACCAATCAGTACCTATGGGCCATTTCTCTAGGGTTCCCGCTCCTCTCCATGGAGTAAGCTAACAGTCTTGCCCATGGTTTGCACGATGCAGGTTTAGGACAACACTGTGTCAAACAGCTTAAACAGTAAAAGCCCTTGATTCATTGACAGCACTACTTACCTGCAGGCCCATGGCCACAGCTTCCGCGCTCTGCCATTCCCACGTATGCTTTTCAGAAATAACGCCAACCTTCACCAACAGTGCTATAAGGACTGCTTGCCTGTATGTCAAGAAAAGGTAAAGGTCAGATCTAGATCATGAAATGACCAACTGTCTATGCAATTAGGGGCTCTGGAAGGGGCTCAGTGTGTAAAACACTTGCTGCACAAGTGTGAGGACCTGAGTTAGAGTCACAGAAGCCAGGGAAGGCTGGCATGGTGGTGCACATCTGTAAACCCGGCGCTCCTGCAGTGAGCCGAGAGGTGGGGTAAGAGAATCCTGGGAAGACTGCAGGCCGGCGAGCCTGATGCCTGATGCCTGATGTGTGCAGAGTGACAGTTAAGAGACCCCATCTCAAATGAAAGGCGAGGACCGATACCCAAAGCTGTCCTCATTTCCACATGCACACATGGCATGGACGTGTGCCACTCACACAATAAACACATGCATATCCTATACACAAAGAGATTAAAACGTGCACCTAAAAACAGTGAAGGCCTCAATGTACCCCAGGACCCCCCACTGCTCTGCCTTCAGGGCATAGTCCCAAACAAGGTCTGCTTATATGAAATATACTCACCTTGCCTCATGAATTTATTCTACTAGCTTCATAAGATGAATTTCATTATGTATTCTCAGACCTTCATCATTTGGCTCATATATCATTTTTGCTTTGAAACTATGCACAAACAATTAGATTCTAAGTTCTAACAGCTTGTAAGTAAAGGGCTGGTACTCAAGTGTATTTACATGTGTAATTACTAGGATTTGATTGTATTATTCATTCATTCATTTAGATACAGGGTCTACCAATGGAACCCTAGTTTTTCTAGGACTTGCTATGCTGATTGACCTGGCCTTGATCTGGCAGCCTCTGCCTCCCAAGTGCTGAGATTAAAGGTATGTGCCACCATGCCTGGATAATTACTAGGACAAAAAATATTTATTTCTGGCTGTGTGTGTGCACACATGTAACATGTTGTGTGTGTGGAGGTCAGAGGACAGCCTGCAGGAGTCATTTCTTTCCATCTACCTCGTGAGCTCTTTGATGGAACTCCAATCGTCAGGTTGGTGACGGCAAGCATCTTTTCCTGCTGGTCCATTTCACTGGCCCTATTAATTTCAGTTTTGATTTCTCTCCCTTTTTAAGCCTTAATTCTTATGATTAGTGTGGCAGGGTGCCAGAGGACAGGTTTGTGGAGTTGGTTCTCTACTTCCACCTATACAGAGGTCCTGGGGATTAAACTCAGTTCATTAGGCATGCATAGCAAGTGCCTTTCCCCAGGGAGCTAGCCTGCCAGCCCACAGAGTATCTGCATTATAATGCCATCGAGTCCCAGAAGTCTCTGTAGCATATGATGTGTGCCTTCAACTGCTAATGATTACTTCTGGCAGTGCAATTTCATGAATTCCTTCTCCTCTGCCCTGCTGAATTGCTAAACTGGATCGGATTGTTTCTATAACTCTTAGTATCTATCCTGTCCTAACACCATGGCTAGTTTGCTGTTTGCTTTGTGACAGTGAGGACAGACAGTAGGGCAGTGGATACACCAGGCAGACACTGTGATGGATCTCCAGCCCTACCCTGTGTTTTAAAGGACACTCACTGATAAACATTTCCCTGTCCTTACATGTTTTCTCCCAAATTGATAGCTGTTTTAGTTATGACAGATTTTAGGTAATTTGTTCATTTTGAGACAGGGTCTCACTATGTAGCTGACTGGCCTCAAACTTGCTATGTAGACCCTGCTAGCCTTGAACTCAGAGAGAGTCACCTGCTTCTGCCTGCCCGGGGAGTGCTGGGATTAAAGGTATACACCACCACACCAACATCAAGATATTTAGGCTATCTCAAATTATCTTCATCTTTTAAATGTCACAGTGGCCATCTGACTACTTCTTTGATTGTTCAGATACAAGATAACACAAGGTGGCAGAGGCTGGTCCACAACTTGCTTTATAGAGCAGGCTGTCCTCAAACTCACAATGTGAGATTCTCTTGCCTCACCCTGAATGCTGGGTTACAGGTATGTACCACCACACATGACTAAGATTATTTGTTTTTTATCTTTTTAAAACTATTTAATATTTATTTTAATGTGCATGCATTTTGCCTGCATGTGTGTATATGATGCATGTGCAGTATCTGCAGATACTAGAAGAGGGCATAACCTGGATCTGAAGTTACAGAAGGTTGGGAGCCACTAACCTTGTTGGTGTTGGGAACTAAACCCAGGTCCTCAGCAAGAGTAGCAAGTGCTCTTGTCCACTGAGCCATCTCTCCATCCCTGTTTCTGTAAATCTTACAAGACCTGAAGGGATGGCTTTTTAAAAAGATGTTCTTATGTGTGTCTGACTGCAAGTCTGTGCATGTGCTCACAGAGGCCAGAGGAGGACTTCAGACCCCTTGGAGCTAGAGTTCTATGAGGTTGTGGGCCGCCAGGCATGGATGCTGGGGACCAAACTGTGGTCCTCTGGATATGCAGCACACTCTCTTAGCTGATGAGCCTCTCTCCAGCCCCAAAGGCATCTTCCTAGTTCAGGCTGGCCTTAAGTGGTAAGTCCTGCCTCAGTCTCCCAAGAGCTGGGATTACAGACAGGCACCACTGAGCCTGGCATTGTAGTCACATTATTTAAAAAACTCCTTAACCAACAGTTTTATTGGCATTTATAAAATGAGGATATTTAAGAGCAAGCAATACTCACCAGAACAAGACAAAAGCTACAAGTTTGACACAAAGAAATTTGCCAACAGGTTTTATAGGGCTGAGCTCTTCCTTTAGCACTGTGTAAAACAGCAGGAGGCAGTACATGGTGAACTAGAAACAAAAGCAGCATTCAACATTCTGCAGCAGGAAGACAGTGACAGAACCTTTCCTTAAAGCTGAAACCAGAGTCTACTGACGTTTTAGTGCTTTTAATATGTTGCTGAAGATGCATATATGTGAGATTTCTCAAGAGAGGTACGTAACATTTTTCCTGAATATGTTTCTAAGTGTTCACGTACTGGAACTCAAAGCGATAAACAAATGACATGAACGGAAGGTTTCCTTCAGTCAAAGAAAAAGGCAACACAAATTACCGCCACTTTTATAAAAACAGATTCTTATTATTAGCTAGTCTCTTGTGTAACATTTACACACACACACACACACACACACACACACACACACACACACACACACACACACAGTTTATAAGGCAACACGTTAAATAAGTACAGTTTCAGCAAAACTGTGATCATGAAATCTGTATCACACAAACCATTTCCTTGAGAGCAGTGTGTAAGTCCAGCTGGCCTTACTTCTTAAAATAAGTGCCCACGTTTAGAGTCAGTTACAATAACCAACCAGCATTTCAACAGCAAGAAGTATTTCTGGAAGCTTACTTTCCCCATTAAAACCAGGAGATACTTTATGCTAATTTAAAATACTTCAGGATATGAGAGCAGTAAAGGAAGAACCGAGTTCAGACCTTGCACTGGAGCAGGGCCACCCAGGGTGCTCGTCACACACTCCCGGGCCCTGGGTTCTAGCTCTAGTACCACTAAAAACAAACAGACTCTTAGCACTGAGCCGTTTCTCTGTACATAGGAACTGTGACCCTCATGCTGGGATCCGACCCAGGGCTGTGTGATAGGCAAACACTCCAGGCATATTCCACAGTCATAACCCAATTTTCTAACATCTGTCATGAACTAAAATGAAATTTTGTCCACCAATATCTTTTTCAACTGAAAGTAGCTAACTTTTGTGTATGTTTCATAAGGTTTACTTTTAGTATCTGTCTAAATGCCAATGGGAGGACCAAACTGTGCCCACTGGGTTTAGAGTGTTTCCAGTCCTTTCTTATAATGGGCATTACATCCCAGAAGGCTAAAACACTTCTACCATTTCTTTAGACTACATTCCCAGAAAAAGACTGCTGGTCATGGAGATGAACATGAGAGAAAGCTCTGGAGACAGACCCCAGTTATTTCCATTATAAACTTCCTTCCTTCCTTCCTTCCTTCCTTCCTTCCTTCCTTCCTTCCTTCCTTCCTTCCTTCCTTCCTTCCTTCCTTCTTTTTTTTGGTGTTTTGAGAAAGGGTTTCTCTGTGTAGCCCTGGCTGTCCTGGAACTCACTTTGTAGATCAGGCTGGGCTCAAACTCAGAGATCTGCCTGCCTCTGCTCCCCAAATTCTGGGATTAAAGGCATGCAATGCCATGCTTGGCTCCATCATAAACTTCTAATAATTTATGTATTAGAAGTGTTTGTTACTATACTGTAAAAAGCACTATCCAAAGACTTTAGATGAAATACACATCAGCTTAAGAGAGCCTTTCAGTTCCTAGAACAACACTCATTTTTTGGGGGGGAAAGAAAAGTCATTTTTAATTTTCCTTTAATTCTAAATATAGATCAGAGATTTAAATTCTTGCTGTTTTGTTTGTTTATTTATTTGGTCTTTTGAGACAGGGTTTCTCTGTGTAGCCATGGCTGTCCTGGAAATCAATCTGTAGACCCGATGGCCTCAAATTCAGAGTTCTGCCTGCCCCTGCCTCCCAATTAAGGTGTGAGCCTCCACCACCTGGTGAACTCTTCCATTTTTATTTAAACTCTCTCCTCTCATGCCAATTAGACTTTTTCCCTCTTAATGAATAGGTCTATTGCATTGTTTTGTTTATTTAGAAGGCACACCATGCTTATCCTCACAAGGCTGTGTGGTCACAAGAGCAAACAGCTCTGCACGTAAGTCACCAAATCATTCATGAACATATTACTGTACTTCTATATTGTATAAAGGTATATATTAAAGCTGTTTCAAGTTCCATGTACAAATTAAAAGGTAATTTTTTCCTCAAGAAATAGTGTCTGATAATATTTAGCAACAGAAACAAATTTAGTACAATTGAGAAGAATGATGATTTACTTACCAGTTCTGACAAATTATTTATTATAACCAAGTAAGTCCTTGCATTGGAGAAACCAAATTTCTCTTCATCGTAGACACCAACCATTTCACATATCCTTAAAAATGGCAAGAATAAACTTTATGACTGACCAAGTAAACCAGTATCTTAATATGTACCCTTTAGAGACTTATTTTATGCATACAAATGTCTTACCTGCATGTATACGTGTGCACAATGTGCATGCAATGCCCTTGGTGACCAGAAGAGGGCACTGGATACTCTGGAACTAGATTTCACTAAACCTCTGCAAGAGTACCAAGGGCTCTTAACACTGAGTGCTCCACTGAGTGCTCTCCAGTCCTGAACACGTTCTTAAGGTGTAGTGGTAACAACACTTAAAATTTAGAGTCTGTTTACTTTAGTAAAGTCTGTTTACTTCAGTAAGTCTGTTTACTTTAGTAAGCCTAATTTTGGTTTTTCTGATGTGTTGTACATTCTGCTCTCAAAGAATGTGAAAATCATGGCAATCCTTTGCATTGTTCATCATAATAGAGTCCGGCTTTTATATATGTATTTACACTATTAATCAACATTGTTCTTCTACTTGTTTTTTCCATTTAAGAACATCAACTGTTTTTTTAAGACAGGGCCCAGTCTGGCCTTAAACTCGCAATTCTCCTGCCTCTACCTTCAAGTGCTAGGATTATTTGCCATGAATCACTACACTTGTTTTCTGTCATGTTGAGAATTAAACCCAGGGCTTTGTGCATACAAGGCAAACACTCTTATCAACTGAGCTATATTTCCAGTTATGTATCATAAAGATTTAAAAAAAGCTAAAGGAATGCCATACTTACAATGTTATAAAACTGATAATTGGTCTGATCACAGTGTACTGCAGCACTCCCAGTTTGCATCGAAAGAGCAGCATTCCGCAGAAGAAAGAGAACATAACATCTCAACTATTCAGTGGCATCAGAACATCGCAAAGCCTCCAAATTAAAATCACGTTGACAGCTGACACTAATTATATTGAATTCTGCCAATTTCGTTCTCCTAAATGATAGTAGGGTAAGAATGTGGTGGCAACACGGAAATCTGAAGACCACTTTGAAATTATTTAATCACTTTATCTCCTAAAGCCTCCCTTCAGCTCCACTATAGTGCAACACAGAACAGAAGGAACAGAAGAAGGTGCTGGGACCTTGGTCTTTTCCTGTTTCCCACTCTTGCCATGATACACTGCAAATCAACAGGACCAAATGAACTGAGTCTGTGAGTCAAATAAAACCGATTATCTCAGGAGCTTTGCTGTTAGAACTGATAGTGATGGCTCTAACTAACACAGGAGAAAAACGGAGGCACAAATGAACTGTGAGCTTGTGCACACGCACGTGTATAAAGCATTGACATTTAGGATGCAGCTTCCTGGTGAATGTGTTTACAGAAAGATTTCCTGGGACAGGCAAACTACCCTGAGGGTGGGCGGCGATCCACAGGCTGGGGCCCTGGACTGAACACGAGGCAGTGAGCTGAGTTCTGGCTTTTCTCTCTGCTTCCTGACAGCAGATGCAGTATGACATCATGCACCTGCCACGTGCCTTTCCCACCATAAGGGACTGCACCCTCAACTGTGTTCCTAAGTTGCTTTTGTCAGTGACTTTGTCTCAACAGGGAGACGAGTACAAGACAATTAGCTGTATGATCACGTGCACAATCATTTAGGCTCCAGTTCCCAACTGAAAAAAAGATGCTGATTAAATATTTCCTAATACATTGATGAACTTTTCTATTGTGGTAAGCAATGTAAAAAAATTAAAAAAAAAACAACAACAAAACCCCTCTCAACATGTACATTGTAATAATGTATTTTATTATCTTTCAACATGTACATTGTAATAATGTATTTTATTATCTTTCAAACTGTATTATGTGCTACGTAGGGTAAGAGCTCTGCCTACTGTCCCCGCCCCTTGCAGAGAGCTGACTGATATTTCAGACCCACACAGAGGCCCGTTAAAACCAAACACACTTACTCTCCCATCGCCCACGGCGGACAGCAGCAGAGTGGAATGAGATGCTGTTCCTGATCTTTTGCTTCCAGGTATAACATTACATTTGGGATCCGAATTGTTAAATAATTGGTCAGGAAGATCATAAAGTTATAAATGGTGTAAGCTTCATAACAGTCTCTCCAGGTATCGGCATAGATTCCAACTTGGGGGAATTTTAAGGCCAACCACTATGGAAAAGCACAGATGTTAAAGAGAAATGCTACTGATTCAGAAAATGCTACTGAAGGCATTTTTTCCTTTTTTCTTTCCAGATAGGGTCTATGTAACCTGGATGTCCTGGAACTTACTATGTCCACCAGGCTGACCTCCAACTTAAGAGTTCCACCTGAGTGATGGGATTAAAGGGATGCAACACCACACCTGGCTAAAGCCATTTTCTTTAGTTGTGTCTACTGTGGAAAGTGTTTTTTCCTTTTATTTTCTTTTTTTGGGGTGGGGTGGTGTACAAATAAAAGACAATAACTAAAAAGCATGATAGCGAACTATCAGCATCCTTATGAGAATCTGCATCTATGGGTTCAGCCAGCCCTGGAAGAGATATATTTGTAACAGCCCCTAACCCCAGGTCTGCATTCTGGAACTCATTATACAGACAAGGCTGGCCTCGAACTCCCAGAGGTCCCCTTACCTGCGTATGACACTGATATTCTATCAGGTGTCATAAGCCATCTAGAGCTGACCGTAAGGACAGGGGAGACACACTAGTCCATATGCTGATGCTAACCATTCTATATAAGGGAACAGAGCATCAGCACATTTTGATGCCTGGGGTGGGAAAGTATTCTCTTGTGGCTACTTATTGAGGAGGGTAATTACAATATTTCATTATTTAAAAGACTAAGAGCCACTAATCTTAAATTTAAGCAACTGAGCAAAGAAAACAGCTACACATTAAAATGTCTGAAACAGGGCCGGAGAGATGGCTCAGGGGTTAAGAACACTGCTCTTCCAGAGGTCCTGAGTTCAATTCCCAGCAACCACATGGTGGCTCACAACCATCTGTAATGAGATCTGGTCCCTCTTCTGGCCTGCAGGGATACATGCAGACATTACACTGAATATATAATAAATAAATATATATAATATATATTTAAAAAATGTCTGAAACATCTGCATTTTTCATTATATTATCTTCCTCACCAACACTAACATGTGAACTTGGCCAGTTGCAGTGGCGCACGTCTTTAATCCCAACACTCGGGAGACAGAGGCAGGGGGCTCTCTGTGAGTTCGGGCCCAACCTGCTCTACATAGTGAGTTCCAGGACAGCCAGATCTACGTAGTGAGACCCTATCTCAAAAATATAAAGACAAATAATAAGTAAAAACAGAAAGAAAGAAAAAGCTGGGTTGTGATGGTGCACACCTTTGATCCCAGCACTCAGGTGGCAGAGGCAGGTGGATCTCTGAGTTTGAGTCCAGCCTGGTCTCCAGGGTTAGTTCCAGGACAGCTAGGGCTACACAGAGAAACCCTGTCTCAAAAAAAACCGAAAACCAAAAAACCAAAACCAAAACAAAAAAACCCACAAAAAACTATGAAAAATTTCACTATTAATCTCTTTTTAAAAGTCAATATTATGTGTTTATTACTTTATTAAGCTTTTTTTTTTTTTTTTTTTCCGGAGACAGGGTGTAGTTTTGGTGCCTTTTCTGCATCTCACTCTGTAGACCAGGCTGGCCTCGAACTCACAGAGATCCACCTGGCTCTGCCTCCCGAGTGCTGGGATTAAAGGCATGCACCACCACTGCCTGGCTATTAAGCATTCTTTAGTAAGCATAGTTGTGTCAGAAAAGAAGCAAGGTGGTGGTGGCACACGCCTTTAATCCCAGCACTCACTGGGGAGACAGAGGTAGGTGGGTCTCTGAGTATGAAGCCAGCCTGGTCTACAGTATGAGTTCCAGGACAGCCAGGGCTACATGGAAAAACCCTGTTTCAAAAAACCAGAAAAAAAAAAGGTGTCATAAAAGATTTTTTAAAAAGATTTATTTACTTTATTATTTTATGTGCATGAGTATTTTGTCTACTCTAATGCATATGTGCTATGTTCATGCCTGGTGCCTACAGAGATCAGAAATTGGATTCCCTGGGACTGGAGTTATAGTTGTGAGATGCCATGTGGGTGCTGGAAATTGAACCTGGGTCCTCTAGAAGAGAAAAGTACTCCTTACCACTGAGCCATCTCTCCAGCCCAAGAATTCTTAACGAAATACAATAAAATATACTTACACTATCTAAACTGTATATTGGGACCATCCAAAGAATCCTACAGAAAGTAAAACATAAAAAACACTTAATATCATCTTTATGATTTAAGTCAGTCAATAGTAGTAATAGCAGATACATTAAGATTTGACCTCATAATAGGTTTTTGAAGTTTGGGTTGTGTGTAATGCATCAAGTGTTGCAGAATCCCCCAGAAGGACACATGTACCGTCAACAGCATAAAGATACCAGCAATAAGCCATGCTTTAGCATGTATTCCAACCTTGAAAAACAAAAGAACACATTGGTTTAGATTCTGATATTAAAACTATAAAGATCAATATTTTTGTCTTAAATTTTCATTAGATTACTGATACTGCTTGGTATTTCCCAAATAATTAGTAGCAATTAAAAAAAGATTTACTTTTTAAAAAATTCTATGTATGTGTGTGTCTGTGTGTGAATATGTGAATATGTGCATGTGTGAGTGTGGGTACCTGCTGAGGTCAGAAGAGGGTGCTAGATTCCTTGGGGCTGGAGTTACAGAGTGTGGTAGCACACACCTTTAGTCCCAGTAACTTGAGAGGCAGAAGGGTCTCTGTGAGCTCCAGGACAGCCTGACAAAAGAACCCTCCTCCTCATCCTTCTCCTCAAAGACAAACAAAAAGAATATTTGCATAGTATCTCTGCCCATTCCTAGTGTGTTATTTGCTTTCTGTATCTGATTCTTGTTTGCTGTTTATGAGCTATTTTGAGGAAATGCTCCAGTTAAGCCTCTAACCTTGAACACAAAAACAAAACCTTTCCTTGATCTCCTCAGTCCCCTCCACCTATTGTGCTATCATTTCTCGGCTCCTTCGGAGTCAAAATCTTCAAAACTCATATATTCTGCGGATTCTAAGTTTTCACCACACATTCGTACTTCAACAATTCTGTTCTGCGTTTGGTCCTCCCAGCTTCAGTGATCACTAAGCTCCCACTGACCTTTCTACTTGTGAAGAGTGACAGGCAGGTTGGCAACAGTGCACACTATTCAGAATGTCCCCTCGAGACCCTCCTCCCGGGCATTCACTTCATCGGTTCCTTGTGAATTCCTGGGAAATGCTGGTGCCAGGTCCCTTGCTGCTCCTTCTCTGTGTCCTTGATCTCAAGCATTCTTTAACTGCGGACACTGTCTAAAGTCCGACCATTAGTACCTAGGTGTGCTCCCCTTTAGAGGTCGGAACTTAACCCCTATTGCAAACGGCCATATTTGGAGATAAGGCTGATGGGAAGTGACTTAGGTGAAATGAGGTCATAGTCTCATAGGGCTGGCGATCTCAAAATGAGATCGTTCAACCACCTGAGGATTCAGCAAGGGCATGGCCATCTGCAACCTGAGAGTACCTTCCCTAGACAGCAACCCTCTGGTCCCCATGATATCTGACTCCAAAATAGTTTTCAAGACTGAAAACACAAATTCCTGCTGAAGGCACTCAGTTCATGGTATACACATGTGCTTCTGTGTGTGTGAGTGCAGGTGTGCAGGTGTGGAGGTCAGAGGTCAGCTCTGGGGAGTCAGCTCTCCTTCCAGCTTAGGAACCAGGGCGTCTCCTGTTTCTGCTGCTGTGCTGCAGAGTGGAGGCAGCTGGCTGGCGAGCTTCCAGGCAATTCCGTGTCCACCTCCCATCTTGCCATAGATGCCAGTCAGGTGGGTCACAGAGAGGGAACTCAAGTGGTCGGGTTTCCTGGTTATTGCTCCACCTGCTGAGCTGTCTCCACGGCCCTTTATTATGGCAGAGAGTAGATTAAACAAGACGTGTACCTGCAATTGAAACTGTTCTGAGGTCCAGACTTGCATATCCAAGTGCATTTTTTGACAGGCTCACCCGCACATCCTCCATTAAACATCCCTGTCAGAACTTGAGGGACTCAACTTGGGGTGTTAGCAGTTTACACTGCAGATTAGAATTGGTCTTAAAGGTTCATGGCACTTTCAAACTACGCTTGAAGCTCACAACTAAGAGAATACTAAGTGAATTAAGTACTCCAAGGAATATACTAAGTGAGGAAATTATATTTATATTACGATTGCTATACCTAAATTTGGGTGGATATATTTTAAATGGCAAAAAACTTAACAAATGAGAAATACTTAATGTTATATTATAAGAGTCTTAAATAACTATGTGGACTATAATAAGAAAAGCCAACAAAAGTTTAGTGAACAAAATGACCCTCCAGACACGTTTGGACATATTGTTTAACTAAAATATTTTCCACACTCAAAAGGGGGGGTCATGTACATGGTATGTCATAACTCTTCTAAAATAATAAAGTACTTTCCAGTTATTATTATTAATAATTCTAAGTTCATTTTATACATATATTACGGATATGTTAGGTATCCAGCTTGTAATACTTTAGTAATGTCACATGACGTCATGTTGTGACATCAACAAGTAACAAAAGGCAGCTGGAGAGATGACTCAGGTAAGGGGCTTGCCTCCAACACTGCACTGATCTCTTGAGCTCAGTCCTCACTCAGCACTCATGATGGAAGGAAAGAACAACTCCCCTAACTGGCCCGTGCTCTGGCCTCCACAAGTGGGCCATCCCATGAATACACCAACACCAAATACATAAAAAAAAAAAAGAAACAAATACACGAGGAACTTTTGTAAAACTTTTGTTTTGACTGAGGAGTAACTTCAAGGGGCGAACGTAGCTCAGTTGGTAGAATGCTTGCTTGCCTCAAGTGCTCAAAGCCCTGGGTTCCATCCTCAGTGTTGAATAAACAGAAGCCCTGAGAATGTGGAGGTTGGAGAACCATCCTAGGCTACAAAGCAAGTTCCAAAACAGCCTGGTCTACATGAGACTTTATCTCATTAAAGAAAGAAACAAAAGATGGAACTTCCAACATAAAAACAATTAGCAAAGTCCAACTAACGGGAATCCTTTCGTTCCAGGAAGCAGGCTAAAAGCTTATAAAATCCAGAACGTAGCTTTCAAGGTAGTTTATCTGATCTGGTCAAGCCCAGTATCTGCACAGCAGATGTGATTTCAAGAACAGGTTTTTTTTTTTTTTTTTTTTTTTTTTTGTTTTTTTGTTTTTTTGTTTTTTTGTTTTTCGAGACAGGGTTTCTCTGTGTAGCTTTGCGCCTTTCCTGGAGCTCACTTGGTAGCCCAGGCTGGCCTCGAACTCACAGAGATCCGCCTGGCTCTGCCTCCCGAGTGCTGGGATTAAAGGCGTGCCCCACCAACGCCCGGCAAGAATAGTTTTCTGGGAACTGATGGGTACTGGCGAAGCATTCTAAGCAGCAACGTTAACTGTTTTTCTCCACCAGGTTCCACCTGCACTTGTAGCGGCAAAGTGAAATCAGACGGGTCTGTTTAATGTTCAGAGATGAAATGTTTTTCTGACCCCCCAAGCATTAAAGGCTGACAAAGGGATCCTGCCAAACAGACTAAGAAAGGGTAAAGGTGCTGGACCCTCTTACCTTCACATTGTGATAATTCAAAATACTGAAGGTAACCAAGTTCAGGATGCTAATGATATAAATGAGTATGACCAGGGGTTGGATCCATCGCCTCCAGTTTTTCCTATTGCTCGCACAGGCCATTTTCATCAGTGAAAAATCACTGAACAGCCAAGAAAATGAACCAAATCAAGATTTTGACACTTTCTCTTCTTTAGCTGTTTTCTGTGAAGTCAGACGTCAGACCTTTATGATTGGGCAGCTACGGAGGAGGGCATGACTGTAACCAAGGTAACTGAAGGGCGTGGTGGGAGGGATGCAGAGGAGGATAGTGGAGGTTTGTTGGCTTCCCTAACTTGGCTGGTCTTAGTGGATCATGAGGAGGATTCCGGAAGTTGTAGGGACTGGGGACGGTTCAGAAACACGTGCTGCATTTTTGAGACTTTGTTCCATCTAAAGGAAAGCCTTAGTGAGGGACAGAGCAGAACTTGAGACAGGCTTTTTTTCTGAAAAGGCTCCCTGGTTGTCTTTAAGGATGGAATTAGAAACTGGCTGGAAAAACACAGAATAGGAAACCTTTGCTTAGATTTCAGTCATTTGTTAAAGTTTAGAGCCCTCAGGAGGGGTTTCACTGCATAATTCTGAACCGAGTAGAAGAATCATTCTAAAACATTGCTTATTTGGAAGTAATTGCCAATATGAAATGTTCACATTTGGAACTTGTGTTAAAAAGTCCTACTCACTTAGAATCGAAAAGGTTGGCATTCTGACACCATATTCTGTGCACTCAAAGCTTTTAGCTGTATAGGTTTGCAGAGCAAACAAATGGCAAATGGGATCATAAGGTCTCTCTAAATCAAGGGAGCAAGCAAACATCTGTGTCTCAATTAGACACGTGAATATATATGTCCTCTATCATTTTCTGAAATCAAACACCGTCCTACGTTCTTTACCTACAAGGGTTAGTTTTATGTGGTGCTGTGTTATTCATTAAGCAGCACTGTTTACTACGAGAGAAAAGCCAGGAGGTATGACAAAACCCACCGTAGGAGTTTATTAGGAGAAGGAACAGAGGGGAATGTGCTTTAGGCCTATGGGAGGTTGTGTATGGAGAGAGAGGAAGAAGGAGAAGGGGGGAGGAGTCTGTGACCTGCTTTTTATGGATGCCCCCGCACGTGCACATATGGGCTTAGGAGCTGTGCCATGCATGCACATGGACTGCGTGATCACACTGTGTAAATTACACCGCCATGCAGCGCAGGGATTATGTAGGACATAAGGGGTGACTAAGCCTCTTGCTTGGCTGCTGAACATGTGTGGTCATGTAGCAACACTATAAGCTGATCTGCACAAAAGGACCGAGAGACAGGCAGTTTTCTGTTTCACAGATGAGAAGTTTCAAGTGATTGATTTGCCCAAACATTAGCTGTTTTCTCTGACCTTGGAGTCTGCTTGATGTTTAAATATTTGGTTTGTCATCATCTGCAACCAGGGAAATTCTGCCTTTTGGCCATGTGGGCAAAATGCTGTGGTCCCGAGTCTCCCAGAGATACAGATGGAATAGCGTATCCTTGTCACACTGTGACCCAGAGCCTGGAGACTGACTTCCACAATCTTTCCCCTATTCCCCCATGATCTCTATTTCGCAACTTTCCTTAAAGGGGCACTACAAATTTTGTTTGGTTGAAACTAAAATAGCTGGTTAGGGGGAATTCCTAATCATTAGTGAATACCTTGTGTATTGTTAAAGTTCTATAACCAAATGTCTTTACTGTTTACTTCTGGAAATGACAGTCTAACAGGGCTGTTTCTGTATGTTCAGCCACACACCCATTGCTGCCTACAGTCATCTTCCCCATTCTTTCTCATGGAAACCTTTTTAACATAATTTCTGAAATCTGTCTCAAATGCTCTAGCACCATACTTCATGTTTTGTTACAGCCATTAAATGTTTGTCTGTTTTCCTTAGACTGTGAGTTTCTCAAAAAGCTAAAATTCTTGAACCATTAAGAGCCATTATTGAAAACCAAGGCAATGAAGAGACAAAGGTGTCAGATGCAGATGTGACTGCATTTGTTTTTGAGCTGGAATTCATTTTTGGTGAAACTTCTAGACAGCAACAGAGAAATCAGAGATAGTGAGTTTTTCATTTGAATTTGCTCACTCATAAAGGCTCTGCTTTATATTGAAGATGTCCTTCCTTCCTTCCTTCCTTCCTTCCTTCCTTCCTTCCTTCCTTCCTTCCTTCCTTCCTTCCTTCCTTCCTTCCTTCTTTTTTTTTTGGTGTTTTGAGAAAGGGTTTCTCTGTGTAGCCCTGGCTGTCCTGGAACTCACTTTGTAGATCAGGCTGGCCTCAAACTTAGAGATCTGCCTGCCTCTGCTCCCCAAATTCTGGGATTAAAGGCATGCAATGCCATGCTTGGCTCCATCATAAACTTCTAATAATTTATGTATTAGAAGTGTTTGTTACTATTCTGTAAAAAGCACTATCCAAAGACTTTAGATGAAATACACATCAGCTTAAGAGAGCCTTTCAGTTCCTAGAACAACACTCATTTTTTGGGGGGGAAAGAAAAGTCATTTTTAATTTTCCTTTAATTCTAAATATAGATCAGAGATTTAAATTCTTGCTGTTTTGTTTGTTTATTTATTTGGTCTTTTGAGACAGGGTTTCTCTGTGTAGCCATGGCTGTCCTGGAAATCAATCTGTAGACCAGATGGCCTCAAACTCAGAGATCTGCCTGCCCCTGCCTCCCAATTAAGGTGTGAGCCTCCACCACCTGGTGAACTCTTCCATTTTTATTTAAACTCTCTCCTCTCATGCCAATTAGACTTTTTCCCTCTTAATGAATAGGTCTATTGCATTGTTTTGTTTATTTAGAAGGCACACCATGCTTATCCTCACAAGGCTGTGTGGTCACAAGAGCAAACAGCTCTGCACGTAAGTCACCAAATCATTCATGAACATATTACTGTACTTCTATATTGTATAAAGGTATATATTAAAGCTGTTTCAAGTTCCATGTACAAATTAAAAGGTAATTTTTTCCTCAAGAAATAGTGTCTGATAATATTTAGCAACAGAAACAAATTTAGTACAATTGAGAAGAATGATGATTTACTTACCAGTTCTGACAAATTATTTATTATAACCAAGTAAGTCCTTGCATTGGAGAAACCAAATTTCCCTTCATCGTAGACACCAACCATTTCACATATCCTTAAAAATGGCAAGAATAAACTTTATGACTGACCAAGTAAACCAGTATCTTAATATGTACCCTTTAGAGACTTATTTTATGCATACAAATGTCTTACCTGCATGTATACGTGTGCACAATGTGCATGCAATGCCCTTGGTGACCAGAAGAGGGCACTGGATACTCTGGAACTAGATTTCACTAAACCTCTGCAAGAGTACCAAGGGCTCTTAACACTGAGTGCTCCACTGAGTGCTCTCCAGTCCTGAACACGTTCTTAAGGTGTAGTGGTAGCAACACTTAAAATTTAGAGTCTGTTTACTTTAGTAAAGTCTGTTTACTTCAGTAAGTCTGTTTACTTTAGTAAGCCTAATTTTGGTTTTTCTGATGTGTTGTACATTCTGCTCTCAAAGAATGTGAAAATCATGGCAATCCTTTGCATTGTTCATCATAATAGAGTCCGGCTTTTATATATGTATTTACACTATTAATCAACATTGTTCTTCTACTTGTTTTTTCCATTTAAGAACATCAACTGTTTTTTTAAGACAGGGCCCAGTCTGGCCTTAAACTCGCAATTCTCCTGCCTCTACCTTCAAGTGCTAGGATTATTTGCCATGAATCACTACACTTGTTTTCTGTCATGTTGAGAATTAAACCCAGGGCTTTGTGCATACAAGGCAAACACTCTTATCAACTGAGCTATATTTCCAGTTATGTATCATAAAGATTTAAAAAAAGCTAAAGGAATGCCATACTTACAATGTTATAAAACTGATAATTGGTCTGATCACAGTGTACTGCAGCACTCCCAGTTTGCATCGAAAGAGCAGCATTCCGCAGAAGAAAGAGAACATAACATCTCAACTATTCAGTGGCATCAGAACATCGCAAAGCCTCCAAATTAAAATCACGTTGACAGCTGACACTAATTATATTGAATTCTGCCAATTTCGTTCTCCTAAATGATAGTAGGGTAAGAATGTGGTGGCAACACGGAAATCTGAAGACCACTTTGAAATTATTTAATCACTTTATCTCCTAAAGCCTCCCTTCAGCTCCACTATAGTGCAACACAGAACAGAAGGAACAGAAGAAGGTTCTGGGACCTTGGTCTTTTCCTGTTTCCCACTCTTGCCATGATACACTGCAAATCAACAGGACCAAATGAACTGAGTCTGTGAGTCAAATAAAACCGATTATCTCAGGAGCTTTGCTGATAGAACTGATAGTGATGGCTCTAACTAACACAGGAGAAAAACGGAGGCACAAATGAACTGTGAGCTTGTGCACACGCACGTGTATAAAGCATTGACATTTAGGATGCAGCTTCCTGGTGAATGTGTTTACAGAAAGATTTCCTGGGACAGGCAAACTACCCTGAGGGTGGGCAGCGATCCACAGGCTGGGGCCCTGGACTGAACACGAGGCAGTGAGCTGAGTTCTGGCTTTTCTCTCTGCTTCCTGACAGCAGATGCAGTATGACATCATGCACCTGCCACGTGCCTTTCCCACCATAAGGGACTGCACCCTCAACTGTGTTCCTAAGTTGCTTTTGTCAGTGACTTTGTCTCAACAGGGAGACGAGTACAAGACAATTAGCTGTATGATCACGTGCACAATCATTTAGGCTCCAGTTCCCAACTGAAAAAAAGATGCTGATTAAATATTTCCTAATACATTGATGAACTTTTCTATTGTGGTAAGCAATGTAAAAAAATTAAAAAAAAACAACAACAAAACCCCTCTCAACATGTACATTGTAATAATGTATTTTATTATCTTTCAACATGTACATTGTAATAATGTATTTTATTATCTTTCAAACTGTATTATGTGCTACGTAGGGTAAGAGCTCTGCCTACTGTCCCCGCCCCTTGCAGAGAGCTGACTGATATTTCAGACCCACACAGAGGCCCGTTAAAACCAAACACACTTACTCTCCCATCGCCCACGGCGGACAGCAGCAGAGTGGAATGAGATGCTGTTCCTGATCTTTTGCTTCCAGGTATAACATTACATTTGGGATCCGAATTGTTAAATAATTGGTCAGGAAGATCATAAAGTTATAAATGGTGTAAGCTTCATAACAGTCTCTCCAGGTATCGGCATAGATTCCAACTTGGGGGAATTTTAAGGCCAACCACTATGGAAAAGCACAGATGTTAAAGAGAAATGCTACTGATTCAGAAAATGCTACTGAAGGCATTTTTTCCTTTTTTCTTTCCAGATAGGGTCTATGTAACCTGGATGTCCTGGAACTTACTATGTCCACCAGGCTGACCTCCAACTTAAGAGTTCCACCTGAGTGATGGGATTAAAGGGATGCAACACCACACCTGGCTAAAGCCATTTTCTTTAGTTGTGTCTACTGTGGAAAGTGTTTTTTCCTTTTATTTTCTTTTTTTGGGGTGGGGTGGTGTACAAATAAAAGACAATAACTAAAAAGCATGATAGCGAACTATCAGCATCCTTATGAGAATCTGCATCTATGGGTTCAGCCAGCCCTGGAAGAGATATATTTGTAACAGCCCCTAACCCCAGGTCTGCATTCTGGAACTCATTATACAGACAAGGCTGGCCTCGAACTCCCAGAGGTCCCCTTACCTGCGTATGACACTGATATTCTATCAGGTGTCATAAGCCATCTAGAGCTGACCGTAAGGACAGGGGAGACACACTAGTCCATATGCTGATGCTAACCATTCTATATAAGGGAACAGAGCATCAGCACATTTTGATGCCTGGGGTGGGAAAGTATTCTCTTGTGGCTACTTATTGAGGAGGGTAATTACAATATTTCATTATTTAAAAGACTAAGAGCCACTAATCTTAAATTTAAGCAACTGAGCAAAGAAAACAGCTACACATTAAAATGTCTGAAACAGGGCCGGAGAGATGGCTCAGGGGTTAAGAACACTGCTCTTCCAGAGGTCCTGAGTTCAATTCCCAGCAACCACATGGTGGCTCACAACCATCTGTAATGAGATCTGGTCCCTCTTCTGGCCTGCAGGGATACATGCAGACATTACACTGAATATATAATAAATAAATATATATAATATATATTTAAAAAATGTCTGAAACATCTGCATTTTTCATTATATTATCTTCCTCACCAACACTAACAACATGTGAACTTGGCCAGTTGCAGTGGCGCACGTCTTTAATCCCAACACTCGGGAGACAGAGGCAGGGGGCTCTCTGTGAGTTCGGGCCCAACCTGCTCTACATAGTGAGTTCCAGGACAGCCAGATCTACGTAGTGAGACTCTATCTCAAAAATATAAAGACAAATAATAAGTAAAAACAGAAAGAAAGAAAAAGCTGGGTTGTGATGGTGCACACCTTTGATCCCAGCACTCAGGTGGCAGAGGCAGGTGGATCTCTGAGTTTGAGTCCAGCCTGGTCTCCAGGGTTAGTTCCAGGACAGCTAGAGCTACACAGAGAAACCCTGTCTCAAAAAAAACCGAAAACCAAAAAACCAAAACCAAAACAAAAAACCCACAAAAAACTATGAAAAATTTCACTATTAATCTCTTTTTAAAAGTCAATATTATGTGTTTATTACTTTATTAAGATTTTTTTTTTTCCCGGAGACAGGGTGTAGTTTTGGTGCCTTTTCTGCATCTCACTCTGTAGACCAGGCTGGCCTCGAACTCACAGAGATCCACCTGGCTCTGCCTCCCGAGTGCTGGGATTAAAGGCATGCAACACCACTGCCTGGCAATTAAGCATTCTTTAGTAAGCATAGTTGTGTCAGAAAAGAAGCAAGGTGGTGGTGGCACACGCCTTTAATCCCAGCACTCACTGGGGAGACAGAGGAAGGTGGGTCTCTGAGTATGAAGCCAGCCTGGTCTACAGTATGAGTTCCAGGACAGCCAGGGCTACATGGAAAAACCCTGTTTCAAAAAAACCAGAAAAAAAAAAAGGTGTCATAAAAGATTTTTTAAAAAGATTTATTTACTTTATTATTTTATGTGCATGAGTATTTTGTCTACTTTAATGCATATGTGCTATGTTCATGCCTGGTGCCTACAGAGATCAGAAATTGGATTCCCTGGGACTGGAGTTATAGTTGTGAGCTGCCATGTGGGTGCTGGAAATTGAACCTGGGTCCTCTAGAAGAGAAAAGTACTCCTTACCACTGAGCCATCTCTCCAGCCCAAGAATTCTTAACGAAATACAATAAAATATACTTACACTATCTAAACTGTATATTGGGACCATCCAAAGAATCCTACAGAAAGTAAAACATAAAAAACACTTAATATCATCTTTATGATTTAAGTCAGTCAATAGTAGTAATAGCAGATACATTAAGATTTGACCTCATAATAGGTTTTTGAAGTTTGGGTTGTGTGTAATGCATCAAGTGTTGCAGAATCCCCCAGAAGGACACATGTACCGTCAACAGCATAAAGATACCAGCAATAAGCCATGCTTTAGCATGTATTCCAACCTTGAAAAACAAAAGAACACATTGGTTTAGATTCTGATATTAAAACTATAAAGATCAATATTTTTGTCTTAAATTTTCATTAGATTACTGATACTGCTTGGTATTTCCCAAATAATTAGTAGCAATTAAAAACAGATTTACTTTTTAAAAAATTCTATGTATGTGTGTGTCTGTGTGTGAATATGTGCATGTGTGAGTGTGGGTACCTGCTGAGGTCAGAAGAGGGTGCTAGATTCCTTGGGGCTGGAGTTACAGAGTGTGGTAGCACACACCTTTAGTCCCAGTAACTTGAGAGGCAGAAGGGTCTCTGTGAGCTCCAGGACAGCCTGACAAAAGAACCCTCCTCCTCATCCTTCTCCTCAAAGACAAACAAAAAGAATATTTGCATAGTATCTCTGCCCATTCCTAGTGTGTTATTTGCTTTCTGTATCTGATTCTTGTTTGCTGTTTATGAGCTATTTTGAGGAAATGCTCCAGTTAAGCCTCTAACCTTGAACACAAAAACAAAACCTTTCCTTGATCTCCTCAGTCCCCTCCACCTATTGTGCTATCATTTCTCGGCTCCTTCGGAGTCAAAATCTTCAAAACTCATATATTCTGCGGATTCTAAGTTTTCACCACACATTCGTACTTCAACAATTCTGTTCTGCGTTTGGTCCTCCCAGCTTCAGTGATCACTAAGCTCCCACTGACCTTTCTACTTGTGAAGAGTGACAGGCAGGTTGGCAACAGTGCACACTATTCAGAATGTCCCCTCGAGACCCTCCTCCCAGGCATTCACTTCATTGGTTCCTTGTGAATTCCTGGGAAATGCTGGTGCCAGGTCCCTTGCTGCTCCTTCTCTGTGTCCTTGATCTCAAGCATTCTTTAACTGCGGACACTGTCTAAAGTCCGACCATTAGTACCTAGGTGTGCTCCCCTTTAGAGGTCGGAACTTAACCCCTATTGCAAACGGCCATATTTGGAGATAAGGCTGATGGGAAGTGACTTAGGTGAAATGAGGTCATAGTCTCATAGGGCTGGCGATCTCAAAATGAGATCGTTCAACCACCTGAGGATTCAGCAAGGGCATGGCCATCTGCAACCTGAGAGTACCTTCCCTAGACAGCAACCCTCTGGTCCCCATGATATCTGACTCCAAAATAGTTTTCAAGACTGAAAACACAAATTCCTGCTGAAGGCACTCAGTTCATGGTATACACATGTGCTTCTGTGTGTGTGAGTGCAGGTGTGCAGGTGTGGAGGTCAGAGGTCAGCTCTGGGGAGTCAGCTCTCCTTCCAGCTTAGGAACCAGGGCGTCTCCTGTTTCTGCTGCTGTGCTGCAGAGTGGAGGCAGCTGGCTGGCGAGCTTCCAGGCAATTCCGTGTCCACCTCCCATCTTGCCATAGATGCCAGTCAGGTGGGTCACAGAGAGGGAACTCAAGTGGTCGGGTTTCCTGGTTATTGCTCCACCTGCTGAGCCGTCTCCACGGCCCTTTATTATGGCAGAGAGTAGATTAAACAAGACGTGTACCTGCAATTGAAACTGTTCTGAGGTCCAGACTTGCATATCCAAGTGCATTTTTTGACAGGCTCACCCGCACATCCTCCATTAAACATCCCTGTCAGAACTTGAGGGACTCAACTTGGGGTGTTAGCAGTTTACACTGCAGATTAGAATTGGTCTTAAAGGTTCATGGCACTTTCAAACTACGCTTGAAGCTCACAACTAAGAGAATACTAAGTGAATTAAGTACTCCAAGGAATATACTAAGTGAGGAAATTATATTTATATTACGATTGCTATACCTAAATTTGGGGGGATATATTTTAAATGGCAAAAAACTTAACAAATGAGAAATACTTAATGTTATATTATAAGAGTCTTAAATAACTATGTGGACTATAATAAGAAAAGCCAACAAAAGTTTAGTGAACAAAATGACCCTCCAGACACGTTTGGACATATTGTTTAACTAAAATATTTTCCACACTCAAAAGGGGGGGTCATGTACATGGTATGTCATAACTCTTCTAAAATAATAAAGTACATTCCAGTTATTATTATTAATAATTCTAAGTTCATTTTATACATATATTACGGATATGTTAGGTATCCAGCTTGTAATACTTTAGTAATGTCACATGACGTCATGTTGTGACATCAACAAGTAACAAAAGGCAGCTGGAGAGATGACTCAGGTAAGGGGCTTGCCTCCAACACTGCACTGATCTCTTGAGCTCAGTCCTCACTCAGCACTCATGATGGAAGGAAAGAACAACTCCCCTAACTGGCCCGTGCTCTGGCCTCCACAAGTGGGCCATCCCATGAATACACCAACACCAAATACATAAAAAAAAAAAAAAAGAAATAAATACACGAGGAACTTTTGTGAAACTTTTGTTTTGACTGAGGAGTAACTTCAAGGGGCGAACGTAGCTCAGTTGGTAGAATGCTTGCTTGCCTCAAGTGCTCAAAGCCCTGGGTTCCATCCTCAGTGTTGAATAAACAGAAGCCCTGAGAATGTGGAGGTTGGAGAACCATCCTAGGCTACAAAGCAAGTTCCAAAACAGCCTGGTCTACATGAGACTTTATCTCATTAAAGAAAGAAACAAAAGATGGAACTTCCAACATAAAAACAATTAGCAAAGTCCAACTAACGGGAATCCTTTCGTTCCAGGAAGCAGGCTAAAAGCTTATAAAATCCAGAACGTAGCTTTCAAGGTAGTTTATCTGATCTGGTCAAGCCCAGTATCTGCACAGCAGATGTGATTTCAAGAATATTTTTTTTTGTTTTGTTTTGTTTTTGTTTTTTTGTTTTTTTTTGTTTTTTTGTTTTTTTGTTTTTTTGTTTTTGGAGACAGGGTTTCTCTGTGTAGCTTTGTGCCTTTCCTGGAGCTCACTTGGTAGCCCAGGCTGGCCTCGAACTCACAGAGATCCGCCTGGCTCTGCCTCCCGAGTGCTGGGATTAAAGGCGTGCCCCACCAACGCCCGGCAAGAATAGTTTTCTGGGAACTGATGGGTACTGGCGAAGCATTCTAAGCAGCAACGTTAACTGTTTTTCTCCACCAGGTTCCACCTGCACTTGTAGCGGCAAAGTGAAATCAGACGGGTCTGTTTAATGTTCAGAGATGAAATGTTTTTCTGACCCCCCAAGCATTAAAGGCTGACAAAGGGATCCTGCCAAACAGACTAAGAAAGGGTAAAGGTGCTGGACCCTCTTACCTTCACATTGTGATATTTCAAAATACTGAAGGTAACCAAGTTCAGGATGCTAATGATATAAATGAGTATGACCAGGGGTTGTTTCCATCGCCTCCAGTTTTTCCTATTGCTCGCACAGGCCATTTTCATCAGTGAAAAATCACTGAACAGCCAAGAAAATGAACCAAATCAAGATTTTGACACTTTCTCTTCTTTAGCTGTTTTCTGTGAAGTCAGACGTCAGACCTTTATGATTGGGCAGCTACGGAGGAGGGCGTGACTGTAACCAAGGTAACTGAAGGGCGTGGTGGGAGGGATGCAGAGGAGGATAGTGGAGGTTTGTTGGCTTCCCTAACTTGGCTGGTCTTAGTGGATCATGAGGAGGATTCCGGAAGTTGTAGGGACTGGGGACGGTTCAGAAACACGTGCTGCATTTTTGAGACTTTGTTCCATCTAAAGGAAAGCCTTAGTGAGGGACAGAGCAGAACTTGAGACAGGCTTTTTTTCTGAAAAGGCTCCCTGGTTGTCTTTAAGGATGGAATTAGAAACTGGCTGGAAAAACACAGAATAGGAAACCTTTGCTTAGATTTCAGTCATTTGTTAAAGTTTAGAGCCCTCAGGAGGGGTTTCACTGCATAATTCTGAACCGAGTAGAAGAATCATTCTAAAACATTGCTTATTTGGAAGTAATTGCCAATATGAAATGTTCACATTTGGAACTTGTGTTAAAAAGTCCTACTCATTTAGAATTGAAAAGGTTGGCATTCTGACACCATATTCTGTGCACTCAAAGCTTTTAGCTGTATAGGTTTGCAGAGCAAACAAATGGCAAATGGGATCATAAGGTCTCTCTAAATCAAGGGAGCAAGCAAACATCTGTGTCTCAATTAGACACGTGAATATATATGGCCTCTATCATTTTCTGAAATCAAACAGCGTCCTACGTTCTTTACCTACAAGGGTTAGTTTTATGTGGTGCTGTGTTATTCATTAATCAGCACTGTTTACTACGAGAGAAAAGCCAGGAGGTATGACAAAACCCACCGTAGGAGTTTATTAGGAGAAGGAACAGAGGGGAATGTGCTTTAGGCCTATGGGAGGTTGTGTATGGAGAGAGAGGAAGAAGGAGAAGGGGGGAGGAGTCTGTGACCTGCTTTTTATGGATGCCCCCGCACGTGCACATATGGGCTTAGGAGCTGTGCCATGCATGCACATGGACTGCGTGATCACACTGTGTAAATTACACCGCCATGCAGCGCAGGGATTATGTAGGACATAAGGGGTGACTAAGCCTCTTGCTTGGCTGCTGAACATGTGTGGTCATGTAGCAACACTATAAGCTGATCTGCACAAAAGGACCGAGAGACAGGCAGTTTTCTGTTTCACAGATGAGAAGTTTCAAGTGATTGATTTGCCCAAACATTAGCTGTTTTCTCTGACCTTGGAGTCTGCTTGATGTTTAAATATTTGGTTTGTCATCATCTGCAACCAGGGAAATTCTGCCTTTTGGCCATGTGGGCAAAATGCTGTGGTCCCGAGTCTCCCAGAGATACAGATGGAATAGCGTATCCTTGTCACACTGTGACCCAGAGCCTGGAGACTGACTTCCACAATCTTTCCCCTATTCCTCCATGATCTCTATTTCGCAACTTTCCTTAAAGGGGCACTACAAATTTTGTTTGGTTGAAACTAAAATAGCTGGTTAGGGGGAATTCCTAATCATTAGTGAATACCTTGTGTATTGTTAAAGTTCTATAACCAAATGTCTTTACTGTTTACTTCTGGAAATGACAGTCTAACAGGGCTGTTTCTGTATGTTCAGCCACACACCCATTGCTGCCTACAGTCATCTTCCCCATTCTTTCTCATGGAAACCTTTTTAACATAATTTCTGAAATCTGTCTCAAATGCTCTAGCACCATACTTCATGTTTTGTTACAGCCATTAAATGTTTGTCTGTTTTCCTTAGACTGTGAGTTTCTCAAAAAGCTAAAATTCTTGAACCATTAAGAGCCATTATTGAAAACCAAGGCAATGAAGAGACAAAGGTGTCAGATGCAGATGTGACTGCATTTGTTTTTGAGCTGGAATTCATTTTTGGTGAAACTTCTAGACAGCAACAGAGAAATCAGAGATAGTGAGTTTTTCATTTGAATTTGCTCACTCATAAAGGCTCTGCTTTATATTGAAGATGTCCTTCCTTCCTTCCTTCCTTCCTTCCTTCCTTCCTTCCTTCCTTCCTTCCTTCCTTCCTTCCTTCCTTCCTTCTTTTTTTTTTGGTGTTTTGAGAAAGGGTTTCTCTGTGTAGCCCTGGCTGTCCTGGAACTCACTTTGTAGATCAGGCTGGGCTCAAACTCAGAGATCTGCCTGCCTCTGCTCCCCAGATTCTGGGATTAAAGGCATGCAATGCCATGCTTGGCTCCATCATAAACTTCTAATAATTTATGTATTAGAAGTGTTTGTTACTATACTGTAAAAAGCACTATCCAAAGACTTTAGATGAAATACACATCAGCTTAAGAGAGCCTTTCAGTTCCTAGAACAACACTCATTTTTTGGGGGGGAAAGAAAAGTCATTTTTAATTTTCCTTTAATTCTAAATATAGATCAGAGATTTAAATTCTTGCTGTTTTGTTTGTTTATTTATTTGGTCTTTTGAGACAGGGTTTCTCTGTGTAGCCATGGCTGTCCTGGAAATCAATCTGTAGACCCGATGGCCTCAAACTCAGAGATCTGCCTGCCCCTGCCTCCCAATTAAGGTGTGAGCCTCCACCACCTGGTGAACTCTTCCATTTTTATTTAAACTCTCTCCTCTCATGCCAATTAGACTTTTTCCCTCTTAATGAATAGGTCTATTGCATTGTTTTGTTTATTTAGAAGGCACACCATGCTTATCCTCACAAGGCTGTGTGGTCACAAGAGCAAACAGCTCTGCACGTAAGTCACCAAATCATTCATGAACATATTACTGTACTTCTATATTGTATAAAGGTATATATTAAAGCTGTTTCAAGTTCCATGTACAAATTAAAAGGTAATTTTTTCCTCAAGAAATAGTGTCTGATAATATTTAGCAACAGAAACAAATTTAGTACAATTGAGAAGAATGATGATTTACTTACCAGTTCTGACAAATTATTTATTATAACCAAGTAAGTCCTTGCATTGGAGAAACCAAATTTCCCTTCATCGTAGACACCAACCATTTCACATATCCTTAAAAATGGCAAGAATAAACTTTATGACTGACCAAGTAAACCAGTATCTTAATATGTACCCTTTAGAGACTTATTTTATGCATACAAATGTCTTACCTGCATGTATACGTGTGCACAATGTGCATGCAATGCCCTTGGTGACCAGAAGAGGGCACTGGATACTCTGGAACTAGATTTCACTAAACCTCTGCAAGAGTACCAAGGGCTCTTAACACTGAGTGCTCCACTGAGTGCTCTCCAGCCCTGAACACGTTCTTAAGGTGTAGTGGTAGCAACACTTAAAATTTAGAGTCTGTTTACTTTAGTAAAGTCTGTTTACTTCAGTAAGTCTGTTTACTTTAGTAAGCCTAATTTTGGTTTTTCTGATGTGTTGTACATTCTGCTCTCAAAGAATGTGAAAATCATGGCAATCCTTTGCATTGTTCATCATAATAGAGTCCGGCTTTTATATATGTATTTACACTATTAATCAACATTGTTCTTCTACTTGTTTTTTCCATTTAAGAACATCAACTGTTTTTTTAAGACAGGGCCCAGTCTGGCCTTAAACTCTCAATTCTCCTGCCTCTACCTTCAAGTGCTAGGATTATTTGCCATGAATCACTACACTTGTTTTCTGTCATGTTGAGAATTAAACCCAGGGCTTTGTGCATACAAGGCAAACACTCTTATCAACTGAGCTATATTTCCAGTTATGTATCATAAAGATTTAAAAAAAGCTAAAGGAATGCCATACTTACAATGTTATAAAACTGATAATTGGTCTGATCACAGTGTACTGCAGCACTCCCAGTTTGCATCGAAAGAGCAGCATTCCGCAGAAGAAAGAGAACATAACATCTCAACTATTCAGTGGCATCAGAACATCGCAAAGCCTCCAAATTAAAATCACGTTGACAGCTGACACTAATTATATTGAATTCTGCCAATTTCGTTCTCCTAAATGATAGTAGGGTAAGAATGTGGTGGCAACACGGAAATCTGAAGACCACTTTGAAATTATTTAATCACTTTATCTCCTAAAGCCTCCCTTCAGCTCCACTATAGTGCAACACAGAACAGAAGGAACAGAAGAAGGTGCTGGGACCTTGGTCTTTTCCTGTTTCCCACTCTTGCCATGATACACTGCAAATCAACAGGACCAAATGAACTGAGTCTGTGAGTCAAATAAAACCGATTATCTCAGGAGCTTTGCTGATAGAACTGATAGTGATGGCTCTAACTAACACAGGAGAAAAACGAAGGCACAAATGAACTGTGAGCTTGTGCACACGCAAGTGTATAAAGCATTGACATTTAGGATGCAGCTTCCTGGTGAATGTGTTTACAGAAAGATTTCCTGGGACAGGCAAACTACCCTGAGGGTGGGCGGTGATCCACAGGCTGGGGCCCTGGACTGAACACGAGGCAGTGAGCTGAGTTCTGGCTTTTCTCTCTGCTTCCTGACAGCAGATGCAGTATGACATCATGCACCTGCCACGTGCCTTTCCCACCATAAGGGACTGCACCCTCAACTGTGTTCCTAAGTTGCTTTTGTCAGTGACTTTGTCTCAACAGGGAGACGAGTACAAGACAATTAGCTGTATGATCACGTGCACAATCATTTAGGCTCCAGTTCCCAACTGAAAAAAAGATGCTGATTAAATATTTCCTAATACATTGATGAACTTTTCTATTGTGGTAAGCAATGTAAAAAAATTAAAAAAAAAACAACAAAAAAACCCCTCTCAACATGTACATTGTAATAATGTATTTTATTATCTTTCAACATGTACATTGTAATAATGTATTTTATTATCTTTCAAACTGTATTATGTGCTACGTAGGGTAAGAGCTCTGCCTACTGTCCCCGCCCCTTGCAGAGAGCTGACTGATATTTCAGACCCACACAGAGGCCCGTTAAAACCAAACACACTTACTCTCCCATCGCCCACGGCGGACAGCAGCAGAGTGGAATGAGATGCTGTTCCTGATCTTTTGCTTCCAGGTATAACATTACATTTGGGATCCGAATTGTTAAATAATTGGTCAGGAAGATCATAAAGTTATAAATGGTGTAAGCTTCATAACAGTCTCTCCAGGTATCGGCATAGATTCCAACTTGGGGGAATTTTAAGGCCAACCACTATGGAAAAGCACAGATGTTAAAGAGAAATGCTACTGATTCAGAAAATGCTACTGAAGGCATTTTTTCCTTTTTTCTTTCCAGATAGGGTCTATGTAACCTGGATGTCCTGGAACTTACTATGTCCACCAGGCTGACCTCCAACTTAAGAGTTCCACCTGAGTGATGGGATTAAAGGGATGCAACACCACACCTGGCTAAAGCCATTTTCTTTAGTTGTGTCTACTGTGGAAAGTGTTTTTTCCTTTTATTTTCTTTTTTTGGGGTGGGGTGGTGTACAAATAAAAGACAATAACTAAAAAGCATGATAGCGAACTATCAGCATCCTTATGAGAATCTGCATCTATGGGTTCAGCCAGCCCTGGAAGAGATATATTTGTAACAGCCCCTAACCCCAGGTCTGCATTCTGGAACTCATTATACAGACAAGGCTGGCCTCGAACTCCCAGAGGTCCCCTTACCTGCGTATGACACTGATATTCTATCAGGTGTCATAAGCCATCTAGAGCTGACCGTAAGGACAGGGGAGACACACTAGTCCATATGCTGATGCTAACCATTCTATATAAGAGAACAGAGCATCAGCACATTTTGATGCCTGGGGTGGGAAAGTATTCTCTTGTGGCTACTTATTGAGGAGGGTAATTACAATATTTCATTATTTAAAAGACTAAGAGCCACTAATCTTAAATTTAAGCAACTGAGCAAAGAAAACAGCTACACATTAAAATGTCTGAAACAGGGCCGGAGAGATGGCTCAGGGGTTAAGAACACTGCTCTTCCAGAGGTCCTGAGTTCAATTCCCAGCAACCACATGGTGGCTCACAACCATCTGTAATGAGATCTGGTCCCTCTTCTGGCCTGCAGGGATACATGCAGACATTACACTGAATATATAATAAATAAATATATATAATATATATTTAAAAATGTCTGAAACATCTGCATTTTTCATTATATTATCTTCCTCACCAACACTAACAACATGTGAACTTGGCCAGTTGCAGTGGCGCACGTCTTTAATCCCAACACTCGGGAGACAGAGGCAGGGGGCTCTCTGTGAGTTCGGGCCCAACCTGCTCTACATAGTGAGTTCCAGGATAGCCAGATCTACGTAGTGAGACCCTATCTCAAAAATATAAAGACAAATAATAAGTAAAAACAGAAAGAAAGAAAAAGCTGGGTTGTGATGGTGCACACCTTTGATCCCAGCACTCAGGTGGCAGAGGCAGGTGGATCTCTGAGTTTGAGTCCAGCCTGGTCTCCAGGGTTAGTTCCAGGACAGCTAGGGCTACACAGAGAAACCCTGTCTCAAAAAAAACCGAAAACCAAAAAACCAAAACAAAAACAAAAAAACCCACAAAAAACTATGAAAAATTTCACTATTAATCTCTTTTTAAAAGTCAATGTTATGTGTTTATTACTTTATTAAGCTTTTTTTTTTTTTCCGGAGACAGGGTGTAGTTTTGGTGCCTTTTCTGCATCTCACTCTGTAGACCAGGCTGGCCTCGAACTCACAGAGATCCACCTGGCTCTGCCTCCCGAGTGCTGGGATTAAAGGCATGCACCACCACTGCCTGGCTATTAAGCATTCTTTAGTAAGCATAGTTGTGTCAGAAAAGAAGCAAGGTGGTGGTGGCACACGCCTTTAATCCCAGCACTCACTGGGGAGACAGAGGTAGGTGGGTCTCTGAGTATGAAGCCAGCCTGGTCTACAGTATGAGTTCCAGGACAGCCAGGGCTACATGGAAAAACCCTGTTTCAAAAAACCAGAAAAAAAAGGTGTCATAAAAGATTTTTTAAAAAGATTTATTTACTTTATTATTTTATGTGCATGAGTATTTTGTCTACTCTAATGCATATGTGCTATGTTCATGCCGGGTGCCTTCAGAGATCAGAAATTGGATTCCCTGGGACTGGAGTTATAGTTGTGAGCTGCCATGTGGGTGCTGGAAATTGAACCTGGGTCCTCTAGAAAAGTACTCCTTACCACTGAGCCATCTCTCCAGCCCAAGAATTCTTAACGAAATACAATAAAATATACTTACACTATCTAAACTGTATATTGGGACCATCCAAAGAATCCTACAGAAAGTAAAACATAAAAAATACTTAATATCATCTTTATGATTTAAGTCAGTCAATAGTAGTAATAGCAAATACATTAAGATTTGACCTCATAATAGGTTTTTGAAGTTCAGGTTGTGTGTAATGCATCATGTGTTGCAGAATCCCCCAGAAGGACACATGTACCGTCAACAGCATAAAGATACCAGCAATAAGCCATGCTTTAGCATGTATTCCAACCTTGAAAAACAAAAGAACACATTGGTTTAGATTCTGATATTAAAACTATAAAGATCAATATTTTTGTCTTAAATTTTCATTAGATTACTGATACTGCTTGGTATTTCCCAAATAATTAGTAGCAATTAAAAAAAGATTTACTTTTTAAAAAATTCTATGTATGTGTGTGTCTGTGTGTGAATATGTGCTTGTGTGAGTGTGGGTACCTGCTGAGGTCAGAAGAGGGTGCTAGATTCCTTGGGGCTGGAGTTACAGAGTGTGGTAGCACACAACTTTAGTCCCAGTAACTTGAGAGGCAGAAGGGTCTCTGTGAGCTCCAGGACAGCCTGACAAAAGAACCCTCCTCCTCATCCTTCTCCTCAAAGACAAACAAAAAGAACATTTGCATAGTATCTCTGCCCATTCCTAATGTGTTATTTGCTTTCTGTATCTGATTCTTGTTTGCTGTTTATGAGCTAAAATTTTGAGGAAATGCCCCAGTTAAGCCTCTAACCTTGAACACAAAAACAAAACCTTTCTTTGATCTTCTCAGTCCCCTCTACCTATTGTGCTATCATTTCTCGGCTCCTTCGGAGTCAAAATCTTCAAAACTCATATATTCTCCGGATTCTAAGTTTTCACCACACATTCATACTTCAACAATTCTGTTCTGGGTTTGGTCCTCCCAGCTCCAGTAATCACTAAGCTCCCACTGACCTTTCTCCTTGTGAAGAGTGATAGGCAGGTTGGCAACAGTGCACACTATTCAGAATGTCCCCTCGAGACCCTCCACCCGGGCATTCACTTCATTGGTTCCTTGTGAATTCCTGGGAAATGCTGGTGCCAGGTCCCTTGCTGCTCCTTCTCTGTGTCCTTGATCTCAAGCATTCTTTAACTGCGGACGCTGTCTAAAGTCCGACCATTAGTACCTAGGTGTGCTCCCCTTTAGAGGTCGGAACTTAACCCCTGTTGCAAACAGCCATATTTGGAGATAAGGCTGATGGGAAGTGACTTAGGTGAAATGAGGTCATAGTCTCATAGGGCTGGCGATCTCAAAATGAGATCATTCAACCACCTGAGGATTCAGCAAGGGCATGGCCATCTGCAACCTGAGAGTACCTTCCCTAGACAGCAACCCTCTGGTCCCCATGATATCTGACTCCAAAATAGTTTTCAAGACTGAAAACACAAATTCCTGTTGAAGGCACTCAGTTCATGGTATACACATGTGCTTCTGTGTGTGTGTGTGTGTGTGTGTGTGTGTGTGTGTGTGTGTGTGTGCATGTGTGGAGGTCAGAGGTCAGCTCTGGGGAGTCAGCTCTCCTTCCAGCTTAGGAACCAGGGCGTCTCTTGTTTCTGCTGCTGTGCTGCAGAGTGGAGGCAGCTGGCTGGCGAGCTTCCAGGCAATTCCGTGTCCACCTCCCATCTTGCCATAGATGCCAGTCAGGTGGGTCACAGAGAGGGAACTCAAGTGGTCGGGTTTCCTGGTTATTGCTCCACCTGCTGAGCTGTCTCCACGGCCCTTTATTATGGCAGAGAGTAGATTAAACAAGACGTGTACCTGCAATTGAAACTGTTCTGAGGTCCAGACTTGCATATCCAAGTGCATTTTTTGACAGGCTCACCCGCACATCCTCCATTAAACATCCCTGTCAGAACTTGAGGGACTCAACTTGGGGTGTTAGCAGTTTACACTGCAGATTAGAATTGGTCTTAAAGGTTCATGGCTCTTTCAAACTACGCTTGAAGCTCACAACTAAGAGAATACTAAGTGAATTAAGTACTCCAAGGAATATACTAAGTGAGGAAATTATATTTATATTATGATTGCTATACCTAAATTTGGGTGGATATATTTTAAATGGCAAAAAACTTAACAAATGAGAAATACTTAATGTTATATTATAAGAGTCTTAAATAACTATGTGGACTATAATAAGAAAAGCCAACAAAAGTTTAGTGAACAAAATGACCCTCCAGACACGTTTGGACATATTGTTTAACTAAAATATTTTCCACACTCAAAAGGGGGGGTCATGTACATGGTTTGTCATAACTCTTCTAAAATAATAAAGTGCTTTCCGGTTATTATTATTAATAATTCTAAGTTCATTTTATACATATATTACGGATATGTTAGGTATCCAGCTTGTAATACTTTAGTAATGTCACACGACGTCATGTTGTGACATCAACAAGTAACAAAAGGCAGCTGGAGAGATGACTCAGGTAAGGGGCTTGCCTCCGACACTGCACTGATCTCTTGAGCTCAGTCCTCACTCAGCACTCATGATGGAAGGAAAGAACAACTCCCCTAACTGGCCCGTGCTCTGACCTCCACAAGTGGGCCATCCCATGAATACACCAACACCAAATACATTAAAAAAAAAAAAAGAAACAAATACACGAGGAACTTTTGTAAAACTTTTGTTTTGACTGAGGAGTAACTTCAAGGGGCTGAGGAGTAACTTCAAGGGGCGAACGTAGCTCAGTTGGTAGAATGCTTGCTTGCCTCAAGTGCTCAAAGCCCTGGGTTCCATCCTCAGTGTTGAATAAACAGAAGCCCTGAGAATGTGGAGGTTGGAGAACCATCCTAGGCTACAAAGCAAGTTCCAAAACAGCCTGGTTTACATGAGACTTTATCTCATTAAAGAAAGAAACAAATGATGGAACTTCCAACATAAAAACAATTAGCAAAGTCCAACTAACGGGAATCCTTTCGTTCCAGGAAGCAGGCTAAAAGCTTATAAAATCCAGAACTTAGCTTTCAAGGTAGTTTATCTGATCTGGTCAAGCCCAGTATCTGCACAGCAGATGTGATTTCAAGAATAGTTTTTTTTTTTTCTCTGTGTAGCTTTGCGCCTTTCCTGGAGCTCACTTGGTAGCCCAGGCTGGCCTCGAACTCACAGAGATCCGCCTGGCTCTGCTTCCCAAGTGCTGGGATTAAAGGCGTGCGCCACCAACGCCCGGCAAGAATAGTTTTCTGGGAACTGATGGGTACCGGCGAAGCATTCTAAGCAGCAACGTTAACTGGTTTTCTCCACCAGGTTCCACCTGCACTTGTAGCGGCAAAGTGAAATCAGACGGGTCTGTTTAATGTTCAGAGATGAAATGTTTTTCTGACCCCCCAAGCATTAAAGGCTGACAAAGGGATCCTGCCAAACAGACTAAGAAAGGGTAAAGGTGCTGGACCCTCTTACCTTCACATTGTGATATTTCAAAATACACAAGGTAACCAAGATCAGGATGCTAATTATATAAATGAGTATGACCAGGGGTTGGATCCATCGCCTCCAGTTTTTCCTGTTGCTCGCACAGGCCATTTTCATCAGTGAAAAATCACTGAACAGCCAAGAAAATGAACCAAATCAAGATTTTGACACTTTCTCTTCTTTAGCTGTTTTCTGTGAAGTCAGACGTCAGACCTTTATGATTGGGCAGCTACGGAGGAGGGCGTGACTGTAACCAAGGTAACTGAAGGGCGTGGTGGGAGGAATGCAGAGGAGGATAGTGGAGGTTTGTTGGCTTCCCTAACTTGGCTGGTCTTAGTGGATCATGAGGAGGATTCCGGAAGTTGTAGGGACTGGGGACGGTTCAGAAACACGTGCTGCATTTTTGAGACTTTGTTCCATCTAAAGGAAAGCCTTAGTGAGGGACAGAGCAGAACTTGAGACAGGCTTTTTTTCTGAAAAGGCTCCCTGGTTGTCTTTAAGGATGGAATTAGAAACTGGCTGGAAAAACACAGAATAGGAAACCTTTGCTTAGATTTCAGTCATTTGTTAAAGTTTAGAGCCCTCAGGAGGGGTTTCACTGCATAATTCTGAACCGAGTAGAAGAATCATTCTAAAACATGGCTTATTTGGAAGTAATTGCCAATATGAAATGTTCACATTTGGAACTTGTGTTAAAAAGTGTAGGGAGCTGCCATTCTAAGATGGCGCTGGCTTCCTTGTAGCCCAGCTGTAAACAACTCCATATTTGGCTATGATGCACGAGTATGGTAATTGGCCTTATGTCCTCTGCCTATCCCGTGGCTCCCCGTGCTAGCATTCTGGCGGGACCCAATCACAGTACGGCACGTTTGCCTGATTCCCTTTATAAGCAGCGGCAGTTTAGTCCTCGGGGCCCCTCACCTCCCGCTCTCCCTTGATCAAGAGGCGCTCCAATAAAGTGTGTTCTGAGAAGGATCCTCGCATGGTGGTCGTTCTTCCTCGCTGGCTGAGGAGCGCGCCGCAACTGGTGCCGAAACCCGGGACGGAAACTTTGGACACCAGGTGAGGGGTCGAGGAGGATTCAGAACTCAGCACACGGAGCGGTGACGTCGGTAAGTTCTCCAGGAACAGTGACGTCGGTGAGTTCGCCAGGAACGGCGGTGACGTTGTTGAGTTCTCCAGGAACGGTGACGTCGGTAAGTTCGCCAGGAACGGCGGTGACGTCGGTAAGTTCTCCAGGTATGCTGATTGTTGGGATAAATCCGTTTGTGCTTGCTCTTGTGTTCATTTCTATGACAATTGTTGTTCTTCTTTGCTGTTTTGTATATGCATGTCTCAAGGAAGAACGCAATGTGGAAATCATTAGAAAGGGACGCAAGGCATTAATTAAGCACCAGGATAGTCTATCAGAATCAGACTTTAAAGGGGAGAACTTAAGTAGGCCTAAAAAGGAAGAAAATTCAGAAAAGAAAGGGGATCCTTTGTATCTAGTACTAGAGAGATTTGCAAAAGTTGATTTATCTGATAATGAATTAGATCCAGATGGGCAGCAGCGGCCTCCTCCTTATAATGTTTCTGCTGGGGTGAATGTGGAACCAACGGCGCCTTCGGGACCACATCCACCCTCAGCAACACCTTCGTATCTGCAAACAGGTGGAGGTTGTCATTTTATCAGGAGAGACACCTGGGTGCGGCTAGCGTCTGCGTTTCCAGTCTTTGAAGATCCGCAAACAAACAACAGATATCATGAACCTGTGCCTTATAAACAATTAAGAGACCTGGTAGAGGCTGCTCGAGCCTACGGAGTAACGGCCAGTTATACCTTAACATTATTGACTAGGCTCACTACTCAGGCTATGACTCCAACAGATTGGTTTGAAATAGCTAGAGCATGTTTAACTACAGGACAGTATTTGGACTTCAAATCTATAGTTACAGATAGAGCCCAGGTACAAGCTAGAATTAATCTTCAGAATAACCGACCACAGTGGACGGCTGACATGCTACTGGGTCAAGGACAATGGACCGTAAATCAGACGGCATATCCTATTGAAGTTTATCAATAGATAAATGAGATTTATTCTAAAGCTTGGAAATCATTACCAAATAAAGGAGAAGTATCAGGGAATTTGACTAAGATCATTCAGGGACCTAATGAACCTTTTTCAGATTTCGTAGCTAGAATGATGGAGGCAGCAGGAAAGATATTTGGTGATGTAGAAACAGCTATGCCTCTGGTTCAACAATTAGTATATGAGCAAAGCACTAAAGAATGTCGTAGAGCTATTACCCCGTGGAAAGGAAAGGGATTAGAAGCTTGGCTAAAAGCCTGTCGGGAAATTGGGGGACCGCTAAGTAATGCTGGCCTAGCGGCAGCAGTCCTTGCAACCACACGAGCTGCACAAGGGAGAATTCTAATCATTCTCAGAGAGGTTATGGGGAATCCTTGTGCTGGCTGGGGGCCAGGTGCTAGGCATCACCTTTGCAGTGGAGGTTCAAACTGCTGCAGCTGGTCCCTGTCTCCAGAGATGCAGGCTTGGCCATTTTAGCCTCTTCAGGTGGAAGGAGTTGATGGCTCCAAACCATCCTTCATACCTCTACTTCCCTAAATGCACAGTTGAAAGGCGGCATTATGGTGCTTAACCAGTGCATTGGCTTGGTACAAGAACCAGTTGACATCCTTTGGCAGCTGGTCCAATTGGGCTGCGAGTGGAGAATGCCTGGTTTGTGTGTCACTAGTGTGCAGTTTCAGAATGGTTCCCGAGCAGCAAATTTGTCTAAACAATTGTCTAGTTATCTTATAGGAAATTGGTCCGGAGAATTTGAAGAGACCTTGGAAAAACAGAGTGGCGGTGGTGACCATCAACTCCACACGAGGGGACCTCAGCATGGCAGAGGGACTGTCCTCCTGGATTGCTTCTACCTTTTCACTGTTTAGAATGGGTGGGGGTAGGGTATATTTTTGGCATGCTGCCTTGGAGGATGTGTGTTTTGTCTGTGGTTGGTCTGCCATTTGCGAGCACGTACAAAAAGGACAAGGGCATTATCACTCAAGCATTGGCTGCTTTGGAGTGTGGCGCCTCCCCCCAGATACCTAATATCCACACAGCCTTTGCACCCCCAGGACTGGTTAGTCCATTGCACTCCGGAAGGTGTGTGGACAATTAAGCACAGGATGCCAGGCTCATGCACTGCACTTGAAGTGTAGGACATTTTCCTTCCTTCAAGGAGAGCAAGTCTGACTACACATGGAGTCACATAGCCTTTGCACCCCAGGGACTGGTTAGTCCATTGCACTTGGGAAGGTATGTGGACAATTGTTACATGCATAGCCTTTGCACCCCAGGCACTGGTTGGTCCATTGCACTCGGGAAGGTATGCAGGCAATTATGCACAGTTAACTCATCCTCGATCGGTCAACACATCATGAGGTGGGGACCTGATCGGATGAAATACTTGTGCTGCAGAAATCAGACCTATACTCTCTCCTGCAGCTTAATTAATAAAGAGGGGGGAGATGTAGGGAGCCGCCATTCTAAGATGGCGCTGGCTTCCTGGTAGCCTAGCTGTAAACAACTCCATATTTGGCTATGATGCACGAGTATGGTAATTGGCCTTATGTCCTCAGCCTATCCCGTGGCTCCCCGTGCTAGCATTCTGGCGGGACCCAATCACAGTACGGCACGTTTGCCTGATTCCCTTTATAAGCAGCGGCAGTTTAGTCCTCGGGGCCCCTCACCTCCCGCTCTCCCTTGATCAAGAGGCGCTCCAATAAAGTGTGTTCTGAGAAGGATCCTCGCAAGGTGGTCGTTCTTCCTCGCTGGCCGAGGAGCGCGCCGCAAAAAAGTCCTACTCATTTAGAATTGAAAAGGTTGGCATTCTGACACCATATTCTGTGCACTCAAAGCTTTTAGCTGTATAGGTTTGCAGAGCAAACAAATGGCAAATGGGATCATAAGGTCTCTCTAAATCAAGGGAGCAAGCAAACATCTGTCTCAATTAGACACGTGAATATATATGGCCTCTATCATTGTCTGAAATCAAACACCGTCCTACGTTCTTTACCTACAAGGGTTAGTTTTATGTGGTGCTGTGTTATTCATTAAGCAGCACTGTTTACTACGAGAGAAAAGCCAGGAGGTATGACAAAACACACCGTAGGAGTTTATTAGGAGAAGGAACAGAGGGGGATGTGCTTTAGGCCTATGGGAGGTTGTGTATGGAGAGAGAGGAAGAAGGAGAAGGGGGGAGGAGTCTGTGACCTGCTTTTTATGGATGCCCCCGCACGTGCACATATGGGCTTAGGAGCTGTGCCATGCATGCACATGGACTGCGTGATCACACTGTGTAAATTACACCGCCATGCAGCGCAGGGATTATGTAGGACATAAGGGGTGACTAAGCCTCTTGCTTGGCTGCTGAACATGTGTGGTCATGTAGCAACACTATAAGCTGATCTGCACAAAAGGACCGAGAGACAGGCAGTTTTCTGTTTCACAGATGAGAAGTTTCAAGTGATTGATTTGCCCAAACATTAGCTGTTTGCTCTGACCTTGGAGTCTGCTTGATGTTTAAATATTTGGTTTGTCATCATCTGCAACCAGGGAAATTCTGCCTTTTGGCCATGTGGGCAAAATGCTGTGGTCCCGAGTCTCCCAGAGACACAGATGGAATAGCGTATCCTTGTCACACTGTGACCCAGAGCCTGGAGACTGACTTCCACAATCTCTCCCCTATTCCTCCATGATCTCTATTTCGCAACTTTCCTTAAAGGGGCACTACAAATTTTGTTTGGTTGAAACTAAAATAGCTGGTATGGGGGAATGCCTAATCATTAGTGAATACCTTGTGTATTGTTAAAGTTCTATAACCAAATGTCTTTACTGTTTACTTCTGGAAATGACAGTCTAACAGGGCTGTTTCTGTATGTTCAGCCACACACCCATTGCTGCCTACAGTCATCTTCCCCATTCTTTCTCATGGAAACCTTTTTAACATAATTTCTGAAATCTGTCTCAAATGCTCTAGCACCATACTTCATGTTTTGTTACAGCCATTAAATGTTTGTCCGTTTTCCTTAGACTGTGAGTTTCTCAAAAAGCTAAAATTCTTGAACCATTAAGAGCCATTATTGAAAATCAAGGCAATGAAGAGACAAAGGTGTCAGATGCAGATGTGACTGCATTTGTTTTTGAGCTGGAATTCATTTTTGGTGAAACTTCTAGACAGCAACAGAGAAATCAGAGATAGTGAGTTTTTCATTTGAATTTGCTCACTCATAAAGGCTCTGCTTTATATTGAAGATGTCCTTCCTTCCTTCCTTCCTTCCTTCCTTCCTTCCTTCCTTCCTTCCTTCCTTCCTTCCTTCCTTTCCTTCCTTTCCTTCCTTTCCTTCCTTTCCTTCCTTTCCTTCCTTTCCTTCCTTTCCTTCCTTCCTTCTCTCTCCCTCCCTCCCTCCCTCCCTCCCTTCCTTCCTTTCTTTCTTCCTTCTTCTCTCCCTTCCTTCCTTTTTTAAATTTCTCCCTTTCATTCTTGACAGTCTCTCTGTGTAGTCCAGACTGGCCCAGAACTCACAGACACCCACCTGTTTCTGCTTCCTCAGGGCTAGGATTAAAAGTGTGTGCCACCATGCCCCACAGTTGATAGTCACTGATTTTAGAGCAAGATCTGCTGGCTTTACAGGGCTCTGCGATGAATCCAGAGAGAGAACAAGGGCCTGTAAAGCCAGGGCTGAGAATAAAGGCCTCAGCTGTGTCACTCGGTATGGAGAGGCTGGAGGCCCTGGCCCCTTGCTTTTGTTCTACTCTGGTTTCCATGAAATCTTCTAATTCTCACCTGAGTAGCTGCATCTTTGCCCTTGCCTAGCATGTTTCTAATGTAGAAGTTCTGATCCCCCATATCCTCAGGAAAGCAATATTACACACACACACACACACACACACACACACACACACACACACACACACACAGAGAGAGAGAGAGAGAGAGAGAGAGAGAGAGAGAGAGAGAGAGAGAGAGAGAGAGAGAGAGTCTGTGTTGGCTGTCCTGAAGTTTGCTCTGTAGACCAGGCTTGCCTTGAACAGAGATCTGGCTGCCTCTGCCTTCCAAGTGCTGGAATTCAAGGTGTGGAATTACACCCAGCAGTGATAGCAAAGATATCTAACTATTCTATTTCTTAGGTATGCATGCCCACACAGTTTAATTGTAGACATTTGTGTATTCTGTGACAGCTGTATCTGTTTTCAAAAATATTTAAGATATAAATTAAAATATCTCAGACACTTCTGTGAGCTCCAGCAGCCTGTGTTCTGTTGGCCCACACACTGGGAGCTGTAATCCTAGGTCAGTCGCCTGTGTTTCTGACCTGGATTTACGCTTCAACTTGGTCTTGATTTCTTCGTTCCAGACACTATCCCCACATTCACAGTACTTATCTGAACAGTTTTTGATGGCTCCCTATGCTTTACAAGCTTTACTTTTCCAGTTTTTACTCTGGTTCACTGCCCTGGCACACAAACTTTTACCCTGGGTTTTGTTTGTTCCTTGGTTAAACCACTGAGATAAATATTTAAACGAATACTTGAATTACCCTTGCCCTTATCCTCAAGGTGTGCTACTAGAGATACTGGATCCATGACTATCGGCTTCTCTAGTTTCCTCACAAGAAAACTGACAAAGTGCCTTCTCCTGCCCAGTAGATTTCTGTAATGAAGGTGATTAGCTGAGGATGGAGTACTGTGAAGGTGTAAACAACCTATTGTAGTAACAAATCACCTCGTGTAAAAATTAGTACTCTCTAGATGAGCTTTCCAGCCTTCTTCCTTCCTTCCCTTCCTTTCTGCTCCTGTCCTCCCCCTCCCCTTCCCCTTCCCTCCTCTCTCCCTCTTTCTGGCTCTCTTGTATCCCAGGCTGACCTCAAACTTGCTACATATCCAAGATCCTTGAACTTCTGATCCTTCTCTATCTCTCAAGTCCTGGGGTTACGGGGCTGCAGCGCCAAGGGCAGTTCATGCAGTGCTGGGATTGCACCTGGTGCTTCATGTGTGCTGGACAACTGCTTTACCGACGGAGCACTTCCTACAGCCCAGTCCTTACTTATTTCCACCAGCGTTTTGTTTTCAGACCGATTTAAGTGACACTTGTCGAGCATCAAGGTGCAGGCTAAAAGAAGTGAAAATGAAACCCCTGACCCCCTGTGTGTGTGTGTCTTGAGATAGGGTCTCATTCTGCATCTCACGCTGGCCCCAAGCTTTGTAATTCTCCTGCCTCAGCCTCCCGAGGGATGGAATTGCAGATTTGAGCCATCACATCTGATTTGGGAAAAATCCTAGTAACTTAACAGAAATTGTGTTACCTAGAAAAGTTGAGAGGAAAAGTTTTTGTGGCAAGGATGATGATTCCGTATATTATAAAAAAAAAAAAAAAAAAAAACAAAAAACATGAGAAATGAAAAAGATATACTGAAAATTTTTATGATTTTAAATAAAAATGAAATGTTATTTGTGCATTACATGATGATCCCCAAAGAAATTTTTCACCTTTACAAGGGGAGATGTTAATTCTGTCAGATGAGAATAAGACCACTACCACAATTTTGAGCCAAATTTGAAGCAAGCTTTAATTAGACACTGACTAGGACAATGGACTCTGGCCAGGTCCATTCCTGAATTTTCAGAAAATGGCCATGAGTCACATTTTGCAGAGGCTTAAAAAGACAAACCCATAAGGCCACAGTATTTCCCATGAGGTCCAATCAGGGGCAATCATATAGCTTGACATACTACTTCCTGCCTGCGTACCTCTTGCCTACATCCAACCAGGGCAAGCATGCATCCTGATGCACTTCCTGTCTGCATGCCTCTCGCCCACATGATCAAGCACATCCAGTGCAGTTGGGTCAACCAAACTTGTTTAGGGGATGAAAACGTGGTTTGTTACCTCCATAAACAATAGCCTCCAGCATTTCAGAAACCATCTGTCCTTGGGCAAGAGGCTTGCAGATGGGAGGCGATTTTTGTTTCATGAGTCTCTTAGGCAGAGTAATTAAAACTTAAAATGGACAGCGGTGGCACAGGCCTTTAATCCCAGCACTCAGGAGGCAGAGCCAGGCAGATCTCTGTGAGTTCAAGGGCAGCCTGGTCTACAGAGTGAGATCCAGGACAGGCACCAAAAAAACTACACAAAGAAACACTGTCTCAAAAACCAACCAACCAAAAAAACAAAACAAAACAAAAACCGGAATGTAACTTTGGCTCTCACAAAGGATTAGAGGGAGGTTTTTGTGCTAATGTGAAGAATGAGTTTTGTCTTCAACTATGAGGAGAATGCTCTTTGGAGGTGGAGGTTTTGCCTTTACTTTTCTCACATATGTTGGGCTGTTGAGTGCCCTTGTGTAAGTAAACACATAAGCATACATCCTGAATGGTCTCATTTACGTGACACAAGTGTGTTCACATGTGTGGAAGTGAGTGCTCTGTACGTTCCATGCTGTGAATGGAGTCCACCAGGCTCAGCTGGTGCAAGCAGTACCTGTTTATGTAACATCTTCCCTCTGTAGATAAGGGTTGAAATTGACTCCTCCTCCCCCTCCCCTCTCTCTTCCTTCCCCTCCCCCATCCTCCCCCTTCCCCTCCCCTCCTCCTCCTCTGTTTTTGAGACAGGCTTTCTCTCTGAGTCTACTTGTCTTGTTTCTGTAGGAAATGTGAGTGAATAGGCGCTCCCCGACTGGCAGTGCTGCAGTGGGAAGCTGTGGAACTTTCGGAAGTGGAACCTGGCTGGCGGAAGTAGGGTGCTTGGGGGCATGCCTTGAGGGTTACACTTCTTCCCAGTCTGTGTCTCCTCCCTCTGCTTCTTGATGTTCTTCCCGAGTTCATGGAGTCCAGCAGCCATGGAACCCTCAGAAACTGTGAGCCAAAAGCTTTCTTCATGGTAAGTCTTTCTGCATCAGGATTTTGTTGCAGTCATGAAGAAAGAATATCTTGTACAGTATACATTCTGCTGTGTACTTTCCATGTTCCTCTCCTGGAAAAAGAGGAAAAGAGAGGAACAGTGGCTTGTGTTTTCCATTCCAACTTGGTTGTTTCCTGGAACCATCTCTAGGTCAGGATAAGAATCAGGCGGAGCTTTCAATGCTCCCACATTCTCAGAGTTGTCCCCAGGAAGAAAGACTTGAGGGACACAGTGTCTTGCTTGCTTGTAATTTTTTTGCCGTCATAATAAAAACCATAGACTTAGTGGCTTAAGTGTTTGTTCATTTTATTTCCTTGTTGAAGAAGTCAGAAATCTGGGGCAATGGGTCTCAGAGGGCTGAAAACAAGAGGTTATCAGCACTGTGTTATTTTCTGGATGCTCTAGGGTAGAATTCCTCTTCTTCTTCACTGGGGTCATTGTTAGAACCCTGTCCCTTCCTTTCTGGACAGCAGCTGGAGACAGTTCAAAGCTTTCAGAGGATGAACACACTCCTTGTAAAGAGGCCTAGCTTAACATTAGTGCAGCCATGACAGGCTGCAGACTAGCAAACAATACTGGGACTCGGCCTCACCATTACAATAACCAGGAAAAGCCACAAACTGTACCCTGCAGGAGACCAATCAGAATTGAGACAAACAAGTACTAGATGCTCCAGAACATTAAGGAGAGCTCACATCACTTGTATATCATTTCCTTTATTATTAACATTGTTGCTAATTTCCTTGTAGCAATGCCAGTACCAATCCCTGATTGACAAGACTTCTGAGTTCCACTCCTGCCCAATCAGGAGTTCAACCCCCATCTGAGTCTGGAATTACCACCCCCCCCCCCATCCTTTACTCCTTAAAATCCCTGCCCTAACTGAGCTCAGGGATCTCCTTGATCCAAACGCTGTGTTGGAACAGACAGAGAGCCCAAGCTCAAGCTTGCAATAAAGGCTCTTTGCTTTTGTTTATGAACTCAGGCTCCTGGTGGTCTCTGGGGGGCTCATGACGCAGGCATAACACTTGCTATTGATCTCTCCTCTCCAACTTTGAAGCCAGCAACAGGAGATACTTATTCTCCTTCCATCTTAACACTTTTTTGTTTTTATTTTTGAGACAGGGTCTCATTATGTGGGTCCTGGATATACTGAAACTCACCACATAGACCAGGCTGCCCTTGAACTCATGGAGATCTACCTGCCTCTGCCTCTTGAGTGCTGGGATTAAAAGTGTATGCCACCATATCTGGCATTTTATTTATTTATTTATTTGTTTGTTTGTTTGTTTTATTTGTGTGTATTATTTCCATGTGCCACAGTGCATTGGTGGAAGCCAGAGGACAACTTGAGGGAACTGGTTCTCTCCTTCTGCTATGTGGATCCAAGGATCAGACTGAAGCTTGGTGGCAAGTGCCTTTATCCTGGGAACCATGTCCCTGCTTCATATCTTGAGGTTCCTAATCAACCTGCAACATCCTTTTTGTCCTGAAAGATAACATAGTCACATGTGCAGAAATCTTTGGAGATTCAATGTTCAGTCCAACACACCTAGTGACATTCAAAATGATGTGACTCAGAAACAGTCTTCAACTTCTACCCCTCTGTCAGCACTCAGCTGTATATGTGATGCATCATCATTCAGGCTCTGTGCCCTGTGCATTCACTGGGAAGTGTCTGGGGCTGGAGAGATGGCTCAGCCATTAAAGGCTAGGCTCACAGCCAAGAAGAGAAGTGTCTAAAGACAACGCTTTTATAGCATACAGGATAAGAGGAGGGACACAGTTAAAGGGAACGGAATGAGTAGAGTTTTCTTTCTTCTCCCTAAATGGAAGAATACAGCAACTCATGTGGTACAGAGAAAGAATGGTAACATCTCATTGGCTATGAAGTACGATCAATGACTGGCCCAATGAGGATCCAACTTTCACGGGAGAAGGAATAGCTTGAGATCTGCCTTGTAGTGGCCTCCAACTAAGCACATGTATAGACAGGTGATGGCCAGATGCTACTGCTGAGGAGCCCTGCACACATACACATGTGCACACACTTCAGACACACATGTGTATATACATAAATGCACTTGCAGCTTACCAGTGGTATATCAGTTTGATTTCCTGCTTGTGGAGGGAGGGTAATTATGAAAGGAATAACCATGTCCCAGGGCCTTTAAAACTCATTCCAGAGGGCTAGAGAGATGACTCAGAGGTTAAGAGCACCTCTTCCAGAGGTCCTGAGTGAAGTGAAGCATCACACCTGGGGACAGTAAGTGACTAGGCAGCCTGAACCACCATAAACCAGCTACTGTCACTAAACCGTAACACTGGGCACACTCGCCAACACTCCGTCATAAAACAGCAGCAATTAGACAACCCCAGCAGGACCAGGAAGCATTCTTTTTATTTTAATATGGAAAGCTTCATGAGTTTGTGTGTTATCCTTGTGCAGGGGCCATGCTAATCTTCTCTGTATCATCCCAGTTGTAGCATATGTGCTGCTGAAGCGAACATCAGAATGTGTTCTTAAAAACACAAGTAAGAAGAGTTAGTGAAAACAAGCTCTTAATCAAGAGCTTAGAACAGGGACGCCTTTAATCCCAACACCTGGGGAAGAAGCCGTCTCCCTGGGGTGAGACCAGAACGGATCTGAACACTCTGTCTGAGGCCAACCCAGGGTCCAGCTGCCGATCCTATGAAACCCAACAACTTGGAGGTGTTGGTGAGACTACCCTGCTCAGCTGAAATCCATCCAGGAGAGGATTCAGAATCCTACAGTTTGAAGTCTGAGGAAACAAGATCAGCTGAGGAGTTGACGAATGAGCAAAATGTGACCTGAGAACACAAAAGAAGAAGCTGCCCAGCCACCCAACCAGATCACTAGAATCTTAAGTATACACTTCACCTACTGAGAACAGATAAGCTCCCATCTACAGATCTACAGATCAGGTCTCTAGCCCCTAGGCCCTACCCATCAGAGTCCCAGCAACCAGACAGCTACCTTTCCCTGCTCCACCATCAACCTCCCCCCCAAAAACAAAAAATAAACATAAAAAACTAACCCCTACGAACCTAACAACCACTGAAACCATAAGCACACCCTACACCAACTGGGAACAACTGCTCCCACACACAGAACCCACTAACACTGATTTGACTAAGCTGCTCCCAAAGAAACAGAGCCCAACAGCAACAATTTAACCAAGAACTCCTAGTGAACCAAGACTAACAATTAGAACAAGAGAGGCGCCTTCAGACACAGACACTGCCTGAAGAGATGAGTAGATGCCAGTGCAAAAATACAGGCAACAACATAAAGATCTATATGACAACATCAGAACCTAGTGATTCTATACCTGCAAGATCTGAACATACCGAGACAGAAGAAACAGAAGAAATCAACCCTAAAAATGACTTTAAGAAGATAATAGAGGCCTTTAAAGAAGAAATAAAAATTTCCCTTAAAAAGGAAATAAAAAATTCCCTTAAAAAGGAAATAAAAAATTCCCTTAAAGAGAAAATGAAAAACTCCCTTAAAGAGGAAATAAAAAACTCCCTTAAAGAAATGAAAGAAAAAACAAACAAAAAATTGGAAGAAATCAAAGAGAGCCAAGAAAAAGTAATTAAACAGATGAAGGAAACAATCCAAGATTTGAAAAATGAAATTGAGACAATAAAGAAAACACAAACTGAGGGAATGCTGGAAATAGAAAACTTGACTAAATGAACAGAAACTACAGAAACAAGCATAACCAACCGAATGCAAGAGATGGAACAGAGAATCTCTGACACTGACTACACAATAGAGAAAATAGATTTGTCAGTGAAAGAAAACACTAAAGACAAAAAAGTCGTAACACAAAACAGCCAAGAAATTTGGGACACCATGAAAAGACCAAACCTAAGAATAATAGGGATAGAAGAAGGAGAAGAATACCAACTCAAAGGCACAGAAAATATATTCAACAAAATCATAGAAGAAAACTTTCCTAACCTAAAGAAAGCAATACCTATGAAGATACAAGAAGCTTACAGAACACCAAATAGGCTGGATCCAAAAAAAAGTCTCCTCGCCATATAATAATCGAAACACTAAACATACAGAACAAAGAAAAAATATTAAGAGCAGCAAAGGAAAAAGACCAAGTAACATATAAAGGCAAACCCATCAGAATAACACCAGACTTCTCAATAGAGACTATGAAAGCTAGAAGGTCCTGGACAAAACTTATGCAGACACTAAGAGACCACAGATGCCAGCCCAGACTATTATACCCAGCAAAACTCTTAATCACCATAGACGGAGTAAACAAAATATTCCATGATAAAACCAGATTTAATAAATACCTGTCCACAAATCCAGCCCTACAGAAAGCACTAGAAAGAAAAATCCAACCTAAAGAAGCCAAACACACCCATGAAAACTCAGGGAATAGATAATCCCACACCAACATACACCAAAGAAGGACAACACAACCACAAAAGTAACAGGAAATAACAATCACTGGTCATTAATATCTATCAATATTAATGGTCTCAACTCACCTATAAAAAGACACAGACTAACAGAATGGATAACAAACGGGATCCAACCATCTGCTGCATACAAGAAACACACTTTAACTTCAAAGACAGACACTACCTCAGAGTAAAGGGCTGGGCAAAGACTTTCCAAGTAAATGGACCTAAGAAACAAGCTGGTGTAGCTATCCTAATATCTAATAAAACAGACTTCAAACTAAAATCAAACAAAATAAATCAGGAAGGACATTACATATTTACCACAGGAAAAATCCACCAAGATGAAGTCTCAATTCTGAACAGACCCTGAGCACAACAATTAAAAGATGGGACCTCTCAAAATTGAGAAGCTTTTGCAGGGCAAAAGACACAGTCAATAAGACAAAAAGACAGCCAACAGAATGGGAAAAGATCTTCACCAACCCCACATCTGACAGAGGATTGATCTCCACAGTATGTAAACAACTCAAGAAACTAGACATCAAAATACTGAACAGTCCAATTAAAAAATGGGCTAAAGAGCTAAACAGAGAATTCACAAAACAAGAATCACAAATGGCTGAAAGACATTTAAAGAAATGCTCAGCATCCTTAGTCATCAGAGAAATGCAAATCAAAACGACTCTGAGATATCACCTTACACCTGTCAGAATGGCTACTATCTAAAACACCAATGACAGTCAATGTTGGAGAGGATGTGGAGCAAAGGGAACACTTCTCCACTGTTGGTGGGAATGTAAATTTGTACAACCACTGTGGAAATCAGTATGGCGGTTTCTCAGAAAATTAGGAATCGAACTACCTCAAGACCCAGCCATCCCACTCTTGGGCATATACCCAAGGACCTACCTGGACTGAGTCTACCAGGTTGATCACAGTCCTCGGGGGAGGCTTTGCCCTGGAGGAGGTGGGAATGGGGGTTGGTTGGGGGTAAGGGGATGGGGTGGGAGGGGGGAGAATAGGGGAACCCGTGGCTGATATGTAGATCTGAATGGTATTGTAAAATAAAATAAAAGAATAAATAAAAAAATAAACAAACTGAAAGAAAAAAACACATGATCATCTCATTAGATGCTGAAAAAGCCTTTGACAAAATCCAACACCCCTTCATGATAAAGGTCTTAGAGAGATCAGGAATACAAGGAACATTCCTAAATATAATAAAGGCAATTTACAGCAAGCCAACACCCAACATCAAATTAAATGGAGAGAAACTCAAAGTGATACCGCTAAAATCAGGAACAAAACAAGGCTGTCCACTCTCCCCATATTTATTCAATATAGTTCTAGAAGTTTTAGCTAGAGCAATAGACAACAAAAGGAGATCAAAGGGATACAAATTGGAAAGGAAGAAGTCAAACTTTCACTATTTGCAGATGATATGATAGTATACATAAGTGACCCCAAAAATTCTACCAGGGAACTCTTACAGTTGATAAACTCCTTCAGTAAAATGGCAGGATACAAGATCAACTCAAAAAAATCAGTAGCCCTCCTATACACAAATGATCAAAGGGCTGAGAAAGAAGTCAGAGAAACATCACCCTTTACAATAGCCACAATTTATGAAATTATAATATAAAATACTTTGGGATAACACTAGTAAACAAGTGAAGGACCTTTTTGATAAGAACTTTAAATCTCTAAAGAAAGAAATTGAAGAAGATATCAGAAAACAGAAAGATCTCCCATGCTCATGGATAGGTAAGATTAACATAGTAAAAATGGCAATCTTACCAAAAGCAGTCTACAGATTCAACACAATCCCCATCAAAATCCCAACACAATTATTCACAGACTTGGAAAAAATATACTCAACTTCATATGGAAAAACAAAAGACCCAGAATAGCTAAAAGAATCCTGTATGATAAAACAACCTCTGGAGGCATCACCATCCCTGACCTCAAGCTCTACTATAGAGCTATAGTAATAGAAAGAGCTTGGTACTGGTATAAAAACCAACATATGGACCAGTGGAATCAAATTGAAGACCCTGACATTAATCCATGCACATATGAACACCTGATTTTTGACAAAGAAGCCAAAACTATACAATGGAAAAAAGAAAGTATCTTCAACAAATGGTGCTGGCATAACTGGATGTCAATATGTAAAAGATTACAAATAGATCCATAACTATCACCATGCACAAAACTCAAGTACCATTTGCTTTTGGGATACCATCTTCCAAGGACTCCAATTTGCAGTAAGGCTCGTTAAGGGAGCGAATGGCCCAGTTGCCTTTAGCCTACTGACTATGGGTGGGTTAGGACTTCTGTTGGTCTTTTCTGTGTTGAAAACACAGATTGCAAGTCCAGCACCACTTTGAGATCTTTGGCAACTCTGCAGCTCACCCACAATAGAGCCTGTATGATAATGATTATTCAGAGACGGGTAATCCATGGGGGGTGCTCACCAACCTAAGACAGAGTTCCTGTGTGGCCTGGGCAGGAATCTCCATGACGGGGAAGGTGAGCTGCTGACGTCCCATGTAACCTAAGACAGAAGCTCATTTTTTAGTAAAAGGGGGCACCTGTAGAGCCCTGGGTAACTGTTGCCTTGCTTGCTGACCTTGACATTGATATCCTCCCTATGCTAATTCCCTGCTGGGTTCCACCCTCCTGAATGCTTAAGGGAAGTTCCTCATCAGTCTATTCTGCATAATGGGCGTTAACAGCTTAGATGCAAGATTGTAAACCTTGGTAGAGAACTTCTGCCCTCCGGGGTTTTCCCATTGTGCTGTAAGCCTGTATTTAAGACCTCCTCCCTCCTTCAATAAATGGCATTGGGCATTAAAAAAAAAAGCAGGCTGAGCAAGCCATAGGAGCAAGACAAAAAAAAAAATAAATAAAACAAACAAAAAACAAAACCCTGACGGATCCTCCCGGCACTCTCTTCCCGCACTCCAGCAACCTGTCGGGTCCTCCCAGCACTCTCTTCCCATACTCCAGCAAGCCATGCTGACTGAACAGCTGGTTCCGCACTGAAAGCAGCCAAGCCCTGACATCTCCACATAATATAGAGGAAAGAATTTATTTCATTTTTTATGTGTGTGTGTGTGCATTGTCTGCAGGAATGTCTGTGCCCGCTGCCCATGGAGGACAGAAGAGGGCACTGGATGAATCTGGAGTTAGGAATGGATGTGAGCTGCCATGTCGTTACTGGGAGCAAACCCAGGTCCTCTGGAAGAGCAGTCAGTGTTAACTCCATCTCCCCAGCCCTGGAGGAAAGAACTTAAAGACTAGGAGGAGAGGGGCACGGGAGTGGATTTTTCGTGTGTTGCTAACCTAGGCGTCAAGTTCTGACTTTATTTCTCCAGATGGGGCCCGAGAAAAGCATTGGTAAAAGAAGTGCTGTGGCCTTCACACTGCTTTAGAGGTCATTTCCTGTGATGTGGCTGCTACTGGAGAGCAGTGTAATGACTATAGGCTCTCTAATCATGGAGAGCAATGTAATGAGTATAGGCTCTCTAATCAGGAGGACAGACACAGAAAAAACCAAGAGGGACACTTCATGGCCCAGAGTATCTCGAGGGAAAGTGGTTACAGTTGTATAGGGCAGCAGGCCTGATAGATACAAAATGACCCAACTTCAGGATGGAAACTAATCAATGGATGCTATTGGCTGGCAAGGGCTGTGAAGGGCATGAGATAAGACTCTGTGTGCAAGCTGCTGTAGTTTGAGTGATGAATGTCTCCCAAAGGACCCTATGTTGAAAGGCTTGGTCTCTAGGATGGTGCTACGGGGCAGTGGTGGTAGGTCCTGAGGACCCGGGGGGCCTGCTCTCAAATGGGCCCCTTCCTGTTATTGTTTGCTCCTTGGCCATGGGATCAGCTGTTTTCTGTGCCGTGTGCATGCTGCTGTGGTTTTATCAGCAGTGTCAGAGGCCTCTGTTATGTAGTGGAATCTACGGGTCCACTCCATCAGCCTTGTCATTTGTGAGCTAAGATATGCCCTTTCTCCTTATTAGTTAGTTATCTGGGGATTTGTTATAGTGACAGGAGGCTGACCGACACTTAACCTAGCAGTTTAGCCTCCTACAATCCGTAGGTGTTAGCAGAAGACATGAAACACAGGCCGAGTTTACTCATAAGACAGCAGTCAGAATGAACAGGAGTGGGCTTGCATTAGTGCCCCTTGTCTTTCAAGTCCCAAAGGTCATGTGAAGAGGCCACTTGTATGCTTCAGGTACAGTGGGCATAGCTGAGAAACTCCAAGCTTAGAACTTCCAGTCTTCTCTGGTGAACCACGAGCTAACCTGACCAACCATGTCCTGGAGGGAGACATTGTCTTCTCTTACACGTTAGGAAAATCTGTGCTCCCTGCCCGAGGCTGTCTATAAACACCCCTGAAAAAATACTCTAGAATAAAAGCTGATAGAACCCAGGTAACATTGTCCTGGGAATTGCCTCCCAATAAGAATTAAACTAGCCTAACTGGACATATAACCCAAGTAGTAAAACTAGGACTAAAACTAGAGTGCGCCCGCTGCGCAGGCGGCGTCTACGTGTCCCTCTCGGCGCTCCGTAGCCGCGCCGGCGCCAAGATGGCGGCGCTGACGGATGCTTGGCCGCCGCGCCGAGGGCCACGGGAGCCGGAGCGGAGCTACAGAGGCTAAGGCCTCAGAGCCTCGCTGGAGGCCGCTTCCACCGTCGGGCCTCGGCTTGTGGCCGCGCCGGCCCCGACCTCGGAGGAAGCCTGGGCCGGCCGGACATGGTGCGAAGAGCGCTGCACTGCTGCTGCTGCCGCTGCGCTGCCGCTGCCGCTGCCGCTGCCGCTGCCGCTGCCGCTGCCGCTGCCGCTGCCGCTGCCGCTGCCGCTGCCGCTGCCGCTGCCGCTGCTCCTGAGCTCGCGGGCCGCACCCGGCTCGCACGTCCAGCAGGAAGATGTTCTCGGCGTTGAAGAAGCTGGTGGGGTAGGAGCAGGCCCCGGGCCGGGACAAGAACATCCCCGCCGGGCTGCAGTCCATGAACCAGGCGCTGCAGAGGCGCTTCGCTAAGGGGGTTCCATACAACATGAAGATTGTGATCCGGGGTGACAGGAACACTGGCGAGACGGCTCTGTGGCATCGACTGCAGGGCAAGAAATTTGTGGAAGAATACATCCCCACCCAGGAAATCCAAGTCACCAGCATCCACTGGAACTACAAAACCACTGATGATGTAGTGAAAGTTGAAGTCTGGGATGTAGTTGACAAAGGAAAATGTAAAAAACGAGGTGACGGCTTGAAGACGGAGAATGACCCCCAGGAGGCAGAGTCTGAAATGGCTCTGGATGCTGAGTTCCTGGACGTGTACAAGAACTGTAATGGGGTGGTCATGATGTTTGACATCACTAAGCAGTGGACCTTCAACTATGTTCTCCGGGAGCTTCCCAAAGTGCCAACCCATGTGCCGGTGTGCGTGTTGGGCAACTACCGTGACATGGGTGAGCATCGAGTCATTCTGCCAGATGATGTGCGTGACTTCATTGACCACCTGGACAGACCTCCAGGTTCTTCCTATTTTCGATATGCTGAGTCTTCCATGAAGAACAGCTTTGGCCTAAAGTACCTGCATAAGTTCTTCAACATCCCATTTTTGCAGTTACAGAGGGAGACACTGCTGAGGCAGCTGGAGACAAACCAACTAGACATTGATGCCACACTGGAGGAGCTATCAGTGCAGCAGGAAACCGAGGACCAGAACTACAGCATCTTCCTTGAAATGATGGAGGCTCGAAGTCGAGGCCATGCATCCCCTCTGGCAGCCAATGGGCAGAGCCCATCCTCAGGCTCCCAGTCGCCAGTTGTGCCTCCAAGTGCTGTGTCCACAGGGAGCTCCAGCCCCAGCACTCCCCAGCCTGCCCCCCAGCTGTCCCTCAGTGTCTCTTCCACCTGTCCCAAAGCACCATCTCCTGTACCCCCTTTGGAGGCCACGCCCTCCTCTGTGCAACCTCCAGTCCCAGCTCCAGCCCAGCGTCGCAGTATCATCTCTCGGCTGTTTGGGACCTCACCAGCTGCAGAAGTGACCCCTTCACCTCCAGAGCCAGCTCCAGCTCTAGAGGCCCCAGCAAGAGTCCAGAACGTTGAGGATTTTGTCCCTGAAGATGGCCTTGACCGAAGCTTCCTGGAAGACACAACCCTGCCTAAAGACAAGAAGAAAATTGGATCCAAAGGCCCACAGCAGGATAGTGACAGTGATGATGGGGAGGCCATAGGAGGGAACCCCATGGTGGCAGGTTTCCAGGACGACGTGGACATAGAAGACCAGCCACATGGCAATTCCCTGCTGTCCTCAGAGCCCATCCCCAGTAAGAACATCAGTCTTTCCAGTGAGGAGGAAGCTGAAGGACCGGCAGGCCACCCCAGAGAGGCTCCTCAGCAGTGCTCAGAGCCTGAGACAAAATGGTCCTCCACCAAGGCCTCACATCCACAAAAGAAGGGAGCTCCCACACGAGCCATACCTTCATGGTCAGATGGTCTCACCGCTGGCTCAGGGCCTGACCTCGGCAGTACCAAGCCCCCCACTGATGGCTCTCATAGACCCCAGGAAGGGAAGGACAAGCAAGTGTCATCAGAAAGTGATCCTGAGGGGCCCATTGCTGCTCAGATGCTGTCCTTCGTCATGGATGACCCTGACTTTGAAAGTGAGGAATCGGACACACAGAGGAGAGCGGATGCGTTCCCAGTAAGAGAAGACCTCTCTGATGTGACTGATGAGGACACTGGCTCTGCCCAGCCACCCCTCCCCTCCAAGCCCCCAGTCCCTGCTTTCAGACTGAAGAATGACTCAGATCTCTTCGGGCTGGGCCTGGAGGAGACAGGACCTAAGGAAAGCAGTGATGAAGATAAAGACAGCAAACTTCCCTCTAAAGAGAAGAAGAAAAAGAAGAAGAAAGGCAAAGAGGAGGAAGAAAAGGCTACAAAAAAGAAAAGCAAACACAAGAAGAGCAAGGACAAGGAGGAAGGCAAGGAGGATCGGAGGAAGAAGAGGAAGCCCCCTCGGAGCAAAGAGCAGAAGGCTGCAGATGAGCTGGAAGCCTTCCTGGGGGGTGGGGCCCCTAGCAGCCGCCACCCTGGTGGTGGGGACTATGAGGAACTCTAGGCTTGCCAGAGGCAGTTGATTGTCCTGGGAAGAGGGGAACTGCCAGCGGCTGACTTGGGGAGGCTGCTGCCTATGCACCCACGTTCCCAGGACCACCCTGCCACCTATGTTCCCCAGCCATTGTGTCTGCCCTCGTGTGGTCTGGCCCACTCTACATTGATTTTTGTGCTGGAGACCTTGGTGGTGGTCAGGCCCTGGGGTCAGGCGCTGCAGGTACTGGGCATTAACCCAGCAGAAGCCTGCTCTGCAGGGAGGGAGGGGACAGAACAGAGTTGCAGCTGGTTTGGTGGACCACCTGGCCCTCCCCAGATAGAGCTGCAGCCAGTCCCCGGTGTTTCTCAGGGATGTGCCTGGGGCCGAGAAGGGACCCACCAGGGTCTGTTTACAGAGGCAGGGTGTGGGACTGCTTGGCTTCTCCGATGTCCACCACCCAGCCCACTCCTGCTTGCCTTCCTCAGCTCTCCCAGGGCCATAGCATGGCTTGGGTTGTGGACCTTCTTCCCCATGGATCCAGAGTAGAGCAGGGTCATGCCCTGAGCACAGATGTGTACTCGGGAGGGTGTGGCAGCATCTGCTACTGCAAAGTGGCCAGGCCCCGCACTGGGTAAGGCTGGCAAGAGAACACAATGTACCACCTCTCCTGGGGGAGAGGCACTAACAGCTTTCAGACTGAAGAATGACTCAGATCTCTTCGGGCTGGGCCTGGAGGAGACAGGACCTAAGGAAAGCAGTGATGAAGATAAAGACAGCAAACTTCCCTCTAAAGAGAAGAAGAAAAAGAAGAAGAAAGGCAAAGAGGAGGAAGAAAAGGCTACTTACCTGCAGGCCTGTTGCCACAGCTTCTGCGCTCTGCCATTCCCACCATTCAGAAATTGCACCAACCTTTACAAACAGTGCTATAAGGCCTGATTGCCTGTATGTCAAGAAAAGGTAAATGTGAAATCTAGATCATGAAATGCCAACTGTCTATGCAATTAGGGGCTCGGGAGGGCACTTGGTGTGTAAAGCACTTGCTGCACAAGTGTGAGGACCTGAGTTAGAGTCACAGAAGCCAGGGAAGGCTGGCATGGTGGTGCACATCTGTAAACCTGGCACATGGGTGCTGGGGACCAAACTGTGGTCCTTTGGATACGCGGCACACTCTTTGAACTGCTGAGCCTCTTCTCCAGCCCCAAAGGCATCTTCCTAGTTCAGGCTGGCCTTGAGTGGTAGTCCTGCCTCAGTCTCCCAAGAGCTGGGATTACAGACAGGCACCACTGAGCCTGGCATTGTATTCACATTATTTAAAAAACTCCCTTAACCAACAGTTTTATTGGCATTTATAAAATGAGAATATTTAAGAGCAAGCAATACTTACAAGAATGAGGCAAAGACTACGAGTTTGACACAAAGAAATTTGCCAACAGGTTGTATAGGGCTGAGCTCTTCCTTTAGTACTTCGTAAAACAGCAGGAGGCAGTACATGGCGAA